>NC_080542.1:125364829-125690079 GCF_028640845.1 Ahaetulla prasina
ATTGGTCAGGCATTTCAACTAGGAAAGGAAACAATTCTTCCTGTTTATAGAAAGCTGTTTAGGAACACAAGCATAGCCTTACATCTCAGTTTCAGCAGTGAGGTACCTCTTAGTGTTCTAATCTTTTAGCTCCTTCAGGCCCTTCTGCTGGTTTCTGCCCTTTTTCCTTCATTGTTGCAGATGCTCAGAGATTTTGCCTGGACTGTGGATGTATCTGTAACATGTGGGTTATTTGGGAGAAGTCTATTTTTATGAAAGGCTGTGGAATTTCAAAGGAGCATATACGCCTTTATGTCCTATCTTCTACTACACCATGCAAGGATCCAGATTAAAACATCCTTAAAACTCTCTCCCTCCCTCCCTCTTTCTTTCCTTCCTTCCTTCTTTCCTTCCTTCCTTAATTTTTTCCTCCCTCCCTCCCTCCCTCCCTCCCTCCCTTTTCTTCTCAGTTGCACTGAGGCTTTATTTGGCTTCTTACTATTTTTGTCAATAAGTCATAACCTGGGAGGCATCACCATCAGTGATCCTTCAATTTGAATTAGAAAATAAGTACATCCAATTGCAAAGCTAAATTTTGCTGAATCTTTCTGAACATCAAATAAGTTTTACCATTATGAAAGGAGTGGATTGATTACTGCTCAATCATTATTTCTCTAGATACTCCACTTCTGATATCTCTTTACATGGGTATATCCCGATTAAAGTCTAACCATGTGCTGTAGAATTCCATGGATGTTTCTGTTTTGGATATAACTATTACTAATAATAATTTCATTCTTAAAATAACAATATTGGCTGTGGTGGTTTGAATAGTAATCCAGCTTTATAAACTTTGTTAATGCAATATGTGCAGACCAACTGCCCAGTAGAGGTCATTGTGGTAACAACTGCAAAATATTTTCTAGTTACAAAGTTTAATCTCTGCCACAACACAGTTAATCAACACATTGTTTCTTTCTCTAAACTCAGAGATGTTATCTGAAAAAAATAGCTGAGAAATTTTAACACTTCTTGTTTTCTTGGAGGAATACTGTTCAGGAATGCTAGCATATATGCATGAACTATGTTTGCAGAGTTTTTTTTTATTTGAGAAACATATTTTCTTAATTTTGCAGCAATGTTGCAAACATTTTTCTTTTCACAACCACTCACATTAACAGTAGTTTGCAATGGTAGGAAAGATTCAGCAATAATTTTATAATGCAACTGAAATTAGGAGGAGAATAAAAGATTGATGATGCAAAAACATCTTAAAAGTCTCCTATAGGGCATAATCAGTAGCTTCATTAAATAATCCCAGAAACATTTCTTTGGCATCCTGCAAGTGTCTTATTTTCTCAATATTTGGGATTTTTCATGAGCTGAACAGCATCCCATCAGCTGACCAAGCACAAAAACTGCTATCCATCCACCCACCCACCCACCCACCCACTCACCCATCCATCCATCCATCCATCCATCCATCCATCCATCCATCCATCCATCCATCCATCCATCCATCCATCCTTGACCGTGTTTGTTTTTATGGTGAAATGGCTGATGGGGGAGGGAAAGAACCATCTGGTCATCTCTCATTTTAAGAAGCCTGGTGGCAAAGTGGCAAGACCATCTGGTGTCCACTTCCATTAATTTAAGCTTCATAAAAAGGTGGGCAGGGGGAGCTGAAAAGAAAGAATCTGATATGAGTTCCCACCAAAGATAAATTGCCTGCTCTGAACCTTTAGCTTTAATGCTTTAAAAGAATTTTTACAGTACTCATTTAGCTGAATTACAGAGTTGCAAAGCCATAGAATAGACAGTTGTGGCATCATTTCCAAATAAGTGCCAGCCAAATGCATAGAAGAGGCCTTAGACACCATGGTTTTCCCAGGAAGAAAAAAACGTGCTTTGTACATGAATTGTCCCAGTTCATGACAAACTCATGTAATAATATATCTGTTTTAATAGACTAAATATCAACACAACCTTGGAATGGAATGGATCTTTCTTGACTTCTATGACTACATAGGTTCTCAACTTTCAAGGGCTATTTTAAGGAGATCAGAGAGGCCAGGGGACCTTCCTCTTATTTGTTCATTATTAACTGAATTAATTGAATTGATTGGCTATGTTGTCCATTTTAAAGACCAGCTAATGTACTAGTATTATTAGTGGGACTGATTGTATTCAGTACACTAATTCATCTGGAATTTTTCCCCAGATATTTTATGAATGATAGATTACTTGGATGCTTCATTTTTGGATTTTTGGAAACTACTGATGGTACACAAATGCAATCAATAAAAAAAAGGGATTTTGAGACCATGTCATGGGTACTTTCCTAAAATGTTGGCAGGCAGGACTGGCCCATTCACAGTCTGGTTGATCTGAACAACCTAGTTCAGTAGAATATTACTTGATGCCCCATTGCTCTTTGCAATTCTTATCTTAGGCTTCTCCCCATGGGATCTTTTTGGTTCCAGAAAAATTCCTGGAAATAAAAATAACATTGGAGATGGTGGCACTTTATCTTCTAACATACGGTCTTCCCATTCAAAAATTGTTTCTTTAAAATCAGCAATTTTGCCCTACAGGAACCTAACTGTAACCATTTCTGCAGACTATTTCTTTAAAATGCAATGTATCAAGTAAGGCAGGGAACCTGATAAGTGTGAAAAGGCGGACTCATTAAACCCCAAGATTCTCATTGTAGTTTTCTACAAATAGACAAGTCACTGGAGAATTGCAGTTTGTCCTCGGTTTTCATTTATTTCAGAATAACTTCTGCAGAAATGGTTACAGTTAGGTTCATGCAGGGCCAAAGTGCTGATTTTATTTTTTATTTGTCATGTTTACATAGCTACCTATCTCATAAACAAGTGATTCTGGATGGTGTATAACACAGCTAAAACAATATATTCAAATAAGTATTAATATTAATACTTTATTATTATTAAAAACTTTTAAACTTGTCAAAGGCACAAAACTAAAAATTAAAAAAAATATATTAGGCAAAGAGTAGATATTAGTTACACTGGGGCCATCTTAGTATTTCATCAGTTCCTTGAGGTTCGGAGACCTAACAACATAACCAGATCTTAAGGGAATTCCAGAAAGATAAAAGGGATGAAATCAACCTCACTTCAAGGGGAAGAGTGTTCCATAAAGTGGAAGCAGAAAAGGCAGAAGGCCTTCTACCCAGGACCTGCCAAACAAAGCCCCTAGCTGATAGGACACTTAGTTTGCCCTCTTTGCTGGATCTCTTCTGAATTATTTCTGCTGGGTTATATTAGTCTACAGAGATTACACTTGTCTTGAAAACTGACATTCTTACTTTTTATCCATGATTCTCAGAAGAATTTATTTGTTCCCTTCAGAGTCACTGGCCAGTGGAGCTGGCCAGGAAGGGAGGGGAAGCAAACTTGTTGTCTTCCTTGCTTCTCTTTCTTTCTTGCCGGTGGAGATGATACACATGAAGTTCTAAATTATAACCCATTATATATTTATGAACTGTGAAGCAGAGATAGCCATGTTTCAGATAGGTCCTGGAAATCTTATTAATCTGGCTTTAAGATGTATAAATGGTTTTACCATTTATATGGTATAACCTTAGGGCATGGGGAGAAGAGATGCTATCCATACAGTAGTTGGGTACTAGGCAGGGCAAGAAGCTCAAAGGAGACCCTCCCTAATTCCTCAGGAAATTAGTTCTTTCAGATTGCAAGACGTTTGTACTGTAGTTTTAGAATAAAGTAAGAATATCATTTTCTCAGCTTATATTGCTGACCTGCCTGGTAAGACTGATAAATTGAAACACCACCTCAAGTCAAACTTAATTCATAGAATTAAGAGAAATAGAGAAATCCACATCATTTTTTCAGCAATCATACAAATTTGGTTTCCATTCCCTTCTTTTGAGTTTTTTTTTAAACTTCCAAAACTAGCCCATAGCTTTGGATTTCTAATGGTCTCCCATCCAAGTATGAAACTTGGTTAAGCTTCTGTTCATATAATTTTCCTGGCAAAAGGACTCAGATTGTTGGGGGCAATATGCTGACTTTGTAAACTGCTTAGAGAGGGCTGTAAAGCACTGTGAAGTGATATATAAGTGCTATTAAGTGCTATTAAAAACTCTGGTTATTATTACTCTCTGATTCCCTGGTGGACTCTCATCAAAGAACCAAATAAGGTTCTTTGAATATACTTAGGATCTTTTTAAATCCATCAGGTTGAGATTGCTACACTTGTTTAGACTAATCTTGTTCTACTTGATCTTAAATAAGTGAGTAAATATATGTTTAAAGAAAAATGGTGTGTTTCTTGCATTGCTGTTGTATAGATACTCTAGAAAGAATTTTGGAAATACTCTGTCTGTTCCTAGCAACCTCTTTTTTTAAAAAAAATTGTGCCAGGGCTGGCATTACTATTAGGCAGGATGATATATTAGATCTATAAATGACCAATATACCATTTTGTTCTTTCCAGAGATGGCAAATTATGCAGCCATTTGTGAAATGTTTGCTATTGAAACTCAAGGGCACAATTTCTGGGAGTTTACAAAATCAGGATCACACAAGTCTGCTTTGCAGGTTGCTCAAATCCTGGATTACAGAAAGACATGTTTCACCATTCTTGGTGAAGGTTGCTACATTGCGAAGGGACATGCACAAGATTAAGTTAATCTGTCCACAGAAGCTGACAGATTATATTCAACTCCAGATTGTTCTGAAGAAGTTTTCTTAAAGCAAACTGTCACTCCATCAGTGGCATGAGTGATGCATAGAATAGCAGTCTCCTTGGAAGCTTGGCACAGTAGCTGCTGAATGCCCAGTGGCTTAGAGTTTAGAATGGCCATGCATGCTCTTAACAGTGAAGGCAGACTGAGCCATAGTGGAATAGCTTAAGAAAAAAATCCAGCTGGACATAATGGAGATTTCATTGCTGTGCCTCGTAGGAGGAGCATTCTGTCCATATAAACCATAAAAGAGCTATTAGGCTGATAACCCAAGTTCTGGCCAATGCTCATATGCCACTCGAGCTCCATTTTGAATAGCATGCACCATTTTTCTTAGATAAGATCACTTAGATTTATATTGGGAAAGGTATTACATGGAATGATGTCAGATTTGGAATTATCATCCATACACTGATGATACTTAACTATATCTTTTCTGGACCCAGTCTTTGGAAACCATCCCAAGGTTTGTAGGTATCCAGGCTTCAAGGAACCGGATATGGGAGAATAAGATAAAACTAAATTTAAGATTTAGAGGGACAGAATGTAGATTTCAGAACATATTTTTGTTCTGGACAGAATTGCAATCCCCTTTAAGGAGAAGGTTGCATTTAGTGGTCTTTGGGGATTTAGCACTAATACCAGACAGTCCCAGTGGCAAGGAAACTTGCCATGTGCCCATTCTGAAATTATAAAAACATTCAGCTGGTAAGTATGGATCAGTCTCAGTGAAAAATGTGGCTTTGGTGATAGTCTTAGATTGTTGGCAGGATAGCTCTTAAACTCTGCCCAGACCACATTGAAAAAATTTCATTGAATGCTTATTGTCTTCAGAGGTGCTACAATCTATGAGTGAGCTCAGATTTATTTATTTTTGCCAGGCCATTTAGTTCCATAGTTCTAAGTTTTATATTCTCTATTTGCTACTGCTACTGCTGCTGGTAGTGTTGTTATTATTTTTCTATCTTTTAATGGAGGTCAGCTTTGTTTTCCTTTCCTTTGTAAGCCACCCAGAACTATTAACAAAGTCAGTGGTGCATTACTTTTATAAATAAATAAATAAATAATAGGTAGGATAATTTTCTCTGAATATATACTAGCTGAATATTATAGCTGAATTGAATGTTCAGAATGTTTAAAAGACGCTATGAAAGAGTAACAATTTTTATCAGGGAAAACACAGAGTGATTTGAAAGTGGCTTTAAAAATAAAAGGCTACAAGAATGACATGGAAGAGAAATGCTAAGCATACATATGAAATCAGTTGAAATCTTAATAATTAAAGATATAGAAATAATAAACCAAAATAGTGACCAGGATTTACAAAAGACTCTTGTTAAAGTTTTGAAGAATTTTGTGAGAAGAGGCAAAGAATTTTTTTAAAAAAATAAGTTTTAGGTCAGTATTTGAAGCTCCTAAAGACAATTACTGTTAAAAGTAAAAGGAAGAATATAAAGTTGGTTTATTTGATCAAGGTTAAAATAGATACAGTATATTATTATCTCTGGTAAATAGAGACCGGAGCTAACCAGGACTGAAATATAAATATTTGTTTAAATATTAAATATGTGTTTATAGTTGAAGATGAGATATGAGAAGAAAGGGTAATTTGTTGAATCTTAAAAGAATCGATAAGTTGCTAAAATTGTTTATACTTCTTATGAGGAGTAAAGTCATATCTTTAAATATTTTTCTTTTTCTTTATTATATTATTATTTTTTCCTTTTGTTTTTCTTTGTTTTTTCCTTTTCTGCACTATTTTTTCTTTTTATTCTATTTTTTTAGTATATATTTGTTCTTACCTTTCTAATTTTAATTAAATTACTAGGAAAAAAAATTCAACTGTGATCCATTCACATTCTGAAAGAATAAAAACAAAGGGGAAAAAATTCCTGTGTCATTATATTATTACTATTAATCACCACACGTGCCTTCAAAAATAGCTTTTTAAATTCTCTTTCTCAATGTAACTGAATTATAAGGATGCTTCAAAACATCTCCAAACTCCTCTGGTAAGTCTCTTAAGAGTAAAAGAAATGAAATATTCATCTTTATCCCCTTAAAAAAAACGTGGTACTGAATTTTTCCTTCTCAAAAAAGCCTCTGTGCACCATCTGTTAGGGACATATTAAAATTCTTCCTGATTTGCTCTTTCCCATTTCATTGCTTGGAAGGAGAAATGTAACCTTTCAATAAATAAGGCACCAACATTTGATATCCTTTCCAGCTTATCTCGGAGCTCCAACATGTAAAGCAAAATGTGCTGCACATTTTAAATTATTATTTTAATTTTTCTCTTTTCAAAGGGAACAAGCTGTCTTCACATTTAAGGGCAATGGTAGGAAGATCTGATTGGCAAGAAATCAAGCAAGATTTATAATACCCAGGTGTTTAACAATAAGCAGTAGTAAAATAAGTCTTTGCTTAAAGAGCCAAAGCATTGCTGGAATCCTGAAATTGGAGAGGGTGAAACCAAGAACTGGATTGTTTTGATTTTTTTTAAAAAAAATTTCTGATCCTTCAAATCCATGGACTCTAAATTCTTTAATATTGAATTATTTCATATTTGTTGCACCTTACCCTGTGGGACAGGTACAAGCAACGCACTTTATCATTTATTGCCACGCAATGAAGAAAAAGCACTTAACTTCCTATATAGCTTTTAAAAGATGGATGAGTTATGATTTGAAGAGACATTATTTTGGGTACTTTTGCTTAAGTATTTAGGGCATTAAAGGTAGCAGTAATATTTGGACTTGGCCTGGAAACAGATAATCTCCCTAGGGAAGATCTGGGCTGGTACTGGAAAGCCCTGATTCTTGTCCATCCTCAAGTGTAGAAGGTCATTTTCTGGGGAAGTGTTTCTCTTTCAGTCCAGCCTTCCACAGAGAGTTATCATTGTAATGCAATAAAACTGGAAGGAGCTCCTTTAGTGCCATATTTTGAGCCCTAGTGCAAAAGACAGGATTCAAAGCTAATCAATACATAATTTGTATGCCTTAATCCAGGGTTGGCTGGGAGAATCTGGGAGTTGAAGTTCACACTTCTTAGAGTTACTAAGGTTGAAAAACACTGCCAACCTTTTAAAGTTTTTTCCTAATGGAAGCTTTCAGGTTAACTTTAACGGCAGTTTTATGGTCCACCTTTTATATGATCCATCTGGGAGTTCACCAGGGTGTAGACCAGGGGTGGGCTGCTGGGGGTTCTCAGGGGTTCAGGAGAACCTCTAGCTAAGATTCTATGCAGTTTGGAGAACCCCCAAATCCCATTCCTGGCTGGTCCTATCCACCCTGCCTCTCCCCTCCCAGGAGTCTCCACACAGCCTGTTTTGGATGCAGGTAAGTGCAGTATGCGCGTGTAGGCTCGCGGAGGGTGAAAAACAGGCCTTCAGGAAGGCCCATTTCACCACCTCCCACCTCAGAACCTGGGGAGGCCTTTTTCGCCCTCCCAGAATCTCAAGGAAAGCCTTCCCCCCGCTGTGGTGCGGAAAGCCAACTAGGCCACACCCACCATGGCCATGCCCACTGAACAACCAGGCAGAGAACACCTTGCTAAAATTTTTGAAGCCCACCCCTGATGTAGACCATTGTGGCCAACTCTCTCTCTTTCTCTTTGTGAATGGGTGCAGTGAGCCAGCCAGATAAAAACACTTGGAATTTTTGAGACTGCTCCATCAGAAGTACCCAAACGTTCTCTTGGCTCTCATCACTATTTCTTTGAATCTGGGATGCTCTTCTCAGGGCGAGGAGTTGCTACTCATGCTCGTATCATCACCAGGTGAAAATAGCTTTGGCTCAATTGAATGAAAGAGAGAATAATTCAAGGCTTTTGTATATGTGAATGAAGGAAGATACGATAATATTCAGTCTTCATATCTAACAAATTTTACCTACAGGAATCTGACCAGATCTTATTTACCTGCATAAAGAAATATCCAATCTTTGCTATGTTTCCCTGGGCTAGTAAAATTAGCCAAGCATAAAAAAAAGAAAATATGTAAAAAAATAATAACAAGCTCCTCTGAATTAGTGGGAAATTCCTAGCTATACCCAGGCCCATGTAATATATATAAAGGCCTATTAGAAACTAGCATAATCTCACTGTCAAGATAGATTTCAGAATAGATAATGGCAAATGGCCCCAAATGGTCCTTGGGGATTCCCTTCTGCAGGTGGATACTAATTCATAAGCCTGCAGTGTTATACTCTGCTTGATTAGATTTATTTTTGGTGAAGACTGCTGTCCTTTCTAAAATGCACACTGATAATAATGTTAATACATCTGCTCAGTTTTAGTAGAGGAAGAGAATAATATTAGTACAAGATGAACTGCAGAGTGAGGAGAGCGATTGAGTTATATCCTCCACATGTCTTAATATAGTGACCAGTTCATGATATGCCCCATAGCGTTTCCACTTCTTCATTGAGTACAATTTGCCAATGACCTTTCATCTCCCTCCAGTTAAGAGTTATTGTTTCCATATAAGTATCCAGGCAGTTCATTTGTTCTATTTATGCCTTGTTTCTCCATAGTTCAGGAGCTCTTCAGGGCTTTTATGATACCACATTTTCTTTTCTCAGTCTTCTGTCATTTTCAAATATTTGTGTATAATGGATCATGCTTACTTAAGATATTTGAAGTTTCTTTTTTGAAAAAAAATGCATACTGGGGAAGTAGTTAGAGGACTCAACTGAGCCAAGCAATTTTTCCTGCTAAAATTTAACCATGGTTGAAATCTTGAAACTGGTATATAGTGTGGAACAAAATCCTGCTGGATCAGTGGAGGTTGGGTAGCAAACAGTCCCCAGATAAAGGCAATAATGGTATGTTCTACCACAGTCAGGTCTATAGAAGCAATCTGACATATGGTGAAGAACACTTGCAAGAATTGGGTATGTTGAGTATAAAGAAGGACTAAGGCTGACATGATAGCAGTATTACAATATTTTAGGGGCTGCCATAAAGAAGAAGGGATCTACCTATTTTCTAAAGCACCAGAAAGCAAGATAAGAAGCAATGGATCAGACGTGGGTTTCAGCAGGTTCTGACCAGTTCTGGAGAACCAGTAACATAAATTTTGAGTAGTTCAGAGAACCGGTAGTAAAAATTCTGACTGGCCCCGCCCACATTTATTCTCTGCCTCCTGAGTCCCAGCTGATTGAGAGGAAATGGGGATTTTGCAGTATCTTCCCCTGGAGTGGGATGGAAATGGAGATTTTACAGTATCCTTTCCATGCCACGCCCACCAAGCCACACCCACCAAGCCAGCCATGCTCACCAAGCCACACCCACAGAACCGGTGGCAAAAAAATTTGAAACCCACCACTGCAATCAAGGAGAGAAGCAACCTAGAACTAAGGAGAAATTGCCTAACAGTGAGAACAATAAACCAGGGGAATGGCTTGCCTTCAGAAATTGTGGGTGCTCCATCACTGGAGGCTTTTAAAAAGAGACTGGACAGCCATTTGTCTCAAATGAGACAGCGCGAGACCCTATAACGTTTCAACATTCCTATGGTCACGTGATCAAAATTCAGATGATTGGCAACTGGCTCATATTTATTGCAGTGTCCTGGGTCATGTGATTTTATTGATTTTATTTTTTTATTTTTTTATTTGCATTTATATCCCGCCCTTCTCCGAAGACTCAGGGTGGCTTACATTATGTCAAGCAATAGTCTTCATCCATTTGTATATTATATACAAAGTCAACTTATGTGATAATGTGATAACCTTCTGACAAGCAAAGTTAGTGGAGATTCACTTAACAACCGTGTTACTAACAACTTCAGGGATTTGCTTAACCACTGTGACCAGAAATGTATAAAGGGGGTTGGACTAAAATACCTCCAAGGTCCCTTCTAATTCTGTTATTCTGTCTGCCATTATGCCTTTGAGCCTAATTGGCAAGGTTCTGACCCTGGCTACAGGAAGAAAATTAATCTCTCAGTTGCTTACCACTGATAATTTTGGTCAGCTATCCAGCCAGCTACTTGATAAAGCTATAGCTGGACAGACCAGGGGAGGAGAATGCCATTTTTCCTGCAGGAGGATTTTGCCCAAGACTGCGATGGATTTGCACTAGTAGGAGCAGCAGGGGAGTGCTGTGGCAACACAGAGGTTTCCCAGGGAGAGGCCCAGATTAAGAGACTGCACATTAAGAGCTGGATGGAAAAATGGGAAGAAATCAGGGTAACCGAACCCTAGAATCTCTCAGGATATACAGTTAGTCCTCAACAACAGCTCATTTAATGACAGTCTTTAGTTACAACGGTACTGAAAAAGTCATTTATGACTGTTTTTACGCTTATAACCATTGCAGCATCCCCATGATTAAATTTCAGATGTTTGGCAACTGACTCATATTTATGAGGGTTGCAGCGTCCCAGATTCATGTGATGACTTTTGTGACCTTTTAAACAAGGAAAGTCAATGGGAAAGCCAGGTTCACTTAACAACCGTGTTACTAACAATTGCATGGATTCACTTAACCACTGTGACAAGAAAGATCTAAAATAGGGCAATTGCCTCACTCAGCAACAGAAATTTTGGGCTCAATTATGGTCCTAAGTCGAGGACTACATATATGTATAAAGATATAACTTCAGTTTGGCAAGATCTTGGATTCTATTGGATCTTGTTGTCTTGTTTCTCAGTTTGAGGTTGATGAAGTTACTCTCAAATGTCACGTTGCCACTTACAAAAGTCTACAAAGACCACAACATTCCTTGACTCAGAAGGACAACAACATATGTTAAGCATCAGATATTATAGAGCAGATATTATAGATGTGAGCAGAGTTGTAATTGGCTTTTAATCATATGAAAAAAGAAAAAATCTCAAACATTAAAATGATTGATAAGCCATCTACTTTTCTCATTATAATCTCAATAAATATTATGGTTCATTGATTTCTTTCAAATATTTCACACAGGATGTGTCTCATTCTCACATAACTCTAAGACTATATAAAGTGCTATTGAAGATACTGTAGATCTAGAGAGTTACCAATTGCCCATCCCTAATCTAGGAGATTTGATGTAGATTGATTGTTGGCAGTTTCAAAGCACATTTGCTGAAATCTCTTAACACCATAACCGTGATGGCGAACCTATGGCATGCATCCCCAAAGTGGCACATGGAGCCATGTTGCCTGGCACGCATGGCATTGCCTGTGGCTGTTCTGGGTTTCTGGTGTGCATGTGTGCGTGACGATCAGCTGGCCTTTTTGCATGAGGCAGTGCCGGAAACAAGAAGAGCTGGTCTTCCTTTTTCCTGTGTGCCAGCTGATCATTATGTGCGCATGCACACCAGAAATCTGGAAGAGTAGCTGGCTGAAATAGTAGCTGAAACCAGAAGTTCATTTTTGGGAGAGCGCATGCGCCCTGGGCAGCTCTTTTTCCATGTTGCAGCCCAGATGAGTGTGTGTGTGCTCCCTTTTTGGCACTCGGTGCCAAAAAGGTTAGCCATCACTGCCATAGAAGATGACAGTTTTCTAGGTTTATCATAGGTTTTGAAGTGTGAGAGCAAACTGTTCAAGCTTAAATCTCAAATCCATTGAGTGTTAATTCCACATAAGAAAAATCCAAATTAAAACATAACCACTAAACCCAGAAATGTCACATATATGAGAATAAACCTGTAGGCTCAATTATTTCTATAGGTCTACCCCAGCCATGGCAAACCACTTTCCAATGTTGAATTACATTTCCCAGCATCCTCTAGGCCACAGGTCCATAATTTTAGGTTAAGCTGTGATCCAATTTCTGCTGTGCCCGGCAGTCATTTCTGATTCTTTTCAAAATCTCAGCCTGAGCTGTAAAATAAATTTGGCAGGACTTAATCCTGGCTATTCACATTTTAGCAACCAACCACTGCTTAAAGGTCAGTAATGATTTATTCTAGGCCAGGTTTTCAAAGCAAAGCATTGAACTTGATTTTCTTAGACAAGTATTCTGTTGTAGAAAATAGCCATGTTTTGATAAATTAATGCAGTTTGTGGCATTAAACCCCAAGATTGCCAAGTGGGTATATGTGGCCTGATCCTATGTGTAGTATTTGGAAAAAGCTTCCAGTGTTTCCAATGAATTTTCTTCCTAGATAAAGATGAGTAAACTGATAAGCTTTTATGTGAATAGAAGATATAAATGATGAATTATTATTTTTAAAATGAAGAAATTCCACAAAGTGGTGATATTTCTCTTTAAAATGTGTTTTAAGTGCTTCGGCAGAAAGTAGCAAAAATCTGGATTGTTTGCAATAAAAAGCAATGATTTCTGATTAATTGTATATATGTTATAAGAACCTGAGCATAACTTATTAAGTATAACAATTCTCTGCCTCCCTCTCCGTGCCTCTCTCTTTCTCCCTCTCCTACTTTGCCAGCATATAAATTAAGTGTGTGTTTGTGTCTCTGTGTGCATACCTATATATTCTCTATTTGCTTGTAAGCTCCAGTGTCTGTTCTAAAAATAAATTCCCAGGCTGAACTCAGCGTTCTAATGTTCTGCAAGTCAATATCCATTTTATACTATTTTACATGTGGTTCTGGTTGAGGGATCAAAAGATCTAAATAGAAAATAAACTAGATCCTAGAAAAGAAATCCTTTTCTAGAGAGGAAAAACCTGCATTCATTTCTTGTATAAATATACTTCAAAGATTCCTGAAGATCTTAAAGAGATCCATTATGGCAGAAGGTTTTATGGGATAAAACCCAATTCACTGAATGCCCAGTGTTACCTTTGTTGACAGAGGTACTTTAAAAAAAAAAATCCACAGTGCTACCAAGAGACCATCAAGCGCAAGTGTTTCAGTCAGTGAGATACCTACGTAAAGTTCAAATGTTTACAGTAAAAGAATAGTGTGTCCATTCACAACACCAGTAATTGGATAAAGTAATTTTCCAGGCTCTGTAAAACAAATTTATTATGCTGGGTCAATACCTTACAGCTATGAATTGTTAATTGTGAAGTTCTTGTATATATTTGAGCTTTGCTTAGGGGCTGCATAAATTTCATGGCTTTTGACCACATTGTTGTCCTGGGAATAGCAACCTATGGCTTAAAGATCAAAAGTAGCCCCTGAGCTCATTTCTGTGGCCTCAAATGTCCACCAATCGTATTACCAAATTTAATAACATAATTGCAAGGTTTCCTACATTGTGAAGGTCCAAAAGCATATGAAAATGTTAGCATAAGCCTGAAAATGCACCCGACAGAGCTTAAAACTCTCATCTAATCCAGGAAATAATGGAAAATCCATCTGATCAACCCATTTTGGACCTTTGGCAGGCTGATACTATCCTTGTTCTCTTAAAAATATAAAGGTTGCCTATCACAGCAAGTGACAATTTCAGAATATTTCCTTCTTTATGTTACTAGTCCAACTTTCCCCATCCTGGATAGAATCAGATGCTTAGAGTTGAACTCTTTGGATTCACTGGTAACATGACCATTTCTGAGAATTCTGGAAGTTGAAATCTAGAGACTTCACATAAGTCTCTAGATCACAATAGTCCACAATAGACCACAATAGTCCAAAGACATTGTGCAGTTCTTCCTCTGTTCTGTACTAAGAAAAATAGTTAGCAGAAATAGCAGGAACATAGTGGGAAGTTATAAATGAAAAATAATACAGAATAAAATTCTGTAAATGAAGCTGGACAATTGGAAACCTCAGCAAAGGTAAAAAGTATGAAGTAGTTCATAATTTGATAATAGACTCTTTTGTTTGGGTTGGTGTGTTGGGTCAAGTGGGCCTTGATTTGCCCTAGTACATGGCACTCACTGACATGCCAGTTACTGACTCAATTTTAGACCCACTTGAGTTTTCACTTGAAGTAAGACTCTTCTATCTTGCTAAAAAGTCATTAGATTAAAAGGTTGTTCACATCAAAGATGACGTGGCACAGTGCTGGGATGAGAGTCGCTGGAAGGCGAATGGCATATAAATGTGATAAATTATCCCTGTGATCATTTCCTCCCATTCTGTGCCGCAAAGGGATCTTTTTCGTTTTTGCATTTCAGAACAATTGTTTTTCATCAGGATAGTATGCAGAACTTTCTATCTAACAGATAGAAAAGTTGATATTTTTTTTGTCCCTTCAGATACTCTTTTATTGTCTGGTGGGAAGTCCTCTGCAACATGAAAAATAGACTGGCAGAGAACAATACAGAGTGCAGAATAGTATTAACTCTGGGGATTCAGTATAGTAGGAAGTTTGTAACAGATTAACAGAGTTGGAAGGGACCTTAT
This sequence comes from Ahaetulla prasina, assembly GCF_028640845.1. NCBI lineage: Eukaryota > Metazoa > Chordata > Lepidosauria > Squamata > Colubridae > Ahaetulla > Ahaetulla prasina. Next base: position 125,379,798 of record NC_080542.1, read on the forward strand.
AGGTCATCTAGTCCAACCTCCTGCTCAAGCAGAAGACCCTACACCATTTCTGACAGTTGGCAGTCCAGTCTTTTATTGGAAGTCTCAAGTGATGAAGCTTCCACAACTTCCGAAGGCAAGCTGTTCCACTGATTGATTATTCTCACTGTCAGAAATTTCCTCCTCATTTCTAGGTTGAATCTCTCCTTGGTCAGTTTCCATCCATTATTCCTTGTCTGGCCTTCAGATGCTTTGGAAAACAGCTTGACCCCCTCCTCTCTGTGGCAGCCCCTTATGTATTGGAAGATGGCTATCATATCTCCCCTGATCCTTCTCTTCACTAGACTAGCCATGCCCAGTTCCTGCAACCGTTCTTTGTATGTTTTAGCCTCCAGTCCCCTAATCATCCTGATTGCTCTTCTCTGCACTTTTTCTAGAGTCTCAACATCTTTTTTATAGTGTGGTGACCAAACCTGGATGCAGTAGTCTAGGTATGGTCTTACTAGGGCTTTAAGGAGTGGTATTAGTACCTCCCTTGATCTTGATTGTATCCCTCTATTAATGCAATTTAGGATTGCTTTGGCTTTTTTAGCTGCCGCTGCACACTGCTGTGTGTCCATTTCTAAGAAGTTCTAAGAAGCCCCCTGATTTTCAGATAATATTTTCTATCCAGCAGCTGTTTTGCCCAACGGCTGATCAGCTGCCTCTGAAACATTCACAAACAGAACATGAGCCCTTGGTCATTTTTGTTTCCCAATCAATGATAAAGAAAAGCATGGAACCAGTAAACCTGGAGGAACTATCACGATCAGTAGGTATTGATAACCTACCTACCCTATTCTTTGCTTCGTTTAAAGAGCTTTGCTAAAGAAGAGGTCAATGTTACAGTACATCTTGCAACAGTAGATCCCAGAAATTATTTGTAGCCTATATGAGAAAGTGCTAAAGTCCTAATTTAATTATAGACTGATCAGTTGGGCTTTGGATAAACTGTTGATCTGTAGGTATCTACCGTTCTGTGATCAACAGACTGCCATACAGATGTACCCTGATACAAGGGTACATCTTCTGGTACAAGGGTATCTTGGACTCTTCTGATGCCATGGATTCTGAAATGTTTAAACACTTAATTTGTAATAAGCTTTCCCCCCCACCTTCCACGTCCAGCTCTCAGAGGGAGCCTGGAGAAGTCCTTGCAGTTTTCTTGACAAGGTTTTTCAAAAGTGATTTTCCATCGCCTCCTTTCTAAATCTGAGAGAAAGTGACAGACTTAAAGTCACCTTGCTAGCTTTGTGCCTAGGGTGGGACTGGAACTCATGGTCTCCTGTTTCTAGCCTACTGCCTTAACCATTATACTAAACTGGCTCTAATTAGTTGCTACCAAATAATGAATTCTTCTCTACTGGCCTTGAAAATTTTCCTTAAATTCATAAAGTAAAATATTATTTTAATATTAGTATTTTATATTAGCATTAGAATACTACATAAAAAGATGGAATGCTTATTTAAAATGAAAAAAAAGGCTTCTAGGATAATCAGATCTACAATTATCATGATTTGTTTATTTATTTTATAACCAAATAGTAGAGGTTTGAATTTTGCTAGGCAGCATTATCAAGCTAGATAAATGTCAGAGTGATTTGATGCTGCTGACAAGCCAAATTTTAGTTATCATGCAGCTAATGTTCCATATCCTTATCAAAACATCAAGACAGCACCGCTAATAGGACACCCACTTCGTTTAGCAACTAGATCATTTTGTTTTTTAATTCCACCTGATCATAGAGCTTGTGTGACGTATACGAAGATCTCTTTTTCTTTTTCTAGGTGAACTAATACAGCTTTCCCCAGCCTGGCATCCTCTGTATTAGGTTTATGCATTGCAAATTTCCCAGTCATCCACCATCTTACCCAGACAGTTGTCAACCTCAGCAACTCCAAGATGTGTGGACTCAGATTCTCAGAATTTCCAAGGCAATTGCTGGCTAGGAAATTCTGGGAGTCCACTTCTCAAAGTTGCTGAGATTGAGACATTGTTTTAGCCCAGGGCTGTCGAAATCCCAGCCCACGGGCCGGATGCGTCATGCACTGGCCACACCCACACCTGTTTTAGCAAAGGGAAAAAAAGTCCCGATACAACATGACATGATAATGTAAGTTTGACACCCCTGCCTTAGCCTTTTACATAAGTTTACAAAGCAAGTTGATTTTGAAATATACATAGGATACAGTTGCTGTTTTGAATGACTGTATTCTGAATGTTTAATTTGCTGTTTTGGGATAAATTGTCCCAGGAACTGCATCATGAATAGGTATATAAATGAATCAGATCAGTTCCACAGTTTTGATATTGGTCTTAAATGCAGATAAAAGCCAAAACCAGTAAATATTGCCATTTGGCAAATATACATTTGGCACAATATATAAGATATTGCCCTAAATATTATTGCCTAGAGCAATATTTTTGCTGGCTGGGGAATTCTGGGAGTTAGTTCACACATCTTAAACATGTCAAAGTTGAGAAACATTGGTCTCAAGAGATCCATAATGAAAGGGAACAATGCCCTTGTTGCCTGGCCTCTGTGTCCCAGAATGCAGCATGAGAAAGGTCAACTTTTTTCTAATCAGCTTCAGTTGACTTTTGCACAAGTAAAATCCTTTATAAAAAAATTAGGTAGAGTTGCACTTAATTAATTATTATAATTAATTCCTTTTTCTTTTAATTGCTACTTCAATTAATCTTAATAAAATCAAATTTTAATAAAATACCACATGTATGGCTAGCACCAATTTACTTTAAAAAATCTTTTTTTAGGGCGCTAACTAACAAAATGAAATTCAACAGTGAAAAAAGTAAGGTTCTGCATTTAGGCAAAAAAAACCAAAATGCACAGGTACCATATATGTGGTACCTTGCTCAATAGTAGTAACTGTGAGAGGGAACTTGGAGTCCTAGTGGACAACCATTTACATATGAGCCAGCAGTGTGCAGCAGCTGCCAAAAAAGCCAACACAGTTCTGGGCTGCATAAAAGAGGGATAGAATCAAGACCACATGAAGTGTTAATACCACTTTATAATGCCTTGGTAATGCCACTCTTGGAATATTGCAATCAGTTTTGGTCGCCACGATGTAAAAAAGATGTTGAGACTCTAGAAAGAGTGCAGAGAAGAGCAACAAAGATGATTAGGGGACTGGAGGCTAAAACATATGAAAAACGGTTGCAGGAACTGGGTATGTCTAGTTTAATGAAAAGAAGGACTAGGGGAGATATGATAGCAGTGTTCCAATATCTCAGGGGTTGCCACAAAGAAGAGGGAGTCAAACTATTCTCCAAAGTACCTGAGGGTAGAACAAGAAGCAATGGGTGGAAACTGATCAAGGAGAAAAGCAACTTAGAACTAAGAAGAAATTTCCTGACAGTTAGAACAATTAATCAGTTGAACAATTTGCCTGCAGAAGTTGTAAATGCTCCAACACTAGAAATTTTTAAGAAAATGTTGGATAGCCATTTGTCTGAAATGGTGCAGGGTTTCCTGCCTTGGCTGGGGGTTGGACTAGAAGACCTCCAAGGTCCTTCCAACTCTGTTATTATGTTTATGTTTATGTTTAATCTTTCTTTTTGACATTGCTTCCAAATCATTGAAGGATGTCATTTTTTTCCAGGTTGCCTTTCAATAATTTCTTCTTTGAGTTCCCATAAACTCATGTTCTGTTAATTGTGATAGTATTGATCTGCCTTGTTTTCTGTGAGTTTTTTTAAATTACATTTAATCTGCCCATGCTTCAGGTCTTCTAAAAATGTTTACTTCCACTTTCTATTTCTTCTACTTCAGCATTTCTTAAGGTGCATTCACTATATGAGTTAAAGAATAATATGACAATATACAGTTGTAGCTTTCCTCAATTTTCAAGCAGTTAATTGTACCAATTTCAGTTATGTTACTTTCTTGTCATCATATAATTTCTTCCAAAAATACATGATGCATTCATAATTTGTTGTGGTCTAATCAGTCCAAAGGTTTTGTCAATAAAAGAAAACTTAGTCTTTTTGGAATTAACCATCTTATTTTAGCAATGTGATTTCTGCTCCTCCTGCTTTTTTTTTTTTAACTCAGTTCGTGTATTTCGAAGTTCTTATTCTATGTATTTTGGAAAAGCGAATTGCTAAATCTTTAGTAAAATCCTTACTAGCATCTGAGATCAATGCAATTTTTCAATTCTTTGATGAACATTTCTTAGCAATGTCACTTTTTAGTATTGTAATATTAATGGATCTTTCCCAGCCCTTCAGCTACACCTGTCTTTCCCATGCCTGTTTGCAAACTAAATGTAGTATTTTAAGTGCGTTTTTCTATAAGATTTTAAGCAGTTTTGCTAGTATATGTCATCATCTCCTGAAGTAGCAATTTAACTTCAATTTTCACAATAAATAATCAAATGGTCAGTGATCAAACTAGTATGCTTATCACAGATTTAAGGATCTTTTTTGTACTGTACTATCTTCATGCCAGATTTTCTTTGTGTCTTCTTTTTAATTTTTTTGTCTTCATCTTTTATTATGCTCATATGTATAAAAGATGTTCTTCATTTCTGTAATTTTAGATAAAAGGATATTTTGTCCTTCCTAATCATTTGTTACCCTCTTTGCATTGCTTATTTAGATACCAGTCCTTGTCTTTTTCTGTTTTTATCCAGTTTTTCCTGTCTCTGTTATCTCTTATTTTCTATGTTTCTTCAGTTATTTACAGATTATCAGTAGGCAGCCATTTTGCTTTCTTTTGCTTTTTGTATTTCTGGATATTTCTGTTTGATTTATCCTTATCCTTAACAGCATCATAAATTGCAGTTCAGGGTCCTTTACGCTCTAGTTATCAAATCTAATCCATCAAAATTTCTTTCACCACATCTCCACATTAAACATTACAATTGAGTAGTTTTGAGAGATTCTAAGATTTTGGAGACCAACCTGTCTTACATCTATGAAGTAATGGTTTGATCAAATTCATCATGATTCTTTTTATGAGGGTAATATTTGTTTCTTGCTAGCTTCCTGGCTGATTGCTTTCTGCAACATTACAGGTGGTACCCCTGGGAAATACTCTTGACAAACAACAAGCAGAGAGGTTAAATGCATTGTTGTTTAGTGTTTCAGAGAAATTCCATAGAGGTTATTATGCATTAGAGTTAGCTGTTCTCCCATTTGTGGAATGTTATTTGGAAAAATACTTACCTAGTTCCCAATTCATTTTTCTTAAGAAGATAGGAAATTGCTTTCTACAGTAGTGAGTCAGTCCATTGACCACAGAATGCAATGTCCTTCTTTTGGGAGTGTTTGTCAACGTTACTAGGAGATGCAATGAAGTTTTTGTATCCAAATATTCAGTCTATCTTTGCTAAGATGGTTTCATTCTTTTTTAATTTTTGAAACAGTATTTTATTTCATGTTATTATCCAGATTCATTAAATGGTTCCCTCTTCCTTTCCATTTATTTCTTCTCTGGCTTTTGCTGGACCCTGTTTTATACTTTGTGTCTTCATTCACTATCTGATTACCTATCTATCTATCTATCTATCTATCTATCTATCTATCTATCTATCTATCTATCTATCTATCTATCTATCTATCTATCTATCTATCTATCTATAAATGTATCTATTTAATGTTGTAGATTGCTTATAGGCCAGTATTTTATATGATAAGTAATAGAGAAATTCATGTGGACTGATATAGATGTCACAGAGATAAGAAACCATGTTAAATTTAACTATAAGATAAAAACAGCTTATTGCTGGAAAAACTAAGTTTCTGATTGAAACACACAAGATACAGTTTTCCAGTTGTATCTTTCAAGTTCATTTTCAGGGAAGTCTATAAACTTGGGCTTTATCATGAAGATGTCTGGATATGGAAGATACGAAATGTTCTGTGTTCCCTGAAATTCGTCAGGCCTCTACTCTTTTAGCCTTCCTTTGAAGGCCTGGCTAAATAGTCACACATTCGAAGCTTGATTCAGCAACAGGTTTTTGTTGTTTTTAGCATTTTAATTGACTTAGTTTTATAGTTTCAATATTATTTTATATGTATTTTAATTTTTGATTGGAAGCCTCCCAGAGTTGGTTGAAAGATAGGTGGCCATATAAATTTATAACTAAATAAATGTATGAATGTCAAAGCCAATTTCACAAGGCATGGAGTAGTCCTGAGAAGTAGTTAATTTTTTAAATTTATTATTTTATTCATTTAAAAAAAATTTTTTTTTATTATTTATTGACACGACTTATACCCTACTTTTTGCTCTAGGGCAGGCTGTCTCACTCAAGACCCATGGGCCAGATCACTGCCCTGGAAACAGTGAAGGATCTGGCCCACAATGCCTCTGCCAGCGAAAAGGGAACTTGTAAGGGCTGCACGCTCTCTTCATGAGCTCTGTTTTCGCTGGCAGGGTGTTAGCAAAACAAGGTACAAACAAAAGTGGCATTTGATCATAGAGTGACATCAAGCTGGCCACACGCACTCTGGCCACACCCACCCCGGCCCCCCAAAGTCAAACACAATCCTGATGCGGCCCTCAATGAAATTGAGTTTGACACCCCTGCTTAAGGGCAATCTGCTAAACTTGATCTAAATACAGGGTGAAGTTCATAAGCACCAAGTAAGGAGCAAACCAACCAACCACAATAATCAGTGGAAAAGGTATCAATTATCAGGATAGCCACAAAGAAGATGATGGATCATTATATGGTATTGGATCAAGGGTAGAAAAGCAGGCTTTGTTAGCATCAAAATTAAATAATGAAATGGCTTCTGAGATGTAACTCCTGCTAATGCTACAAAGAGTTTTGAGTTACAATGGCAGCATTAATAGTTTCTTCCAAAGCCTATTTCTTGTTTCTTTTATCCCCAATTGTGTATTCTCACTGGCAGAGGTTTTCCAGCTTTGGGGGGGAAGGGACAGGGTGTCCCATTAGCTTCTATTTTTATGTATCAACAATATGGTTCCTTTTGACATCTTTCAACTGTTCACATAATAAGACTGAAATCTTACAAATTTTTAGTGGCTTTCATGAAAACAGGTTGCAAATCCCTGCTCTAATTTGACCCCTTTCAAGCTTGGGGTTATATAAGAGGCCTTTTACATTAAAAGGGCATGTTATATTATTCTTCCTAAAGGGAAAGACCATAGAGATATGGATAAGCTATGATTCTACAACTCTCATTCATATTTCTCTATAGTCAATGCTACAAATTCAGATGTCCATTCCAGGAAATTGTTATGGAATACATTTTGGCCTTTCCAGACTTTAAATGAAGATAAGAAAGATCACTTGAGACTGAATGCATTTTAGAAAGTAAATGCAATTATTTCTGCCTATAACAATATTTCTTCCAAGGTAGGGAAGGTGATAAATGAACTTCACATGGATCAGCATTCATGTCACAACTAAATCAGTGAAAGTGAAATATGCAGGTTTATTTTGAACAGAATGCATACTACAAATATTTTAAACCTGTAAATACTTGATAAGTGGCTACTTGCATCCTGTACGGACTGATGGTTCCTAGTATGTCACTCTCATGGGTGTTATTTACGGTATTATTTATTAATGCTATTTAAAAATAGGTGTTATATTTAGAGTTCTCTTTTTTATATTTATCCTCATCAGTTCACTATGCCAGTCTTTCATTACCATGAACTTTGCAGATATATTTGATTATACCGTCCAGAATTAAGAGACAGTTGGGAAGTCTGGCCCAATTTTCTTAAATTTCTTAAATTGCCTCAGATAGACTATTCTTTGGCACAGAAAATTTCTGTTCATAAAACCAAACAATAATTCTACTCCATTCCATTATGATTTTAGGATGACTCAGGAGACCCTATGGAAGTTTACTTTTTCTCTGTTTGAAAATAAATTGAATGATGGTATTGGGTAAATTATTATTAGGAATCGTAATTATGTTATGAATCAACAGTATAACTATATAACTACTGTATACCTGTATAACTACCATAAATTAATGCACTATTCCCAAATCTAATATTCCCAGAGATGTTGGAATATATTTCCCATACACACCGAATAGTGTTGCATCTCAACTGGGCACAGAAGATGAATGATGATTATTTAATCCATTAAACTGAAGAGCACCAGATAAAAGAAAGCTGTGCTGTGATATACCAGCTATGTAGAATGTATCCTTTTTTGGCATTAATATTTAGTGCAGTTTTGGTGATTGTAACTAGATTGACTAAATGAGATGTTTCATTTCACTAATCATAACTTCTCAGAAATGATCTTAAAATGGACTACAGCTTTTTTCTGTTTCTTTCCATGGTACCCTGGGTCTTATGCAAATTAATCATTTTTTCCTTTCTTTTTCAGGGGTGTTGTGAAAGTCGACATAAATCTACAGAAAGTAGATATTGATCAATGTTCAAATGAAGGCTGGTTTTCAGGAACTCACACATGCAATTTAAATAACACTGAGGTAAGAAATCATATGAAGAAATCTAACCCATAGATTACAAATGCAGTCTTGCATGTTAAATTTATTTTGCATGAAAGCTGACAATATTCTTGGTCAATCTAAATGAATTAGATGGCCAAATTAAGTAAAAAATACATTTTAAAGATTGGCCAATGCCCAAAAACTAGGTAAGATTTTGAAAAAATTAGTATTCTCACATAATATTGTGTGAGATTTCACATTGCCATTCAAGATCTATATGAGATCTTGGGTAAGAGATTACCAAGAATCTCATGACATCTAACCCTTTATTTAGGTTTTGACGATTTCAAAAAGCACACATTTCCCAAGCCTACTGGTAGAACAACTTCCGTTCTCAAAATGTTCCCTTTCAACTTTATGATTTTAGGAATATTTTAGGACTCTCAAATCATTGTGTTTCATCTTTGGATATTCTATATCCTCATTGCATGACATTACCTTGAATACTCATTGCAAAAACAATGCACCAATATTGAAAATAAACAAAGAAAGCCACGAAACAAAATAGGATTTTTGTTTCATCCTGTGCTTCATTTTTAAGAAGAGACCCACTTCTCTCATTTACTTTTTCCCCAATTAACCTTCTGTATTGATTCCCATTGGACTTACTTCTAGGTAAGTAAGTCCAATGGGAAGTTGATTTTTAGTAATTGTTTTTCTTTTCAGTAGCTTTTGTTTTTAAACCAGGCCTAAGATCCTTTGTACTTCAGGGTGAGTTTTGAATATGAATGAACCAATAAAGTGGCCTTTATGTGTACTTTAAATGAACTTGCGTTACACATTTTACACATTTAACTGAGATTAATATTTACGCACTATGCACATTAATACACATCGTTTAACCATCTCTGTTCCACTTTGTACAGCAGAGATATTGGTAAAAGCAGGCTTCTAAGGTAATTTTTGCCTAAAAGATGTCAGCAGTTATGATTGCAAAAATGAAAACAGCAACCACAAAGATGCAATGGAAGCTTTGCCTGTTTTTTATATGCACTGCATGTGTAGCACACATAAAAACAGGCAGAGTTTCATTCACAATATCAGGGCCATCATCTTTACTTTATGGATCAGACCCTGCAAATCCCCTGGTTTAGGGGGGAGGTATAATGGATGCTATCTAACAAAATGTAACTCAGTGGTGAGAAAACTGAGATTTACATTTAGGCAAGAAAAACAGACTGCACAGTATAGGTAGTATAGGTAGTACCTAGCTCAATAATAGTGATGTAAGAGGGATCTTGGAGTCCTAGGGGACAACCATTTAAATATGAGCCAGCTGCCAAAAAAGCCAATACAGTTCTAGGCTGCATAAACAGAGGGATAGAATCAAGATCACATGATGGGTTAATACCATTTGATAATGCTTTAGTAAGGCCACACTTTGAATACTGCATCCAATTTTGGTAGTAAAGCTTTTTTACATGATGTAAAAAAGTTGTTGAGACTCTAGAAAGAGTGCAGAGAAGAGCAACAAAGATTATTAGGGGATGAGGGGCTAAAACATATAAAAAATAGTTGCTGGAATTGGGTATGTCTAATTTAATTTAAGGAAGGGGTGACATGATAGCAGTGTTCCAATATCTCAGGGGCTGCCACAAAGAAGAATGGATCAATCTATTCTCCAAAGCACCTGAAGGCAGGACAAGAAGCAATGGGTGGAACTAATCAAGGAGAGAAGCAACCAAGAACTAAGGAGAAATTTCCTAACAGTTGGAACAATTAATCAGTGGAACAACTTGCTTCCTGAAGTTGTGAATGCTCAAACATTGGATGTTTTAAATAAGAAATTGGATAACCAATTGTCTGAAAGGGTATAGAGTTTCCTGCCTAAGCAGGGGCTTGGACTAGAAGACCTCCAAAGTCCCTTCCAACTCTGTTATTCTATTCTATTCTATTCTATTCTATTCTATTCTATTCTATTCTATTCTATTCTATTCTATTCTATATATGAATAGGCTGGTTGTTGGAATGTGGCACTCACTGCTTATTTAGAGTGAGGCCACATAGAACCATGCCTTTGCAGTAGATATTTTTACAAACCTGGAGGAGGATCTGCAAAAGGAGAAAATGTCTTGCAGTCTACTGATGTGGGAGTAGCAGCAGTAGCCTACTTTCCATGCTAGTCAATTTGAATTCTTCCCCAATTGCTCCCAAAGCCAAATCTTTCTTCATAGTCAAAGTGGGTGGGTGTTCTGTGTTTTGTTTGTTTTTCTTGAGCATTAGCTCTCTTATAACTCATTAAGAGCTTTGCATAAAAAAGCACGTTACAGTTGGTTGGTAAATAAGTGTTATTTTCAGCCAAAATATTGCAAAATGGGAATGAAAGAAATACTGTGCAATATGCTGCTACCAGATTTGGGCTGCAAATCTCCAGATAACCACATGATAGTGGCAAAGATACCTATAAAAGAAACTCTTTACTGCCATCTAGTAATTATTCAGATATTTTCATCCCAGAATCTGGCAGCCCCAACATCAACTATGAATTTGTAAGATTCTTTTTGGTAATTGGTCAACTGTTGCTGCATTAATTTAATAGCCCAGATTAGTTAGGCTTTTTTTCATCAGTGAAAAGCTCAAAACAAGATTACAAGAGGACATGGACAGGTTGTCGGGGAGGTTGCATGCCACCACATGTTTACTGGACCCGTGCCCCTCCTGGCTGGTGCTGACCACACAAGAGGTGACACAAGGCTGGCTCCGGGGGATTATCAATGCTTCTTTGTTGGAAGGGATTTTCCCTGACGCCTTGAAAGAGGCGGTGGTGAGACCCCTCCTCAAGAAGCCTTCCCTGGACCCAGCTGTTTTGGGAAATTATTGCTTTGTGGCGAAGGTTGTAGAGAGTGTGGTTGCACGTCAGTTACCCCAATACCTGGATGAAACTGTCTATCTAGACCCGTTCCAGTCCAGCTTTCGGCCCGGATACAGTACGGAGACAGCTTTGGTCGCGTTGGTTGATGATCTCTGGAGGGCCAGGGACAGGAGTTGTTCCTCTGCCCTGGTCCTATTAGACCTCTCAGCGGCTTTTGATACCATCGACCATGGTATCCTGCTGCACCGGCTGGGGAGTTTGGGAGTGGGAGGCACCGTTTATCGATGGTTCTCCTCCTATCTCTCTGACCGGTCGCAGACGGTGTTGGCAGGGGGGCAGAGATCGACCGCGAGGCGCCTCACATGTGGGGTGCCACAGGGGTCAATCCTCTCGCCTCTCCTGTTCAACATCTATATGAAGCTGCTGGGTGAGATCATCAGTGGCTTTGGGGTGAGGTACCAACTGTACGCTGACGATATGCAGCTGTACTTTTCCACCCCAGGCCACCACAACGAAGCTATCGAAGTACTGTCCCGGTGCCTGGAAGCCGTACGGGTCTGGATGGGGAGAAACAGGCTCAAGCTCAATTCCTCCAAGATGGAGTGGCTGTGGATGCCAGCACCCCAGTACAGTCAGCTGCAGCCCCGGTGGAGAGGGTGCGCAACTTGGGCGTTCTCCTGGATGGACAGTTGTCGTTTGAAGATCACTTGACGACCGTCTCCAGGAGAGCTTTTTATCAGGTTCGCCTGATTCGCCAGTTGTGCCCCTTCCTTGACCGGGATGCCCTATGCACGGTCACTCATGCTCTTGTTACCTCTCGCTTGGATTACTGCAATGCTCTCTACATGGGGCTCCCCTTGAAGAGCACCCGGAGGCTCCAGTTGGTTCAGAATGCAGCTGCGCGGGTGATAGAGGGAGATGCACGTGGCTCCCATGTAACACCACTCCTGTGCAGGCTGCACTGGCTACCTGTGGTCTTTCGGGTGCACTTTAAGGTTTTGGTTACTACCTTTAAAGCGCTCCTGACTTAGGGCCAGGGTACTTACGGGACCGCCTGCTGCTACCGAATGCCTCCCACCGACCCGTACGCTCGCACAGAGAGGGACTTCTCAGGGTGCCGTCTGCCAAGCAATGTCGGCTGGCGGCCCCCAGGGGAAGGGCCTTCTCTGTGGGGGCTCCCACCCTCTGGAATGAACTTCCCCCTGGACTTCGTCAATTCTTCGTCAACTGCCTGACCTTCGGACCTTCCGCCGCGAGCTGAAGACGTATCTGTTTATTCGCGCAGGACTGGCATAGGAATTTTAAATAGTTTTTAATATTTTTAATATTTTTAATATTTGATACAAATTTTATGGGGTTTTTAAGGTTTTAAATGTTTTAATTTGGCCATACATCTATAAGTTTTTTAATTATTGTTTTATCTGTATATTATTGTTGTTTTTATTTTGGCTGTGAACCGCCCTGAGTCCTTCGGGAGAAGGGCGGTATAAAAATTCAATAAATACTAAATACTAATACTAATACTTTCTCTAGTTGAGGCAAAAGATATTCTTTCACTATCTGAATTTACTAAACCATTAATATTTGTTTGCTTCTGCCAATGAGATCTCCCATTACAGCTTGGTATTTTGTGTATTTATTATGGCTTATAGACCAAAGTATGGCTCTGAAAATCTCTGGGCTACTGTTATATGTGCAAGCACCTCAGTTCCGATAGAAATGGCCTCAAGGTTTGGGAAAGATTTATTTTTCCAGCAAAGATGAGAAAATTTTGTGGGTGTGAGATTGAAAGGAGAGAAATGTAGGAACTGTCTTATTACTCAAAAAGCTAAAGGGGTATATAAGCAAAGGGTCATTCTAGGAATCTGCTGTGGTACAGAAATGACTGTTGGAGGTGATTGGAGCAGCATTTTCCTTGTTTACATTAAAAAAGGAATCTGTTCATTAATTATAGAATCCCTGGAACTCTTACAGGTTTGGACAGTGTTCCTCAACTATGGCAACTTTATGTGATGTGGACTTCAACTCCCAGAAGTCCACACACCTTAAAGTTGCCAAGATTGAGGAAACATTGGTTTAGGGACTGGGAAATGTGTAATAGTACTGCGCTCTGTTGTGTATATACTATGGATATTGGAATTTGCCCTTTATTTATCTTCTCACTCAGAGAATAGAAAGACCATATAATGTAATCTCTACCCAAGAGATTTTGTGTGAGAAAGTGCATGGCTACCAGTGATGTTCCTCCAGGAATTAATGTGGATAGATTAACTATCTAGCCTAATAAACTACTTTATGTGAAGTCTAATCACCTGACAACTTGGACAACACTGACCACGTGTCTGCCTTGAGGAAATAAAAAATACATTATTAATTTACAGTGCATTAGATAATTATTAGATCGAGATCCCACTCGATCTCATTAGAAATCAAAAGCAGCCTATTTAGCATTCTCCCACCAGATTTTCCTATTCAGTCATGTGTGTAGGTGAAATTAAGGGCCATTTGTTCAAAATCATTTAATGGGCAGTTTCTCTAATTCTAGCCCAACATCTGAACTACTTTGCCATATTCTGGTTTTCTCAACTAAATGTGCTTTTTCCTATGTTATGAAACTGCAATCCCCTTGAATATCTTGTTTTCTTGAAGATAACCCACTAATGAAGTACTGCATAATCTTCAGCTACAGAGTATCCTCCTTCCATTCATGAAGTTGTGGCAAATAGCTAATTATAACAAAATTAGACTATTGTATTGTTACTGTAGAAACCAGCTCTTCATTCTTTCAATTAATACAAACCTGAGAGTATCTAAGCACTTTCATGTAACTGGCTTTTATAACAAAACCCGCGTTCAGAGATCCATGCAAATACGAATAATAGCATGAAAAGTGAATGAAAGCAGCAAGGTTTTGACATTTAACACATTTAATGAATGGCAGTCTAGCTGGGTGCTATTCGCATTTGGGACCGAGTTATGAAAGCCTGACTGAGGGTGCCAAGGGGCTAAGTTTCTATTTACACTCTTTTCAGAAAGAGCAGAGCCAGAATAAGTAGGTCACAGTGGCGGGAAGGTTTTGTGTTTGGCAGCTGGGGAAAAGGCTTTGCACGTTGAGCAGAGAAAGGCAGCTGAAAAGAAGGGAAGGAGCACTGAGCAGATAAACGAAAGTGTATGACAAGTCCTTTTGAATTCAGGAGGAAGTCTTCATTTGGAAGATGAGATGAGCCAAATGATAAATGGACAGCAGGGCCTTGTGTTATTCTTAATCAGATAGACTAAGTGGGATGTGAATTTTCCCGAATAGCAAAGCCATGCCTTTTTAGGCCTTCACGTCCAAATCGGGACCCACCTTGGCAGTGCGTTTAACTTTTACACATGGGGATAGTTTTGATCTAAATGTTTGTTATTTGTACTAAAAGAAAAATGGAAACAATTGCTTTCATAGCAAAAAACAAAAACAAAAACCAGCCATATTCCAACAAGACAAACTCCTAAGCTCAGGCCCCTTACAGGATACAGAGTCCAGAACTGAGCCTCCTTATTCAATATTTACTTTAAAAAACATATAACAATGAAGATGAGCTTTATGTTAGTAGACCCAGTACAATATAATTAAAACAGTCCAGAGGAATGTTTATCCACCCTGGTGATTTTAAGAAGAATGAACTTCAACTCCCAGAATTCCACAGCCAACATGCTAGCTGAAGGGAGTTGAAGTCCACATATCATAAAATTGCTAAGGTTGAGAAACATCTGTCCAGAGGAACAGTTAAGGTGCAGTTTGTGAGCAACAGAGTGCTCCTAATTCACCCTATCTACGACTGACATTTCTCCTTCTAAAGACATGATTACAGTACAGTATTTACTATTTTTGTTTTGTACTGAAAATAGTCCAAACTAAGGCTTTTAAGTTTTCATAGAATGCAACACACCTATTTTGACTTAAACTTCTCAGCCTCCCACCAAAAAGAAAAAAAAAAGGCTGAAAAATGTCAGTCTCTCCCTCAGAAACACGGTGACATTTCCAGATGTTCTCCTGGGGCCTTGGAAGCAGAAAACCATTAAACATGGAACGTTCAGCTCCCAGTCAGGGGGAAAAAAATCACCCATTTTTTGCTTAACTGCCACTCAGCTTAAAAGTTTGGATAGAAAAAAAAACATTTACTTTAAAAGGATCAATTTATAAATGTTAGTATGCCCAATGTGCCATATTATTTTCTGTGTATGTGTTTGTACTCTCCATAAATGTTAACGACATGCGAGAAGATTCATGAGGAGATTGGTGAGAATTGACTGCCATTCCATATTTTAAGCAAAAAACATAGATATCAAATCAAATGACACAATTCACTGAATGCTAGCAAGATGCTAACAAGTTTTCAACAATGTTGGTATAGAGTGATTTGTATTCATAATTTCCAGTACACATGCACTAAAGGCACATAAGATCCTCAAGTGAAGTTGGTGTTCTACAATACAGAAAAGGGCAAAGAGACAGCAGGGCTGTGAGAAATAATGGAGATTATTTGAGATTGCTCTAGAGGCCCCTTGTCAGGGCTTCTCTATGTCTCTGTGTCTCTGTGTAAACAGTCAAGATGGCTGCAATTGACTGATCAAAATTCCATCCCTTTTTAGTGCGCACATAACAAAACAGGGGCTTTCATTGTTCAGTCCTGGCTGCCAAATTGATTCCACCCCCACCCACCCCACTGTTTACTCATGCTCTCCTCAACTCTGCATTTCCACTGATTTCTGTTCTATATATATATTAATGCTATTCTTACTGTTTACACCTAACTGTGTGATTGGAGGCAGAGGCTGGAAATGTCTGCCACAGTTTGAAAACAGGCAATACATGAATACAGGAGAGCTGAACCACTGAAATGGTTAAGGTATCGGACTAAGAGCAGGGATACCTAGATTCTCTTTCACCTTCAGCCATAGCAGCTTTTTGAATAATTTTGGGCCAATCACTTTCTCTCTCTCTCTTTTTTTTTTATTTTGTCACAACAGTATACCTAAACATTGACATAAAACAACAGCACATCATATAAACATATATATAAGCAAAAGTATGCAGCAACTATATTAATTAGATATAATGAAAGGGAACAATAGGACAGGAATGGTAGGCACTATTGTGCTCTTATGTACGCCCCTTATAGTCCTCTTAGGAATGGGGTGAGGTCAATTGCTGTTGCTGTTAGTTGCGAAGTTGTGTCTGACCCATCATGACCCCATGGACAACATTCCTCCAGGCCTTCCTGTCCTCTACCATCCTCTGGAGTCCATTTAAACTCATGCCTAATACTTCAGTGATTCCATCCAGCCACCTCGTTCTCTGTCGTCCCCTTCTTCTTTTGCCCTCAATCTTTCCCAGCATTAGGCTCTTCTCCAGTGAGTCCTTCTTTCTCATTAGGTGGCCAAAGTATTTCAGTTTCATCTTCAGGATCTGGCCTTCTAAAGAGCAGTCAGGGTTGATCTCCTCTAGAACTGAATTGTTTGTTCGCCTTGCAGTCCAAGGGACTCGCAGGAGTCTTCTCCAGCACCAGAGTTCAAAGGCCTCAATTCTTTGGTGCTCAGCCTTTCTTATGGTCCAACCTTCACAGCCATACATTGCAACTGGGAAAACCGTAGCTTTGACTATACGCACTTTGGTTGGCAGGGTGATGTCTCTGCTTTTTAGTACGCTGTCTAGATTTGCCATAGCTTTCCTCCCCAGGAGCAAGCGTCTTTTAATTTCTTGGCTGCAGTCCCCATCTGCGGTGATCTTGGAGCCCAGGAAAATAAAATCTGTCACTACCTCCATTTCTTCACCATCTATCTGCCAAGAATTGAAAGGGACGGATGTCATGATTTTAGTTTTTTTAATGTTTAGTTTCAAGCCAACTTTTGCACTTTCCTCCTTCACCCGCATCAAGACACTCTTTAGTTCCTCTTCGCTTTCTGCCATTAGGGTGGTATCATCTGCATATCTGAGGTTGTTGATATTTCTTCCGGCAATCTTAATTCCAATTTTTGATTCGTCTAGCTCCGCCTTTCTCATGATGTGTTCTGCATATAAGTTAAATAGGCAGGGTGATAGTATACAGCCTTGCTGGACTCCTTTCCCAATTTTGAACCAATCAGTGGTTCCTTGTCCAGTTCTCACTGTGGCTTCTTGACCCGCATACAGGTTTCTCAAGAGACAAATAAGATGGTGAGGTCAATAGTAGACAGTTTTTGGTTGAAGTTTTTGGGATTTTGAGAAGAGACCACAGAATCAGGTAGTGAGTTCCAAGCGTTAACAATTCTGTTACAAATGTCATATTTTCTGCAATCAAGATTGAAGCGGTTAACATTAAGTTTGAATCTATTGTTTGCTCTTGTATTATTGCGATTGAAGCTGAAGTAGTCTTTTATAGGAAGGACATTGCAATAGATGATTCTGTGTGTTAAACAGAGGTCTTGTCGGAGTCGGCCGAGTTCTAAGTTTTCTAATCCCAGGATTTCAAATCTGCTGGTATAAGGTATTTTGTTGTTTTCAGAGGAGTGGAGAACTCTTCTTGTAAAATATTTCTAGACGCGTTCAATTGTATTAATGTCAGAGATGTGGTATGGGTTCCAGACAGGTGAGCTGTATTCAAGAATAGGTCTAGAAAATGTTTTGTATGCTCTGGTTAGTAGTGTAGAGTTTTTGGAAAAGAAGCTGCGTAAAATTAGGTTTACAACTCTTAGAGCCTTTTTTGCTATGTAATTGCAGTGGGCTTTGGCACTTAGGTCATTTGATATGAAAACTCCAAGGTCTTTAACAGGGTGGGGGTCATCTGTAAGGTCCACCAAGCTTGTACTTATTGTTAGGGTTCTTTTTCCCAATATGTAAGACTGAGCATTTGCTGGTTGAGATTTGGAGTTGCCAAGTTTTAGACCAATCGGATACAAAGGCAAGGTCTTTTTGAAGGGTAGAAGTATTATTGGTGGTGTTAAATAGTTTGACATTGTCAGCAAAGAGAACACAATAACTTGAGATAAGGTCACAGAGATCATTTATGTATAGTATGAAGAGCATTGGTCCAAGAACGCTGCCTTGGGGAACACCACTTTTGACAGGAACAGGATTTGATAGAGCGTTGCCAATTTTGACCACTTGTTGTCTGTTTGACAGGAAGGCATTTGTTAAGAGGTCCTGAAATGCCGTAGAATTTTAGTTTTAGGAGAGGTTTATCATGTACTACTGAATCAAAAGCTTTGCAGAAGTCTATGTAGATTGCATCTATTGCTTTGCCTTGATCAAAGTTAGTAGTCCATATGTTTTTGCAGTGAAGAAGTTGTAAGTTACATGATAATTTTTTTCTGAAATCAAATTGTTTATTAGAGAGTAGGTTGTTTGTTTCTAGGTGGAGGGTAATGGATTGGTTGATGATAGATTCCATTACTTTGCAGGTGACACAACATAGAGAGATTGGTCTGTAATTTTCAACTAGGCTGGGATCTCCTTTTTTGAAGATAGGGATGATTGTGGCTAGAGACCAAAGTTTGGGAAGGGAACTAGTCGTGAAAACTTTATCAAAAATTATGCTTAGGGGTTCTGCTATATTAATTAATTGAAGGTTTTTTTAAGAAGTATGCACATAGTCCATCAGGCCCAATAGATAATGATGGTTTTAGATTGCGAAGAGCTTTTTCAACATTATCTTCTGTGAAGTCTATATGTGTTAAGTATTTGTACTCATTGTTAGTACAATTGGGGAATGTCGGATCTGAGCCATCACTGTTAACAAATACTGAGCCAAAGAATGTGTTAAAGAGGTTTGCTTTAACTGTTTCATCAGTACCTTCTTTGCTGTTAGATTCTTTTAGTGGTGGGATGGATCTTGAGTCTTTAAGTTTATTGTTCACAAAATTATAAAAAGCACGATTGGAATTTGTGCGTAGAAGGTCTTCTTGTTTGGTGTGGTAAATGGTGCATTCAGTTTTTATTTGGTTGCAAATATTTCTGTAGTGGTTTTTGAAGTTTGCTATATAGCCCTTTTTGTTTTTTCTCCAGAGGGATTTTTTTTTGGATTGAAGCTTTTTTACTGATATGGGTAATTTGTTTTTTGTTTTTTTATTTGGTAGTGATTTGTGATACGTATAGTTTAATGATTCTATTGATTTCAAGTAGGAATACTTTATAGTTGTCTTCTGCAGTGATACAGGTTGAGAATAGATTTTGCCAGTCAAGAAATGAGAGATCATTGTTTATAAGGTCATAGTTGGCTTTTTTAAAATTGTAGTTAGGAGTATTATTATTATGACGATTTATGTGAGGGCGTATATTGAGACAAAAGTCTATGATGCAGTGGTCACTGTTGGAAAAGGGTTCTTTTATTTGTAGTCCATAAATTGAGTTTGTGTTATTGCAAAAGACGAGATCAAGGCAGTTGTTGAGTCTTGTTTTGTTAGTTACTAGTTGTTCAAGACCTAGGTTTGTAACGGCGCTGTATAGTGTAGTATGGATTGGATCAGTTGTACATTCATTTGTTATCCAGTTTCAGGAAGAGAAAGTTTATGTGCAACTTGAATATTTTTTAAGTTCAGTGATTTTTGGTAAAAGATAGCTACTCCACCACCTCTGCGGTGTTCACGATCTGATCGAAAGACTTGATTCTCTTTGTTTGAAATAATGGAGTCAGGGAGAGATGAATTCAGCCATGTTTCACAAACAAATATACTATCAAATGTACCATTGTTTAACAAGAGGATAAATTCAGGTAATTTGTTTACAATACTTCTTGCATTTATTAATTTACATATAAGACCTGCAGTGTTTGGTGTAGGAGAGGTAAGGGGCATGCATATCTAGTTTTGATTGACAGTTGATTGAGGGTTATGTACAACAGGTGGTTGAAGGAAGATTGGTTGAGCAATGAATGGTTGATCATTGGATGGATGGAGGTTTTTTTGGATGGATGGAGGTTTTTTTTCTCTCATCCCAACCTCCCTCTCTTGATTGTTGTTCTGAGGAAGTATAGGAGAAAAGAATGCTGCCTATGTTACCTTGATTTCCTGAACAAAAGGCAGGATATAAATTAATAAATACATCAAGAAAAAAATATATTCCTAAACAGGGAACCAGATTCATTAACTTAAATAGTCCCCTCAAGCTATCACTCTATGGTCTAGAGGGTGCCAAGTTTGCAAAGAATGTCATAAAGTGGGGATAAAAACAAACAAACAAACAAACAAACAAACAAACAATCCATGGTTTGGATTTATCTTTTCAAAAGTTGTGAATTATCCCGCTGTGATTTTTTAAAACATTGTGTGATTTTTTTCCCTTTCAGCCTCCTAGCGAATAATGCAGGTTGAGCTATTCTTAGCAAGTGCAATATTGCAATAGTGACTCATTAAGGTCTGAGCCTAAATTAATTTTGAGCACCAAGATATAAGTGGAAAACAGGTGCTGTGCAAAATAATAGCAACACAACTACATGCTCCTTAATCTGGTAAGCAACATCCTGATTTAAATTTGAAAAGCAAAATAGGCACATACCCTTCAGTGGAGTTTAGAGCACTGACATTTTCTATTATAGCTGATTCTTGGTTTAATCAGAAATTTATTGTGTAGCAGTATACACACAAAAGATGTGAAAAAACTTTGGCTCTGATGCCAACGTCATTATGAGTAATACAAGACAGCAAGAAACAGGAGCTCTCTTAGGAAACTTGGCAACTTAAATTAAGGCTCAGGAATGTAACATCCATCTTAAAAATGCCAACTGCCCTTTGGAAACAAAAATGTTAGAAAGACTAGCCAAATTTGAAGATTTCGTTGCAGTTGGCGTTTGGAGTGGGTTAATGAAATTCTTTTACCCTCACTTCTGGAGTGCATTGGAGTTCTAATATCAGCTTCCTACTTATTTCTCCAGAACACATGCCATTAAAAGGAAAAAAACGCGGATGAAGCGCACAGCATCTGAATATATTGCCTAGGACAGAGGTGGACAATCTCTGTTCTTATGACCATAAAGGATTCAAAGCCATGACATCAGATTGTTTTGAATTGGAGATTTTTGGGCCTCCATTCCATGGTTGTCCCAAAGGTGTTATTTCAAAAGGCAATTGGTTTTTCTCAAGAACATTTTGCTTCTCATCCAAGAAGTTTCTCCACTGAACTGAAGAAGCTTCTTGGATGAGAAGCAAAACATGTTCAAGGAAAAGCGAAATTCAGTTGCCTTTGGGACATTGTTTTGAATTGTATTTTTGCCACTGCGATAATCAAATATGAAATATGAAATAATTTTATAATAAAAATAAAATAATTTTATAATAAAAATATGAAATATGAAATAAGATAATAAAATATGAAACATATATAAAAATATAAAACTTAGAACTCCATCGCCTTCGACAAGACCTAAGTTTAACTCATAGAATCATCTATTGTAATGTCCTTCCTGTTAAAGACTACTTCAGCTTTAATTGCAATAATACAAGAGCAACCAATAGATTTAAACTTAATGTTAACTGCTTTAATCTAGATTGCAGAAAATATGACTTCTGTAACAGAATCATCAGTGCTTGGAACACTTTACCTGACTCTGTGGTCTCTTCCCATAATCCCAAAAGCTTTAACCAAAAACTTTCTACTATTGACCTCACCCCATTCCTAAGAGGACCATAAGGGGCGTGCATAAGAGCACAAACGTGCCTACCATTCCTGTCCTATTGTTTTTCTTTTTTCCCCCTTTTTTTCTTCTTATATATATATATATATGCTTATACTTCCCTATATTTCCTCATATATATGTTTATATACTATATAGTCTTTTTGTGTGATGCTTATATATATTGTTGTGACAAATAAATAAATAAATAAAAAACATATAGTGGCTACGGCACAGGCTTAAAACAATTTCAAGGGAAAAAATTACCGTCTAATGACATAATCAAAAGAAAACTTTGCTCTTTTCTGTTCAAACACACAAGGGCACACATTCAAAGCGCCATCTTCTTTAAGTTGTAGAATTTGCCAACATTTGCTTTAAGAGTTCCACTCCTTTTATGTTGAGGTTTGGCTTCTTCTCTCCCTGATCCAGAAATGTTTGGAGCTTTGGGTATTTAGATCAGAGCCTTTCACAGAGATGACAAATGACAGCAATCAAATTAGTAAACAACACAGTAATACGTTGAAATTAACAAAATGCACTCAACCAAAGAGGCAACCTTTGCTATCCTGGCTCAATTTGCATAAAAAGAATATCACATCCAATTTCACTCCCAATTGTGGTTGTATGTCAAGAACTATCTATATATGCCTGTGCCTGTTTAACACCATGCCCATTTATGTGTGATTTATATTTTATTTTAATTCTTTTAATAATTTATTATGAGTTTTCAAGGCCTGGAGAGGTCTCCTTAGCTTAGTTGCAGCTTTACGGGCAACTTCAGTGTGCTAATGCTATGAGAAAGACTCATATGGGAAAGAAAAAAAACTACACAGGTGCCTGCAATTTTGTTCAAGCAAAGCAAAACTGGATATCTTCTTTCATATCCAGCTTCATGGATCCAATCATATATCCATCCTTTGGAGACAATCCAATCCAAATTCCTTAAGATAGTTCCTGGAATGCTCCAATGTATTCTTAATGTTACATTCTGGATAAGAATTACAATTTGGAAAAGTCTAATAAGAAACTTAAGCCTAGTTTTATGCAATCAGATTTTGGCTCATCTCATGTTGGCTGGCAATTTTAACACCTGATGCATGAGAAAGTTAGACATGAAATTTAGGCATTGTGGAAATGCTCTTATTTCCTTTAAAATATTTAAAGCCAAAGAGAAAGTAATAAAATAAAATAAAATCTAGAAAAGTGCAGAACTTTGTTTTCATGCTATACGATGGCTAAAAACTATCACAAAAATTGTTTTTTTTTAAAATCTTGTTTCCAAACATCAGAGCCTTTATTTCAGCCTTCTTTGATGCTTTGTCTTCTGCTGTAATTGAGCAGGGACATGCAAGAATCCCCTAGGCCAGGGATGAGGAATTCTGGGAGTTGAAGTCCATTAGTCTTAAAGTTGCCAAGATTGAACACTCCTAATTTAGGCTGTTCCTCTTCCTCTCCTATTCAGGTGGAGAGAATCAGAACAGTAGATCATGTATTGAAATATTTGTTTACTTTTTATTATTCCTGTTTTAATGTATTTAACAGCAAGTTAGATAAATCTTAAAAAAAATCTTTTTTTCCTCCTCCTTTCAGATTCTGATATTGAAAAACTCAGAGATGCCAGTTTTTATGCTATGGAACAGACTGTTAACTCTACGTAATTAATTATAGGGGCCATATGGACTGTTTATAATCTAAACTTTAATTTTTGTATCATGTTACATTTGTTTTCATTGTATTGCCTTACGTTAGATATAGCCCATAATAAGAGGCTGAAATAAGAGGATAAATCACATATTCTGAGAACTATTAGGGAAGAATCACTTTGACCAATGGTAAAATTCATTTTTTCCCCTACCGGTTCTATGGGCATGGCTTGGTAGGCATGGTGTGGTGACGGCAGGTGACGGATACCATAAAATTTCCATTCCTGCCCCACTCTGGGACAAGCAAGAGGTGGTATTTGCCGGTTCTCCGAACTACTCAAAATTTCCGCTACTAGTTCTTCAGAATCTGTCAGAACCTGCTCATTTCCACCCCTGATTTTGACCCCCTTTCTCTCAGGTATCTGAACTGAGTTGCCTCTTGTTCTTCAGGAGTACAACCCTCCTTCCTGGGAATTCAGACTATATTCCATCACATAATGGGAAGAAATCAAGTAAACCCACACTTTCTTTCTGGCATACTTCAGAAATTTCCTATCCTAAGGAATGCACAACAGCAGATTAATCTTTCTGGTTGTATTTGAAATTTTCCCTTTAATTTCTTATCTAATATATTTGTCCCTGGTATTATTTTCCTACATCTTTTTTTCTTTTTCAGTGCTTTCTTCTTCTCTTGTTTTCTTCCTTCCCTTCCCTCCCCTTTCTTCCCTTGTACTGGCCATCACACACTGTCCATTGTACTATAAAACTGTAGGAGGGAAAAGCCTTCCATTGACAGCTTTATTGAAGGTCTCCTTTTCTTCAGAAAATAAGGCTTTTCAAGTATAATCACATTACAAAGGAAAGCTAAAACCTTTCTCCCTGACTACAACCTTCTTTCCTCCAAATATCTCTTCATAGCAATTAAGCAAGAATGATTGATCTTTGCTGTCTCTACTGTATCTGATTTTTTTTTTGTAGTTTAATATATGTTTTACAGTCTTGTGAATAGGTCTTCCAGCTAAAACAAGGAAAATAAGTAAAAGCAAAGGTAAATAATATATAAATATTCAAACAATGTTTTATAAACAGGATGTTTAGAGATTCTTAAGTCACACAAATCTCTTCTGCTACTGACATATTACCTGGGTTCTTCTCAAATTGCAAAGTGGTTTATTGCCAGGGTAGGAGGTGGAGTTTTGACAGTGTACTCTAACAATTTTCTGGCAGTATTAACATTTTAAATGTTATTTAAATGTTTATTGTATCTTATTTCTAAAATGTAGATGTTAAGAATTTGCAACCAATATGATGTTTATGTATGTATTTGTTTTATTATTAAATGTTGCTTTGGGTCGATTCTTTCTACCCCTATATTTAGATGTGGAAGAAGACAAGAAAAATGACTGTCAGGAACTATGGAAAAACTCATGATAAACATGAGTTGTGTATGTGGTGTCTGTGTGTGTGTGTGTTTTTATAGATTGATTCACCATTGTGAATGGATTAACTTTCCATTGATAATAGTTTTCTAGTATGGAAACTTTCTTGAGGTTTCTTGCCTATGTCAATTCTGTTTTCCTCTATTAAAAGTTGCAATACTTGAGTCAATGAAACCACTGCACAGTTTCTATAAAACGACAGGTTTCAATGAACTTCAATGAATTAAACAATCAGTAAACTTCAACTAAAGTTTAGTAAATATAAACACTTAAACATTAACTATATCAATGGTTGTAAATAATAACTAACCTTTTAGTCTACTTTATAATTTCATTCAGAGATCAGTTTTGGAGCACAATTATTATAATATACAAACAAATAGAAATGTAATGTTTCCCATAATGTGTCTTCAGTTTTGGTTAGTGCTAGGAATTCTTACTAAAAAGGCACTGTTGTGATAGCAAGGATGTGTAATGTTTTGATAAAGTGATCAGAACTGAATTTGACATGGCTAGAAACCTCTCCAGTTAGAGTAGGAAAGGCCCTCTGAAAACGGATACCAGAAGTTTGTCTATTGGACATGTACAAAAGAGACTTGCCTTATATGGCTCCTGGTCTATGGAATTCTCCTTAAACTATATATTGGCTCCTATTGTAGCAAAAGCCTATCTCTTTCATCTTAATTATTGTAATGACTGATTTTTATTTAATTAAATTAATTTTGTAAAAATACTTCCTTTTTCTTTTAATTATTATAAGCTTTCTTAACTGTTGAAATGAATAGAAAGGCAGGGTATAAACGCAGTAATGAATATAATATCATACCACAGCATAATGTATCCAACTATCTTCGTTTAGGATATTGGATTTTCTTTAGAACATTAACAAGCATGGCTTCTTTTATCATTGACTAAGAGCTTTTTACAGCAACAAAGGTTTTTTTTTTAATGCATGGCCTTTCTTTTCTTCTGTTATTCTTCTTTATAGGAAAAGCTCATATAGGATAATTGCTTGGCATTATTTTGGCCTTCCTTCAAAACAAGTATACCTAGAGAAAAGTAGAGGTTTGACAGAATGGTCAATGATATTTTGCAATGCAAGTTATTCAACATGCCAGAAAATGAGTTGTTTGGTGACAAATCTTCAGCAATGTGACTGACCTCATATACTGTTAGCTCCCTAAACAGACCAGATCAGGAAATCAATTCCATAGGAAGGTTATTGTTTCCTTTATTGAGATTGGATAGTACAATCTTACAAATTTGATTGTGCTGCAAGTTTGATTGCTTGAAAGGAAAATAATCTTCTTTACTTTCTATTGAATCTAATCTCTGTACAATCTCTGATATTTAATAAGAGTTACATTGAATTACTAATGATGTATCTATTGCATTATATATTCATAATTCCTAATATCATCCTAATTCCAGATGAGATTTTACCTGGTTTCAAGGGAAGTGTGAAAGAGAGGGTGGGTCTGCCCCCTGTGTCAATCTCCTTATGTAGAAAGAAAATAGAGAGATTCTTCTTTCCATAGACTGTCTTTATGCAAGTGGATAGTGTGAAAACATTTCTGCAATTTCAATGCAGAGAACCTCCATATATAGAGAATCTGTCCAATGTTTGCATATTTTTTAAAAAACCCATATAATCCAGTTCATATTGAAGCATTCTGGAGGCCAATTCCTTGTTGAATGGGAAGAGGAAACCAAAAAGGACTTTTAGGGAAATGTCTATGGAGATTCTCAGTCATCCAGGTCATGGTTGTCCCAAAAGTGCTTTTTTTCAAGAGGCAACTGGACTTTCTTTGAAGATGTTTCGCTTCTCTGCTGAAGAAGCTTCTTGGATGAGAAGCGAAACATCTTCAAAGAGGAAACCAGAAAGTCCAGTTGCCTCTTGAAAAAAAGCCCTTTGGGATGACTTTTAGGGAAAGCTGATACTTAAGGGTTGAGGCCCTGTCACACCTTAGTAATTATTTCAGATTCTTTGAAATAATATATTGCCCTTTGTACTTTAGAATTTCAAACTCTGACCATGTATTAGATTCCAGAGCTCTTAGGCCATGGAGGCATCTCTGGCTTTGAAGAGAGAACCAAAAAATAGGAAGAAAGAGTACATATTTGAACAGAGCAAATATGTGGCATGTGAGACTATTTGTAAATTAGTACATGATCTTGAAGCACCAAGTTTAGTAATTAGGACTGAGAAACTTGATTGGAGACTAAGAGCATATGGATTTCTGCCTTTACTCAACAGCAATTAGATGCTGAAACAAATGTCCATTAGATGCTCTTCTCATGTTGTATTTTATCCTAGAAACCTGGATCTCTGCTTGATCTTGGCAATGATTTTACTTTGATTGCTTTATGCTATGTTTGTTTCCTGGTGTCCTTGACTACTACTTTAACTATGTTGTATCTTTCCATATAAACCCAGTTCATCAAGTGCTCTGTCTTATCCCAACTACTCTGTCTTATTTCAAACTGAATTAATTTAGCATCCTTTGCTTGCCTACTCCCTGTTTAATACAGGACTAGTTATAAATGTGGTAGTCAAATAGACACAGAGGTTAAACTTGCATTATGGTATCTTGCCCTTCAGGAGAACGTATCAAAGACTTTTTAAAATCACCAACGTTGGTGGAAACTCAATTGCACACAGACATCTGGATCTGAAAGCCTTTTATTGTTCCCTGCCCCCATCTTCCCTATCAATTGAATGAAAAAGAATGGCTAAATTATATTGCAAGAATATAATTTCCTACAAAAATAGGGGGGAAAAGCAGATTTAAGAGGAATATGTTTCCTTGGCATTTGTGTATAATCAGGAAGCATCATCAGAGTTGTCGATGAAAATCAGTATGTCTCTCATCTTGAGAGACTCTCTACTTTAATGATGTGCATTTTCTCCAATGTGGATACTTGTACGAATAAATGGCTTTGAAAATTATATAGCTAAAAATTGCTTCACAGTATTTAATAACAATAGCCAACTGATGCCCAGGGGTCATATATGCAACCAAACCAGAGAAATGGACTAGAGAAAGTTCTTTCTATTGCCCATCATTAGTTCCAACATTCAAATAAAACAGTTGTTCTCCACACAACAAAATGTCAGATACTTTGAATTAATGTATCTCTGAATGAATGAATGTTTATAAAATTATAAAATAGATGTCCCAATAATGCTTTTTCAAGAGGCAACTGGACTTTCTGGTTTTTCTTTGACGATACTTAGCTTCTCATCCAAGAAGCTTCTTCCACTTTAGAAGCAGAGCTGAAGAAGCTTCTTGGATAAGAAATGGAATGTCTTCAAAGAAAAACCAGAAAGTCCAGTTGCCTCTTGAAAAAGGGACAACCATGACATGGATGATTGAGAATCTCCACAGACATAAAATAGACTACTTTTTCCACATCAAAAAATTTAGCTCAAATAATGGAGATGGTGGCTATTAAGGTTAGGATGTTATTTGCAAATTTAATTATTTGCATTAGAACTTTTTCTAAATAAATTTTTGATTCAATTTTTGGGAAAACTGCCCAAAAAATATCCCCTACTTCCTAGTGCATTGGGAATACTTTCTAGTGAATGCCATTGTGCTTGTTACAATTTAGACTTGTTACAATTCTCCACTACAGAGATTAAAATATAATTATGACTATAATCTGAAAATGATTTTGCTTATGAATTGTAATTTATCCTTAATATTATTGTACTCATAACAATGATGACTATTTCATTTGATACACAGTTTGTTAGAAAATTCACTTGAATTTTCTCTCAGTAACTCTGTCATAAGCAGGACTATGGCATAAATGTCTAATGTGATGCAACTTTAACCAGAATATGATTCATGAAATTCTTGGCAAATTATATTTTATTTAACAATCTGCTGTTTGAAGTATTGGCAATATGTGGCCCTTTAGCTGTTACTGAACTACAACTTCCAGCATGCCATACAATAGGGATGGTAGGTATAAACTGCTGGGAGTTGAGCAACAGATGAAGAGCCAATCTTAAGAAAGACACATAATGTAAATAGCAAAACAGACAAAATGTTGTAATGATCATATCTAATCTCTATCCTTAAGGATTTTACACTGTTATTTTACTAGCTGTGTATTCAACTATTCTATTTATTTATCTTTATATTTCTCCCTGGTTTATTTACTCTAATACAAACACAGATTCTGTGACAAAATGAGTGGGGTTGATAGCAGTTATCAAAGCTCTTTTGTGGCATAACTAGAATGTTGTCCCTTTGTAATGTGTAATTTAAATTTTGGAGGATGAGACAAATGGAATGCACTCTTCTTTCTCAACAATCTCTAATAGGCTTCCCATTCAGCTGATCAATCTTGCTTTATCACTTTCATTGATTCCATCCTCCTGAGCTCTTTGTTCAATTTATTGTACCGTGCAAGCAGCACATTTTTATAAAGTGACTTTATGGATGTCATCCAGAGAACTGAGGTCAAATGAGTTTATGGGGAAGTACAGTTCCCAAGCTTTGAAACCCAATTTATTTTGGGTTGGGGGAGAGGTAGGAAAAGAAAGCGATGGGGAAAAATTGATTACCGTATATACTCGAATATAAGCCGATCCGAGTATAAGCCGAGGTCCCCAATTTTACCCCAAAAACTGGGGTAAACTGGGGACTCGAGTATAAGCCGAGGGTGGGAAATGAGGCACCTACCGGTTGGGGAAAGCCTCCCTCCCTCAGCTGAGAAGGCTGGCGGCTCCCCCGCCCCGCCCTCTCACTGCACCGGCAGGGCTTCCGTCCGGTAAAATGTGAAAAAAAGAAAAAAAAAAAACTCGAGTATAAGCCGTATAGACCCGAGTATAAGCCGAGGGGACGTTTTTCAGCACAAAAAACGTGCTGAAAAACTCGGCTTATACTCGAGTATATACGGTATATCTTAATTTATGTTTAATTGTATAAGACTTCCAGTCTGGAAAATATGTTCAAATAATCTTATAATTAATAATCAGAATTTTCACTTTTATAAGTTTCCTGGAATATTTGCTTCTATTTCCTCTTCACTGGCTTGCACTGCTAAGCATTATTGTTCAGAGTAGTTGGCTGTTCTGAATAAGTTTTAACCACACCTTATTTCATATGCGAAATTGCATTAGCTGCATAGCATATTGTATATATTTGGGCAGAAGAAAAATGCCATACAGATGGTTACAAACTCCTCTGCCTTATAATTTTGAGACATTATTTTTCCTGTCTCCCTGTATTGTTTAAGCAGGGACCTCTTCACTTTTTAAGTAATATTATTTTAGTTTTTCTTAGTTTTTCTATAAACTATATAATTGTCCCTGACTTTCCTTTCACTTAATCTTTAATTGGCCTTTATTTTGTTCCAGCTCCTTTGACCAGCTATAGAAAATTTGAAATGTGAAAGTAATAGATAAATCGTGCTATTCTTTTGAAGGATATCTATCAGCACAGATATACTCCAGTATCTAGATTTTAAATTGGCATGATTAACTTAGTTTTATACTTGAACTGAAATTTTCATCCACAGATAAAATAGCTACCCTTGTTAATACTAGCTTTATCAAATTATCAATAGGAAATATCCATGATCTCTCCTTCCTTGTACACACAAAGTCCTCCTCTGTGAAGACATATGTCATCTATTACATTGGAAAGGAAACAGTCACATAATATCTCTTCATCCTCATTCATATGTTGGAAGTGTTTAAACTTACAACACATTAGTAATACCTTCAATCACAGAAAGTAGCCATTTAATTGATAAGGAAAATGTAGCGACATTAGCATCTTTATTTCCATATTTAAAATAAATATTTGTTAAGGAGAAAATCTTTAATGTTTTAATATTAGATAACTTTAATATGACCTTCAGAGATATCATTCTTAACTAGCATGAATGCAAAATAAATATATAACTCATTTGATAGGTAAAAGGAATTATGATGTAAGATAATATTTGTATTTCTAATGCTTCACTTCATCTTTTTGGAAACTATATCAAAATACTGGAAGTTTCTATCTGGGATTTGGAATATGAAGTTCTATATAGTATCATTTGAAGAAATAACATTGTCCCCTGCCCAGGATAATTTCATAACCGTAAAAATGTGGACAGCACCCTTTATATTAATAGAAAGGTAGCAGAAAAAGACCTAGAGGTCCATTGAATTGCCCTTTGAGGTTTTTTTTTTAATTATTTATTTCATTTCATTTTTTATTCTTTTTAACTTCTGTAAAATGATGGGCATCTGCTTATCCCAAGCATGTTTAAGCTCACTTACTGATGATTGACCCACTGTCTCTTCTGGAAGCTGATTCCAAGTTTCCACTACTCTTTCTGTGAAGTAATATATTACTTTTGAACTTTCCTTCTGTTGATTTGAAGCTAAGCTTCTGTGTTTTTTGTTTTTATTCTTAATATTGAAAATATCGATTTCTAGAACCTTGTTCACACCACACACACACACACACACACACACACACACACACACACACACACACACACACACACACACACCTTTATTAATATTTAAAATCCTAAAATACAAATACATTTATAACAAAAATACAAAAATACATAATAATTATACAATTCAATGTCATTCTGGCAGTATATAATTCTTAACTTTGTACATCTATTCCCACATATTACTACTTAATCAACATATTTAAACACACTTTGTATCTTATTTTATTCTATACATTCCTTATTTTTAATTTCTATCCATTGATACCAATTTTCCCAAGTTAAATAGTATTCGGAGTCTTCCTTATTATTTAATTCTAAAGTAAGTTTGTCCATTTCTGCACATTCAAAAAGTTCCTAGATTATTGCACA
This sequence comes from Ahaetulla prasina, assembly GCF_028640845.1. Taxonomy (NCBI): domain Eukaryota; kingdom Metazoa; phylum Chordata; class Lepidosauria; order Squamata; family Colubridae; genus Ahaetulla; species Ahaetulla prasina. The sequence goes on from NC_080542.1 coordinate 125,411,663, forward strand.
GTCTTTTGGTATAGTGTGCATTTTCCGGGCTTGTGCAAGTACGTTCTTGCTGCTGTGGTATGTGAATAATCAACTATTTAATTCTTTTAGGATAATTTCCTTTAATAATCCCCAGAAGAAAAAGTTCAGGTTTCAATTCTGTATTACAGTGTGTGATTTCTTTTAGCAATTTTTGTATTTTAATCCAATTTTTTTTGACTTCTGGGCAAAACCACCATACATGGAAGTAGGTACCCTTAATATATTTTCAATCATGTCCCCACCTTTCCCTTTTGTTTCCAGGCTGGACCTATTTAGTTCTTCCAATCTTTCCTGATAGATTTTGTCTCTTAGACCTTGGACTATTTTTGTTGCCCATCTCTAGATTCAATCTTATCAATATCTTTAAGTGAGGTCTCTAAAACAGGGCACAGAATTCCAAATGGCATCTAAAGCCCTTTATAGCAGGATTATGATCTCCTTTTTCCTGCTGGTGATCCTTCTAATAATGCATCTCAGAATTTTAACTGTTTTTCCGGTGAGACCATCTATTAGGGCAACTTGGTCTACCCGAATATGGGACAGAGCATACTGCTTTCGCCTTTCAGCCCCAATCCAGAAGCCTTCTCAGGCAGTAGCTTCTGTGACAAACTATTTGTGTAAAATTTAAATTTACAGACTAAGAAATAATGGGAGACTATAGCTTGAAATAGCTATATTAGTCTCCCTTTATTTCTCTGTTGGTAAATTTAAATTTAACATCCCAGAATTTTGTTTGTCTTCACAACTGCCTGGCCACGCTGTTTTTTATTTTACAGTCATCTGCTATGAACACACCTAAATCCTTTTCTTCTAATTCTGTATTCCCAAAACTGCACCCTGCCAGAGGATTCATTTTCCCTGATCTTATAATTTAGAACATTGAACTGCAGTTTACACATTTTTTTAACCAATTTTCTGACAAAGCCAAATCATTTTCCATGTTACAAGTATTCCCAGGAACGTCAACTCTATTGCACAACTTTGTGTCATCAGCAAAAAGACAAACCTTATCTAATAGTCCTTATATCACTTATAAACACATTGAACAGAATGGAACAAGTATACTACTTGTGACCAATCTCAATTCAGACAGTGCCACAGTAACAATCAAACACTGGAATCTACCCCTGAGTTAAATTGATATCCACTGAGCTACCCAGTTGTTAAATCCTAGCCTGTATACTTTTTTAAACTTATTGATGTTTTCTGTATGTTCTGGGTGATATACCATCTTTAAGTGAACAGCAGTCTTGTCTCCAACGTTTTTCAAAGCAATGTTATTCTTAAAAAAAGAGATCTTATATAAGAATTTGATTCTCACCCCAAATGCCCATACCTTTAATTATCTAACACATTTTTTCATTAAAAAAGAATTGTTTCATAGCAAAACCTTAAAGTGAGAATCAAATTCTCATACACTTTCAAAAAGGGTAATGTTACTTTAAAGTAATTATCTGCTCCTTAAACGAGAATGTGCAAAACTTACATGACTTCAGAACAGTGGTGAAAGTGGGATTATGTTTTCTTTAGTAATAGTTGACTGTTAAGTTCAGGAAGTAACGAGGCTGGAGACCAGGGTAGTGACAACAGCTCTTTAATATAGGGTGAACCCAGCAACCTGGCTGGGGAAAAACCTCTCCTTATATACTGTTTAACCGGCGGCTTCAACCAATCAGCAACGTGCTTGTTTCCCGCCAAAACATTTAAAGATACATAACACTCCTCCCCTCCCAGAAAACACTTTACCTATTATTTACATATTATTTACATGTTATTTTTCGACGTAGTCACGCAAATAACCTGGGCGTCTCCTGATTCTTTCGGACCTGCGCGGTTCAGTCCTTGGGAGTGGGTTGAGCTGGTCGGAGGGGCTGTTTGCTCCTCCCAGCTCTTTTGCTAGGCCATCCGGCCCTGGATTACTGGCAGACTCTTTTTCTAGGCCATCCGGCCTTGGATTACTTGCAGAGTCGTCCCTGCTGTTTCCAAGGGGAACCTGATGGCGTCGCTGGACCTCCTGGGACTCAGCTAAGTCTTGCGCCTCTCCCGGGTTACGGTCAGCTGTGGGTTCAAATAATGTGTGGTCATGATCTGTTTCATTTAGCTCGGATTGTTTGGCTATTCGTTTTCTTATTTGATCTATGTGACGCCTCCATACTCGGTTGTCTTGTAACTCAACTAAGTATGACTTTGGACCGGTTGCTTTTATGATTTGCCCTGCCATCCAACTTGGGCCGTCCCCATAGTTGCGGGCCCACACTCGGTCGCCTATTTCCATTTCCCTAGTTTTTTTCAGTTCCCCCTTGTAACCCTCTGGTGTGTAGTGGGGATTTAAACGGTCGAGTGGGCACCGGAGCTTCCGTCCCATCAATAACTCTGCTGGGCTTCTGCCTGTTGCAGTGCTGGGGGTTCTATGCTGAACGGCCAGAAAGAAATCTATCTTTGTTTGCCAGTCGCCTGGCTTGAGTCTGGACAATGCCTCTTTAGCGCTCCGGACGGAACGCTCTGCAAGGCCATTCGACGCAGGGTGGAAAGGCGCAGAGAGGGCATGTCGGATGCCCTCATCTGCCAAGTATTCTTCAAACTGGGTTGCCGTGAATTGCGGGCCGTTATCGGATACTAGCGTGTCGGGCAGCCCGTGGGTTGCGAATAGGTGCCGTAGGGCTGCGATTACCGCCTCGGCTGTCATGGATCTCATGAGAATGATTTCCAGCCATTTAGAGAAGGCGTCGACTACCACTAGGAAGGTTTGGCCGTGGAAGGGGCCAGCAAAATCAATGTGGATTCTCGACCAGGGCCCCTGGGGTTTTTCCCATTCCCTGACTGGGGCTGTTGGGGGTAGTGGTCTGGATTCCTGACAGGCCAGGCATTTCCCTACCTTCTCAGCAATTTCTGAGTCCATTAGGGGCCACCACACATAGCTTCTCGCTAGCCCCTTCATCCTTACGATCCCTGGGTGACCCTCGTGGAGAAGGTCCAAGACCTTTTCCCTCAATTTCTCCGGGATCACCACTCGATCTCCCCATAGCAGGCACCCCCCTTGAGCCGACAGTTCCCCACGTTTTTTTACAAATTCCTTAAAACGCTCGCCCGGCGCAGCGGGCCACCCTCTTTGTACCCAACCGAGTACAGTCCTCAAAATAATGTCCCGGTATGATGCCCGAGCCACCTCCTTAGATGTGATTGGGCCAGAGTCCAAAGAGTCAATTAGCAGGATGGGCGTCCCCGGAGTGGGGTCTTCGATCGCCCCTGGTAGTGGGCATCTGCTTAAAGCGTCCGCATGCCCCACTTCTTTTCCGGGTCGATGCTGCAGCTTGTAGGAATAAGCGGCTAAGAATATAGTCCATCGGGTCAATCGTGGCGAAAGTGCCACAGGCGTTGGGCGGTCGCCAGCCAGTATCCCTAACAATGGTCTATGGTCAGTAACAATTTCAAAGTCTCTCCCAAAAACGTATTCATGAAACTTTTTTACCCCTGACACAATTGCTAGCGCTTCCTTATCCAACTGGCTATAGTTCCTCTCTGTCGAGGACATCGTTCTGGAGTAGAAGGCTATTGGGGCTTCTGTGCCGTTTGGAAGTCTGTGGCTGAGCACAGCCCCCACCCCCGTAAGGGGAGGCATTGCAAACCAGTAATAAAGGCAATGAGCTATGATACTGGATCAGTAGGCTATCGCTCGAGAGTAGGTTTTTTACTGCTTCGAAAGCCCTAGCTTCCGACTTTCCCCAAGACCAAACAGTATTCTTTCCCAGAAGCTTATGCAGCGGCTCAGCAATGGTCGCCTTGTTTTTTAAAAAAACCGCGTAAAAATTCACTAGCCCCAGGAATGCCTGTAGCTCTGTTTTGTTTTTGGGCGCTGGGGCCTTTCTTATTGCCTTGACTTTGCTCTCAGTGGGGTGAATCCCTTTCTTGTCTATTCTGTAGCCCAAGAACTCGACGGATTCTACCCCTATCTGGCATTTGTTCACTTTAACCTTTAGTCCGGCTGACCGGAAAATGCCCAGAACTTTTCTCAAACGCTCCCCCAATTCCTCTAAATTTTCGCTGATATCAATACATCATCAGTAGGGACTACCCTGGGAGCCCTTGCAGAAGTCGTTCCATTAAATTTTGGAACAGCCCGGTGCCACACTCACCCCAAATTGTAATCTGGTACACTTGAAAGCACCTCTGTGAGTTACAATCGTTTGGGCTTCGCTGTGTTGGCGCTCACGGGCAGTTGTTGATAGGCTTGAGCCAAGTCTAACTTTGCAAAGACTTGCCCTTGCCCCAACGAGTGCAGCAAGTGTTGCACCACGGGAACCGGGTAAGCGCTTTTCTGTAAGGCTTTGTTTAACGTCGCCTTGTAGTCAGTGCAGATTCTAACTGACCCATCTGGTTTGACTGGGGTGACGATTGGTGTCTCCCACTTTGCGTGATCGACTGGCACCAGAATCCCCTGATTTATGAGCTTATCTAACTCCTTGTCAATCTTAGGTTTCAGGGCAAAAGTGACTCTCCTTGCCTTTAACCTAATGGGGGCTACCTGGGGGTCTAAGTTGAAGGAAATAGGGGTCCCCTTGTACTTGCCCAGGCAGTCCTTGAAGATATCTTCGAACTCGTTCATGAGTATGAGTTTTAGGTTGCAGTCACTTCTGTAGATGCCAGTCACTCCCATGCCCAATGCACGGAACCAGTCTAGTCCCAACAAACTAGGCAGGGTCCCTTCGACGATCGTGATGGGCAGGGTCTTCTTGTGTGGTCCGTACTCGACTCGGACAGAGGTGGTCCCTCGAACAGGGATGCGATTCCCTTGGTAGTCGTGGACTCGTAGCCGTTGTGTTTGCAGGTGGCGCTTTGCGACTGATGGCAACGCTTTCGCCAAAGTGTCCCAGGACATGATGGTGATTGCTGACCCGGTGTCCACTTCTAGTCGGCACGGCACTCCTTCTATTTTTGGCTTGGTGAAGATCTTCTTCTCCACCCAGGTTGTGGCGCGGCCTATGATCACCGTCGTTTGATTCGAGTTCGCGCCTTTTTTGTTTGAGCCAATCACGGGTCGCCTTGCCGATCCCGCGCTCTGATTGGCCGATTTGAATTTTCGGCGGGAAGGTTGGGGAGCTCGACAGACTTGAGCTAGGTGCCCCTTCTTCTCACACCGCCGACATGTAGCGTCCTTGAACTTGCAGTGTTGGCGTTGGTGTTGACCTCCGCAACTTCCGCATTCGTCCCGGTCTTCTTTGCGCGTTCTCGGTTCGACAAACCCTTCCTCATCCTCACCGTCGGATTCGGTCTGGATCTCTTCTTGGTGCACCGGGGTTGATTTTGTGCTCGCCTTCGGTGTGAGTGGCTGTTGCAGGGTCTCCGCCGCTTGGGTGGACATTTCATGCGCTCTGGCTTTGTCCAGGGCGTTTGCCAGCGTTAGATTGCTTTTCGATAGCAGTCGCCTCCGCAAACGCATGTCTCTGACCCCACGGTTGAGTTGCTCCGGCAGCGCCTCGTCCAGGTCTCGGTACCCACAGTCTTTGAGGCTTTCCGCAGGGCGGCCATGTAGTCGCCGATGGTTTCGCCTCTCGCTGTCGGCGCTCTCCAAATTCAAAACGCCGCACGTATTTGGACGGCGTTGGCGCGAAATGGTTTTTTAGCAGGGTTTGCAGAGTTTGCCACGATACCGATTGTACCGGCGTTGGCTCTGCCAGGGCTTCCGCGATGTCGATGACCTCGGGACCGCAGTGGCTCAAGAAGTATGCCCTTTTGCGGTTGTCTGGAACTCCTTGCAGTTCATTTGCTTCTAGGAAGCTTTCGAAACGGGTCATGTACGTTCCCCATTTCTCTCTGGCTGGGTCAAACGGCGCGGGCGGAGTGTAACTGGCCATCTCCGCGTTTCTGCCCTGGGTTTGCTGGGTTCGGTTCTTCCGTGCTTCAGCTCGGTTCTGGTGCTCCTTAGCCTCGAGATCCCATCCTCGTCGCCAGTGTTAAGTTCGGGAAGTAACGAGGCTGGAGACCAGGGTAGTGACAACAGCTCTTTAATATAGGGTGAACCCAGCAACCTGGCTGGGGAAAAACCTCTCCTTATATACTGTTTAACTGGCAGCTTCAACCAATCAGCAACGTGCTTGTTTCCCGCCAAAACATTTAAAGATACATAATATTGACCTTTCTTTTGATGCATTATAACTTTGTAACCAAGATGTAAAAAAGATGTTGAGACTCTAGAAAGAGTGCAGAGAAGAGCAACAAAGATGATTAGGGGACTGGAGGCTAAAACATATGAAGAACGGTTGCAGGAACTGGGTATGTCTAGTTTAACAAAAAGAAGGACTAGGGGAGACATGATAGCTGTGTTCCAATATCTTAGGGGCTGCCACAAAGAAGAGGGAGTCAGACTGTTCACCAAAGCACCTGAGGGTAGAACAAGAAGCAATGGGTGGAAACTGATCAAAGAAAGAAGCAACTTAGAACTAAGAAGAAATTTCCTGACAGTTAGAACAATTAATAAGTGGAACGACTTGCCTTCAGAAGTTGTGAATGCTCCAACACTGGAAATTTTTAAGAAAATGTTGGATAACCATCTGACTGAGATGGTGTAGGGTTTCCTGCCTGGGCAGGGGATTGGACTAGAAGGCCTCCAAGGTCCCTTCCAACTCTGATGTTATGTATGTTATGTATGTTATGTATCTCTACTGAATTGAGTGTGAGCTAATGGCTGCAGAACAATTGGAGGTACATTATATATGCATATGGTGATAACTTACATCACAATGTTATTCCCCTTTTCTAACAATTGTATTTTGTCTGCTGTGGGATTTAGACTGCAACTCTTCTACTTCCCATCACAAAAGGGCAAGAAATGACATCTTCTCTTTTCCACATTCATAATTGGTTAGTTCCAAGGGTTAGAATCAAGTAGAGTTGAAAGAGATTTCAAAGGCCATCTAGTATAACATCTTGTTCAATTCAGGATCTGATAAAGGACGTTAGGCGGATAGCTAAGCAGCTTCTGTTTGAAGATTGTTGGTAGCACTTCATAACATTCCTCTGACACCCACTGTGAGGAAATTATTTTCCTCATTCATATAAATGATATGTAACCTACCCAGTGTTTCTCAATCTTGGCATCTTTAAGAAGTGTGGAAGGGCTGACTTGGGAATTCCTGGAATTGAAGTCCACACTTCTTAAAGTTGCCAAGGTTAAAAAACAAAGTTGAAAAACTCTGATTCTAAATTCACTGCCTTCTCTATAAGACAATTCAGCTGTCTGAATACTGGCTGGTTAAACATAGACAATACCTGTAAATCAGAGGTCTTCAAACTTGGCAGGTTTAAGACTTGAGGACTTCAACTCCCAGAATTCTCTCTCTCTTTCTCTCTCCCACTCCCTCTTCCTCCCTCCCTCCCTCTCTTTCTCTCTCCCTCTCTCACCCCCCTCTCTCTCTACACACACACACACACACACACACACACACTATATTTTCAGCATAGCTGGCTGCAGAATTCTGGGAATTGAAGTCCACAAGTCTTAAAACTGCCAAGTTTGAAGACCTCTGCTGTAAATGCTCCTTGCAGGACTTATTTTCCAGGATATTGGTAACCCTCGTCTGAATTCCTTTCAGTCTGTCAATGTACTTTTTAGACTGCAGTACCCAGGACAGCAGTGTCCCAATGCTCAAGATTAATAAAATAAGAGACAGCATCCAAAGTCTTTCTAGTGAATCACTGCTCCCCACCCCCTGTTTATTCTTGAATGGCAAGGTTAAAGGTCCTTTTACATTAGCTAAACAAGTGGAACTTTGCTAATGCATACAAAAAGATTTGCCATTTTCCCTTCATCTTCTGTCCATCCTCTGTCACAGTTGGAATGTAACAAATTACATTATGACTTAACTGCTGTACAATTTAGCAATTAACTAATTCTCTATTCACAGTGATATTCCTTCTGCTAAAATGACATTCTGTGTATGGTATACACAGAAGTATAGTTGTTACTAAATTCCCAAAGAGTTAATCAGGGGCTTTAGTTAAACTTAGCTGGAAAACTCTCATGATTAACAAAATTGGGGTTACTTCTCCTAGCATCATTGGGTCTTCTTCTCCTTCTACTCTGTTTCCCCGAAAATAAGACATCCCCTGATAATAAACCCAATTGGGCTTTTGAGCACATATGGTAAAATAAGTCTCCCCCCAAAAATAAGTCCTCCCCAAAAATATTTAAACGCAGAGCTGGAAATCAGGTAAGATGGCAAGAAGGGCCCCATCTTGCTCCACATGCCCCAAAATAATATGACCTCCTCGAAAATAAGGCCAAGCGCTTATTTCAGGATTCAAAAAATATAAGACAGGGTCTTATTTTCGAGGAAGCATGGTAGAAATCTGCACTGGTAGATGATTCTCTGCAGCTTCCCCCTTGCATCACAAACCCTTAAGTTAGTTCCTCTTCAGTAATCTTGAATTTCATCCTGGAACTCTTTAACAGACTAATTCCATTATGGTTTGCTAACTATATTCCTTGTATGCCTCTCTCCAATCTTCACTGTCCTTGCTACCTTCTTATCCATCTACTCCTTTTAACTCTCCTCCTCCCATGGAAAAAACTCTACTGTATATGTGAAAACTCTTATGAGGTTGCCTCTGAATAATTTACTGGATTCAGGTTATCAGACACAAGGGCACTTTATATGCAGCCTGATTGGATGGTAGAAAATATTTACTTCTTCATTCTGTCAAAACTATTCCATATTCATGTTCAACTTGTCATCAGGACACTTAACCATTTCTGCATTTCTCACACATAATCTAGAGTAGGGGGATCAAATTTGCAGCCATGGAGCAGATGCATCAAGTGCTGACCACACCCACCCCTGGTTTAGCAAAGGGAAAAAAAGTTGTGATATGTCAACGTGATGCCATGAGTTTGACACTCCTAGTCCAGAGACATCTTCTACAGGTGGAAGCAATTTGCTGCCAAATAGAACATATAGTTTAAGTATAATTTATACATGAATTAAACTAATTTATAGATTAAATCAATTTATAAATTGAATCATAATTTATAGATTAAGCCAAAGGCTAAATTTAAGATTTCAGAAGGACTTAAGACTCTCAAAATGTGTGACCCACATATAGGTGGGTAGGAAGGAATGTGGAGAAGATTATTTGTTTTTAATATGCGATATGTTTATTTTGGAGCTTCCCTAGTTTATATGTGCTTCCCAACTCAAAATTATGGAAAACTCTCTTTTGATGTTCACTAATCATGAACACAGAGGGCTGAAGGTCACCAAAAGGTGTCTTAGGGATGACTTGTCAGCTTGGATGGCAGGTTGTTTGCCTCTTGTTTAGGAAATGGACAATGAGTAGCAGCTAATGGTATGAAACACCAGGAAAAAATTATAACCAGGAAGAAAAAACCCGAAAAACAGTTCTTTTAATCTAGCTGAGGAAAAGAAAAATATATAAAAGCAGCTTGCCAAAGTCCAATCCAGTTAGCTATTTTCCTCTGTTCTATGGAGTCTATGTGTTTGCCAATATGTATTTCATTCAAATTTATATTCTGGGAAATCTTAATTGGACTAGAATTAGTGTAAATATTCCCTAAAGCGCGGGTGTCAAATTCACAGTATCATGTTGACGTCAGGTGACATTTCACGATGTTTTTCCCCTTCGCTGAGCTGAGGTGGGCGTGGCCTATGCATAATACATCCGGCCCACGGGCCATCAGTTTGATACCACTGTCCTAAAGCAGAGTGACAGGGTTTTTTCCCCAGTTCTATCTTGGGAAAAAATGGCTAAAAGGAATCTGTTTCCATTCCAAAGATCTATAATGTTGGCATTGTGATACTTTTGACCAGAATGCAAGAAAATACCTTTGCTAGGTTAGTTACCTTCTATAGTTTAACCTGACCTCCTTTGGTGAGCATAAAATATTTGATTGGCCTTTTAAACTACCTTGCTTGCTAAACTAGATTTGATATGGTGTTAAGTTGATTTTCAATGGATTTCTATTCATGCTTTTATACAGTGTTATTTCAAACCACAAAATAGGCCCCACATAAATTTAATAATAATTTTATATCTCAGCTCTGTCTATTTATCAGAATGGCTGGTTTTACATTTAATGTAATAAATTGAAGAACCTCAATCCTGGGCCATATTCTTATAAGAAAGAATTCTTATTCTTTGTGCCATGTTTTCCAACCTACAATCAATACCCATCCACTTCAGTAGATCCATTCAAGCAAAAGTATATACTATGAATCTTTCTGCATTAGACTAGTTTTCCTGTGCTGCACCCCTCCTGGAATTTTAAAAAGGTTAAAAAAAAGGAGCTTGAGGCAACAGAGCAAATATCTTTTGAGCTTTAGCAATCAATATCTGACATTGTTTCTATATTACCAAAGACAATAAACATAGTGCTCCATCACTGCATTGGGGATTTTTGCTATGCATGCTCTATTGGACAAACATTTTGCAGTCTCAGAATTAGTGGCATGGCCTAACAATTTGAAAGATAAGGATATATATTCACATTCATCACATTCTTCCAGGCCCTCCACTTCTGTAGTAGGTAATTTGTTTAGCTTGAAAATTATCCACTTTGCCCTCTTTAGCAGAGAAGTTTTTTTTGCATAGCAACTTGCTGCTCGGGAATGGAATTCTGGTTAAGGACATGTTAATTTACTTCATCCTTCTTCCTAGCAATTGCCACAAGTGGTTACATAGTTCACTTGTTTGCACTGCACTAACCACTTATCTTAATCACAGCTTTTCTTCAACTGAGTTTTAGAAGGTGCATATTATCTTTCAATCAGCTGAGCCAAGACATTTTCATTTTCTTTTCAGATGGTGACCTTCTACATTTAATTCTAGAGATATTCTTGCCACAGAGTTGTACATAATAAATAGCTCAATTCGTACATTTTCTCAACAATTAGGGCAACCCCAAGGGTTTTCTGTATGCCTTCATCTGTCAGTCAGCATAGTCTTCATATGTCAAGTGACCATCATATGATTCTCATCTCCATAATGTGAAGAGCCTGCTCATTTTTCTTTGTTGCAAGACAACATTTTATCCAGATATTGCTACTGCACTGATGTTTGAATAGCAGCCTTTGAATTTCAAGTACAGAAGGGTGTTTATTTGAAATAAATTTATTTATTTCAAGAGTTTCAGATATAATGAAACATTTTGTGATTGTCTGGATATACTTTCATAATTTTCTTGTGGAAGAATCATAAAAATAATTAACTGAGTAGGAGCTTCAGTGGCGCTGTGGTTAGAGTGCAGTACTCTGCCGGCTGCCTGAAATTTGGCAGTTCAAATCTCATCAAGTTCAAGGTTGAATCAGCCTTCCACCTTTCCAATGTGGGTAAAATGAGGACCCAAATTGTTGAGGGCAAAATGCTGACTCTGTAAACTGCTTAGAGAGGGCTGTAAAGCACTGTGAAGCAGTTTATTAGTGCTATTGCTATTGTTAGGACTAGAATTTATCTCTCAATTTAAAAAAATTAGAGATCTATATCTTCCTTATTTATTTATTTATTTATTTATTTATTTATTTATTTATTTATTTATTTATTTATTTATTATTCGTATTTTTATACCGCCCTTCTCCAAAGACTCAGGGCGGTGTACAGCAGAAATAAAACATAAATATCAAAAACTTTAAAATACAATAAACAATTAAAAATCTAATTCAATAAGCTTATAAAAACATTCATGCATAGTTTTCAAGCTTTATTGCAATGTTATTTATATCCTTCATACATATATTATTCTAGTATACTGTGTATTAAATATATTTTATCTTCATGGTTCTTTGTTTTACCACTATGAAATAAAAGCTAGGACCGATGTTTTAGATCAATGAGATCAAGATTCAAATCTCAGTTATGTTCTACAAAGCATAGATTGACTCAGTAGCTGTCTCATTGCCTAACCTACCTGTCCTGGGGTCAGGAAAAAAAATGAGCAGGAACCTGCATTTCAGTAATTAATATTAGGCCAACTTGCTACAGATAGAGCTACTCATAGAGGATTACTGTCTAAAGGAATCTTTGGGCAATCATAGCTGAAGATTTCTAAGATCATTCCAGTTTATCCTTCCAATAAACTAAACAAGAAAGTGGTGATCATAAAACATCATGTCATACTTGGAACACTTTTCATTTGGCTCATGCTGTAGTATTCTGAGAGTAATCATTTTAGTAATGCTCCACATATGGATCGTTTAAAGAACTTTTGGATTCTCTACCTAGAAACAGGTCACTTTATCCTCCCAGTTCCTTGCACAATGCAATATCAAACAAATGCAGTTTTGTTGTGAATTGTACATCTATAATGTTGTTCCACAGAGGCAACAGCTGAGTTCACTTGAAAGTGTGGCGAGATAATTAACATCCTGAATGAGATTGTTCTTTATTCACAATATAACAATTAGCATTTTGAAAGAAAAACTGTAACTATCATTAGATCTAGTTCTACTCAATCTACTAGCTCTGCTTCCACTAGATTGCCATGTCTTAAACGTCAGAGCCAAAGAAGCAAATTTTCCTAACCTTGAGTCTTCAGGTATTATTGCAATATGTTCATTCCTACCATAAATGCCATGGACCATGGAGGTTCCTGGAACTGTGTTCCATAAACAGTGGAATAGAAGGTTAGGAAGACCTATAAAAAGGTTATGCTCCTATTTAGGGCTATTTGTCTTAGCCTGCTAATCTTCCTCAAGGCTCAAGCAGATATGGAATATTTCAACAGAAAAGTAACGAAATGTATGGTTGTATGTATGTATGCATGCATGTATGTATGTATTTATAACATTTATATCTCTCCCAACTTTCAGCCAACTATGGATGGTTACCAATCAAAGACTAAAAAACATATAAAATCGTTTTAAAAGCTATAAAACACAAACAGTTAAAACACAAACATTAAAAACAACAAAAATCTGGCACCAATTTATAGTAGCATATCATCATCTAATCTCCCAACCTTTGGGGAGAAAGCCAGGTTCTTAAGGTCTTATGGAAAGCTAGAAGTTAAAAGATTATAAGATTCTCCATAATTTATAAAATTTTATAAGTATATAGTTTATTTATGCATGCATCTGGTTACTTTAATTAGTGTCAGAAACCTTTGTTAATTTAGCCTATTGCTTTTGCTCACTATTCTGCTTTTTTCCTATAAAACTTTCCACCCATGTCAAAAAGGCCACCTCATGTTTTAGGCTAGAACCTTCTCCCATTTAGTACGTCTTTGGAATCAATTCCTAATCTAATTTCCTTAACCCTTGGAAGGAAAGACTCAGGAATTTATAGATTCATTCTAAACAATTGCAGTACCTAATACTAGTAAAAATTATTGTAGTCCTGAGGTTAGATTTATTTGTTTATTATTTATATTTCATATTTCTTAATCATTCATTTCCCTTGAATATTCTTCCCTTCTCTCTTTGTAAACAGACATTAGACATACACATTTATTTGTTGTGCATGTACGTATCAGTGCATATAAAATAAATATTACTTTTATGTTTATACTCTTTCTTCCATCCAGTGGTATATGTGAGAGTAGGGAAGTCCAAACAGGGGCAGTAGGAACCTCAGCATCATAACTGAAGCCCTGTTCCTTTGTATAGCATGGAGTATAGATACATGTATAAAAGGGGTAGGGCTTTAATCATGATGCTGCAGTCACCATCTTCCTTGTTTGGACAATCTCTGTGATTATCAAGTATTCTCACCTTATCTGCTCTAGAGTCAATTGGGTCTCACACTTTCACTCAATCTTCAAACTTTTTATTTGCTCATTATTTGCTATTTCATTCCAGTTTTTTTTCTATACTGACTCTCTTCTTAAGCTGTCTTTTCATATTTATGTTCCTTCTGTGGAGTATCATTAGAAAAAGGGGTATATGATCTGTTGACAGTGGAAACATATATCCTTGAAAGATCTAATCCAAAACTTCTTTTTTGGGTGGCCTTGTCTTCCTATCTGAGTCTTTATCTCCAGTGGAAAATTTATGTGGGCCTAGAATTTTGAAACCTGTCTGGATGAATTGGAAGGTAAGAATAGTAGAAAATATCATCCATGTATCTTTAATCTATCTGCTGGACTGCCAAGTGGCACAGAATGCTGGATTAAATTATTCTTAGCATGAACCAACAGGGATAATCTTCTGTTCTTCAATTTACATTCACCATAACATTCTTGTGCTCCATTCTTAGCATGTTCAATGACATAACTATAGTAATTTATATTTTTAACTTATATTTTGAAAGGGCTATGTGATTGTTAAATTAAATGTTCATGCTTTAGACTTAATCTTCATGCTGCAATATTTTGCTACTCTGATAAAGATTTTAGCTTTAATTCACTTAATAGGATTGCATTCTACTACATCTAACTCATACAAGGCCTCATCTAATGCAGTTGTACCATTATAAGTTGCTACCTTAGAACAACACCGTGGTTGCAGCAGTCCTTCCACTTGGCATATTTAATTTTTACCTTGTACAGCAAACCATAGTTCTCTGTATCCATGGCAACACATGATCCTTTAATGAGCTATAACTATGAACATGGAAGACTTCATTTCAACAACAACAACAAAAAATGTGGCATATTTCCCATGAAAATGATTCAATTATATACCAGGAATTTGATAATTACTATTTTTAGCCTTTTTTGTCTAAACACACTCTAATTTCAGTTTCATTTCTTCTCTCTGTCTAAACAGTTTTATTTTTGTTTTTCCTGCTTGGAAATTATTTCCAGCTTGAATTAATGTTGCCATGCTAATTAAGTTTGGTCGATCAAAGTAGGAGAATTTCATGTAGGATCAATTGAAGTCACTTAGCTTGGTAATGGTTTTTTTTGGGGGGGAGGGGAGGGACAATTTCAATACCTGCTTGTATTACCATGCTATTATTGACTTCAGAGAGCTTCCTTCAGTCCAAATGGTCAATTGGTTGCTTCTTCATTTCCTGGATTTGTGGTGATGGAAATCTTCAACCAAATATGACAAAAGGGCCTATAATTCTGTTCCTTGAACCTTGAAACTTTCATTTCTGTACAAAGAATAGAACAAACTGGCAATGCTCAATTTGAAATGTAAGATCAACATTTACTGTATTATCTGAGAAGAAAAAGAAGTCTTATAAAAGATCTGATTGTTTGTCTATTTTCTTCTGCATTGCCTGTTCCGATAGCATCTTACAAATTCTGAGAAAGAGAGAAACCATCCCCATCACTTTCAACCTCATTCTGGAGTGGCCATGGTTTGAACTAAAATCCTTTAGATAGTCAAGTGTTCAATATTTATCCCACTTATTTTCTTGGTAATGATTACCTGTATGTAAATGACAAAAGAGTTTCATTATAAGAAAAAACAAGGGAACCACAGAAAAACGGCTATATGGAGAATTATATTAGCCTTGTGGTGCAACCAAAACAATCTGGAACTGAACACACTCAAAACCGTAGAAATGGTGATAGACTTTAGGAGAAACCCTTCCATACTTCCACCTCTCGCAATACTAGACAACACAGTATCAACAGTAGAAACTTTCAAAGTTCTAGGTTCTATCATATCGCAACATCTAAAATGGACAGCTAACATCAAAAACATCATCAAAAAAGGACAACAAAGAATGTTCTTTCTGCGCCAACTCAGTAAGCTCAAACTGCCCAAGGAGCTGCTGATTCAGTTCTACAGAGGAATTATTGAGTCTGTCATTTGCACCTCTATAACTGTCTGGTTCGATTCTGCAACCCAACAAGAAAAACACAGACTTCAGAGGATAACTAGAACTGCAGAAAAAATAATTGCCACCAACCTGCCTTCCATTGAGGACCTGTATACTGCACGAATCAAGAAGAGGGCCATGAAAATATTTACAGACCCCTTGCATCCTGGACATAAACTGTTTCAACTCCTACCCTCAAAACGACGCTATAGAGCACTGCACACCAGAACAACTAGACACAAGAACAGTTTTTTCCCGAAGGCCATCACTCTGCTAAACAAATAATTCCATCAACACTGTCAAACTATTTACTGAATCTGCACTACTATTAATCTTCTCATAGTTCCCATCACCAATCTCTTTCCATTTATGATTGTAAGATTATATAACTTGTTGCTGGCAATCCTTATGATTTATATTGATATATTGACCATCAATTGTGTTGTAAATGTTGTACCTTGATGAACGTATCTTTTCTTTTATGTACACTGAGACCATATGCACCAAGACAAATTCCTTGTGTGTCCAATCACACTTGGCCAATAAAAAATTCTATTCTATTCTAATTAGTCTCCATGCACTATATGTAGCTTTTCATATTCAGTTATTCCTCCTCTCGTAACATAAAATTGTCCACAAAGTTCAACCTTTTATCCCTGCACTATTTGTGGCAGTATTTACCAATCTGACATCCCAATCTCCAATAAGTGTTTAGAGTATAACTTCTAGAATTACCAGGTAATTATGAAATTTTAGCAATTGTAATCTCAACATAGCTAGACTGTGTCATGTTCTGGAAGACTGTTTTTTCAGACTGCAGTGGAATAGCAGGATTTTGTGATCAAGTGGTGCCATCTTCTTAAATCTGCAATGCCAACTCTATGGTTCAGACCTTTTGCATATCAAAAAAAGGCCTTTGATTGAAGGAAGTCAAGAGGCTAAATTATGATGGTTTCCTGAACAAAACTGTCCCCTCCTCATGATTATCAAATTATGTGCATCTTTTATATACATCTGGATAAAGACCATGTCAACCAATGACCAATGATTCCTCTGTGAGTGAGATGGGCAGTGTCCAAATCTGATATAAATTGCAAGGGAATCAAGGCCAGAATAGCTCAGGCTAAGGAGCCTGTTATTAGAACACAGTAGCCTGCAATTACTGCAGGTTCAAGCCCGGCCCAAGGTTGACTCAGCCTTCCATCCTTTATAAGGTAGGTAAAATGAGGACCCAGATTGTTGGGGGGGCAATAAGTTGACTTTGTAAAAATATACAAATAGAATGAGACTATTGCCTTATACACTGTAAGCCGCCCTGAGTCTTCGGAGAAGGGCGGGATATAAATGTTAAAAAAAAAAAAAAAGTGACTTGCTCTCAAAATGGGATTCCTTTATCAACAAATATATGCATTTCAAGGACCATACTTTAGTATTATGTCATATATTTTGAGGTCTTTAATCCCTAGAATTTCCAGATAAGATGTGGAAAAGCCCAAACCAGGAAGTATTGTTCCAATTCGTTCTAAAATTGATAGAACAATTCAGGGTAAGATAGCTTCAATGTTGCTATGTATATGAGTATGATAATTAGTCTGAGAAATTACAATTGTCTATCCATTAAATATTATAGCAAACCTTAACCTGACTGCTGCATCTGATGTGGTAAAGAATTTTCTCTGTTGCTAATGTTCATATAAGTGTTAACTTCCAAACCAGAAAGCTTTTTGTGTCTAGATTTGGGAAAGAGATAACTAAGTTTTTGTCTGGAAGTTGAATAATGGCAGCTGGACTTCTTTCCTTTTTTTGGTTTGAAACTTTTTGCTGCTTATCCAAGTAGCTTTTTTTAGTTTAGTTTGAAGAAGCTACTTGTAAACAGTGAAAGGTTTCAAACCAAAAAATAAAAGTAATCCAGTTGCCATGACTCAACTTCCAGGCAAGTTTATCTGAATGACTAAGAATCTTCATTGACATAACTAGTTGATCTTTTGCCATAGGCAGCAAAAGTCTTGGGTCAGCTCTGGTTTTTTTCCAATGATAGAAGTATGCTATCTATCCTAATTTAAATGGGGAATCGAGGATATTCACAGGAGGATTTTTTTAAAAAGTCAAAATGGTGGCTACAGCATGCAATCAGAGTCTTGCCTTTTTAATGAAAAGGGGCAAAGTTTCAGTCTCATGCTTTAGCCACGATTTTCACTATGTTTACCCCCTCGCAGCAGATATCCTTTTGGAGGATCAGTACAAATCCCACATTATTCTTAGAGAAAGCTTAGTTGAATGTCAGTATGCTCCCTTCTCAGGATTCAGGGTTAAAGCACTCCCAGAATGTCTGTGTCACATAAATGTTGGATTCTATCCATATCATTTTCTTCCATAGAAACCTAGGCTATTCTGATACTTTTGTTATTGTTTAACTCTGAAATTTTATGCTACAAAAATAGCATGTTGATCAAGAGGAGGAGACATGTTTTCCCTAGATAAATGAGTCAGATGCTTTCCAAAGCTAAACGTTTGTTGTTTTGATCTGCTCTTTCCTTGGAGTTTGGGGCAGAAGAACCAAGTTGATCACACTGCCTCCATGCTTACAAGGATGATAAAACTGTAGAATAAAATGCATAAAACAGATACGTTTCAGTTACAATCGTCTGAAAATAGCTTGATCTTGGTGAATTACATGGAACGGCTGATGCAAAGTACTTTATGACTTCCACTATCCTATCCAACCTGTGTTGATTAGGACATTTCAGAGAAGATATTGTCTGTAGTTTCAAGAAGAATATGATTTTCTCCCTGAGGGGAATAATTTACCAGACTAAGAAGAGACATTACTATTATCTATTTTTAGCCACTACGATGAGTTATGACCACACTTTGCAGAGCCATAGTTGAGAGGACTTATACATACAACAACATATAGCTGATGCTCAGGAAAACATCCAGTGAATGCTCCCCCGTCTTAGCATTTTGCCTCTAAATCAGGGAATAGGCTCAGAATACATCAACCACACACCATGTTATTTTTGGAATCTAATTTTGAAGGGACAAGGAGATGCTTATTTATATGGATGACTTTACCTCAGGCTCTTTTAAAACATTCCCTTGATTGTTCTAAGATGGAAGAATGTAACCTCTTTCACTCTCAATTAGAAAAATTATTGAACAACTATGCCACTTCTCAGGCTCATTCTCATAAGAGGCATTAAGACTCTCAGATATCTGGATTTCTCTTCATTTTCAGAAATAAAACAGACCAACCTGAAATCTGGAAAATTACAAATTTTGAAATGTGCCTAGAATGCCAAATTCATCAAAGGTCAGCCACCAGCAATCCCCTTCAGAATCCATTGTGTGGATTTGATGGTTTAGAATAGTATTTTTCAACCTTGGCAATTTTAAGGTATATGGACATGACAACTTTTTGGGTTTGATCTAAATGGTCAAAAGGGCATCTGCATTCTTAGATATGGGTGAAATTTAACAGCTCTTGTAGAATGTAGAATTCAGGTTTTATTGTACTAGGTTAGAAAATTAGGGGCAGACTATATAGAAAGGTGCATCTTTTCTTTTCTTCTTAGCCAGAAGGACTTACTTTTCCTCTCTTATCAAATAATTAAAAGTGGCACTATATTTCCATAAAACATTCATTACTACAGGTAGTCCTCGACCTACAACCATTCATTTAGTGACTGTTCAGAGTAGCAACAGCACTGAAAAAGATGATTTATGACCATTTTTTACAGTTATGATTATGGAAGCAGCCCCAATTTGGGTGGTTCACATTTATGACAATTGCAGGGTCCCAGGATCATGTGATCACTTTTTGCAATCTTCTGACAAGCAAAGAGAATGGGGAAGCCAGATTCACTTAATAACTGTGTTACTAACTTAATGACTTCAGTGATTCAAAAGTCATAAAATGGGGCAAAATTCACTTAACAAATTTCTCACTTAGCAACATAAATTTGGACTCAATTGTGGTCATAAGTTGAGGACTATATGTAGTTGCTTCTAAGTATGTACTTTTTAATTTAAATGTTTTCAAAATATTTAATAATAATTTAAATTTGGTACTTCATCTTTATTCTGTAAAGCATCCAAGGTATACCTCAAGATAGCAGCACACAAATCTATTCCTCATCACTGGGTCTTTTCAGCAAATATATATATTTAAGGGACTCGGTGGCTCAGGGGCTAGGACGTTGAGCTTGTCGATTGAAAGGTTGGCAGCTTGGCGGTTCGAATCCCTAGTGCTGCCATGTAACGGGGTGAACTCCCATTACCTGTCCCAGCTTCTGCCAACCTAGCAGTTTCGAAAGCACGTAAAAATGCAAGTGGAAAAAATAGGGACACCTTTGGTGGGAAGGTAATAGCATTCCGTGTGCCTTTGGCATTGAGTGCTGGCCACATGACTACAGAGACGTCTTCGGACAACGCTGGCTCTTCGGCTTTGAAATGGAGATGAGCACTGCCCCCTAGAGTTGGCAATGACTAGCACGTATGTGTGAGGGGAATCTTTACCTTTACCTTATGTATTTAAACTTAATTTAAAATGTTTGTTTCTGGACATCTCTTGCTAAACCTCACTAGGGTTATAGCATCTCTGATGAGAAAGACCAAATTGTGAGCAGGGAATGCTTTGTGGCAGTTTACCTGGCCAGATATTTTCAAAAGAAGATGTTGGCAGGTTTATTTGGCATTTTTTATTTGAAACTGTGGAAAGGTGTCATCTTATTCTATGCTGTTACAGTCAACAATGAAAATGTTGTAGGAGAATGTTTCTCAACCTTTATAACTTGATGAAGTGTGGATTTCAGCTCCCAGGATTTTCAGAATTCCCAGCCTGCATGCTGACTGGGGAATTCTGGGAGTTGAAGTCCAAGCTTCATTGAGTTGCCAAGGTTGTGAAATATGCTATAGGAGATTATTTTTGAATCCAAAACTGGTTATTCTTTCTATTACAGAAACCACATTGCTTTAGTATTCCTTCTTTTGGGAACCACATTAAACTATTGTAGTTTTGAATTGGTGCCTCATTACCCTTAATACTTAATAAAGGATTAAAAAAAAATCTGGAGTATCCTCTTTACATTATCCTTATGGACTTGTATACTGGGTTACTTGCAGCTGTAAATCTTTTTCTACTCTATTAATCTAGATAATACATAATTCAATTAACTACACAGAAGAAGTGGTGGCTGTTTCATACCTGGTACTAAGCTCTTATTATATGAAACCTGCCAAGAAATCTATATAATGTCAATGGGAAGCATTTATTTCTCCCCTTCATATTTATCTTCATAAAAACCAAGTGTGGGAGGTAGGTCACAAGATAGCAGAAGGGCTCCTAGTGAGCATCATGAATCTTTAGAATAGAATAACAGAGTTGGAAGGGACCTTGGAGGTCTTCTAGTCCAACCCTCTACTCAGGCAGGAAACCCTATACCATTTTAGACAAATAATTGTCCAATTTCTTCTTAAAAACTTCCAGTGTTGGAAAATCCACAACTTCTGGAGGCAGGTTGTCCTGCTGGTTAACTGTCCTGTCAGGAAATTGAATTTGGACCTCCCTAGTCTTAATATAAAACTCCTGAGTCTATATTGCATAAGCCATGTTCAAGGTGAGTATCTAATTTTATGACACATGCATCTTCTAGTTACCATGCAACTAATGGAGAAGGGTTGCATCACAAAGACCTAATGTTGGTTTCTCTGTTCTGCCATCTGGATGGTACAGCCTTTCTACTGTTTTTACTAAATTTCTGCCTCAGATTTTCTAACCAGAATTCTCATTTGGGGAAGATAATCCTGTATATATAGTGGGCAAGCCAATTCTACACCAAGAATAGTAACTGGGCCTGTCTTTGTTCCACTTTGCAATTTCTGGTGACCATGGATAATGAACTTCCATGGACTGCTGATTACATTATATTGTCATACTTTTAGAATAAAAATAATTTATCATGATTTAACTTGTAGCAAAACAAAAGAAGGTTGCATCTAGCAAATTGGTACCTAAGGGGTGATACATGGTGATTCACTATTTAATCAACTTTTTTTGTCTTGTTGAAGCAAACTGTGTCTCTCAGCAATTTAAAAAAAAATGGTCCTTAAAAAAAAAGTTGAGGACCCCTCTTTAAAGCAATATCTTTGAGTCAATAGGCATAATAGGACATTAAAAAAAACCCTTTTTGATGCCAGCCAGATACCTTCTTCCAGTGCTTCTGAGTCATCATTATGGCTCTGATTCACAAAGCTTGCCTTTCATGGTGATGAGTCACTCTGAGGTTTTGAGGCAAGAAGATTGCTCTGCTATCTGTTACTATTTTATCTCAGTAGATAGATAAAATGCTCTGAGCCTCATAGTAATAGGAAAGCAGCCGAAATATCTTTTAAGAAGAAAAGTGGGACAATTTGTGACAAGGTCATTGGCTCTAGAGAAGAGGACAATATAAATGGTTATTTGATGAAGGACCATCCTTAAGTGGAACCTTACCTTGTCAGATACTCTCAGAATGGGAAGCTCTTCTAAAGACTAGAAGATGGAAATTTTATTGCTTGATTAAATTCAGATTATATTCAAGAGTCTCTGCTAATTCAGTAAACCAGTATTTCTCAACCTTGGCAGTTTTAACATGTGTGAATTTCAGCATGCAGAATTTCCAAGCAACCAATTTTGAGAATTGAAATCTACACATCTTAAAGGTGCCAACATTGAGGAAGACTGCACTGGACATTTCCAGATAGAACACATTAAATACAGGGCCAAAACCCACACTCTGAGTCAGTTCTGGATAAAATTCTCTTTCCTCTCTTCATAATAACTAGTAATATTTTTGAGGGGTTCTTAGTGTTCTCTGAGCTTGGTTGTTTTCTTGCAGACATTGCATATTACCCAGAGTATGTAACATATCAATGATGATAACGCTACTTAGCTGAGTAATGAAATGTCTGGAAGAAAACAACCAAAAGAACACCAAGGACCCCTCATTTCAACATTTGCTAGACCAATTCTAGAATACAGCTCACCTGTTTGGAACCCTCACCACATCTCTGACATCAATACAATTGAACGTGTCCAGAAATATTTTACAAGAAGAGTTCTCCATTCCTCTGTAAACAACAAAATACCTTATCCCACCAGACTTGAAATCCTAGGCTTAGAAAACTTGGAACTCCGTCGCCTTCGCCTTTAACTCACAGAATCATCTATTGTAATGTCCTTCCTGTCAAAGACTACTTCAGCTTTAATTGCAATAATACAAGGGCAACCAATAGATTTAAACTTAATGTAAACCGCTTTAATCTAGATTGCAGAAAATATGACTTCTGCAACAGAATCATCAGTGCTTGGAATACTTTACCTGACTCTGTGGTCTCTTCCCATAATCCTAAAAGCTTTAACCAAAAACTTTCTACTATTGACCTCACCCCATTCCTAAGAGGTCTCTAAGGGGCGTGCATAAGAGCACAAACGTGCCTACCGTTCCTGTCCTATTGTTTTTCTTTTCTTCTTCCTATATATGTTTATATGTGTATATACTATATAATCTTTTTGTATGATGTTGTGACAAAATAAATAAATAAATAAATAAATAAATAACCCTGAGCTATATTCTCCTTTATTAGTAATATTTTTCAAACTCATTTGTTCCCAAGGTTTGTTAACGATTTATTTTTAGGCAGGTAAAATTATACAACATAGTTTAGGATAAGCTGCATGTCACATGCCATGATAGCTTTGACTTTCTCTAATAGTGACCTGTTGCCGTAATCAGATTTTTTTTATTTCATTTTGTCACAACAGTATACACAAACATCAACATAAGAAAATCAATACATTATAAAAGAAAAAAATATATATAAGCAAAAGTATGCAACAACTATGTTAATTTGTTATAATGAAAGGGAACAATAGGACAGGAATGGTAGGCACATTTGTGCTCTTATGCACGCCCCTTGTTGTCCTCTTAGGAATGGGGTGAGGTCAATAGTAGACAGTTTTTGGTTGAAGATTTTGGGATTTTGAGTAGAGACTATAGTGTCTGGTAATGAGTTTCAAGCGTTAACAACTCTGTTACAGAAGTCATATTTTCTGCAATCAAGTTTGAAGCGGTTGACATTAAGTTTGAATCTATTGTTTGATCTTGTATTATTGCGATTGAAGCTGAAGTAGTCTTTTACAGGAAGGATATTGCAATAGATGATATTTGTTATGTATTCTCAGTATAGACATGGACCCCCTGTAAATGTTAATAAGACATTTGAGGGATGTTAATAATTAATAAGTGTTACAATATGAGGGATTGAGAATGATGTTTGAGCTTGTGTGCTGTTCTGAAGGTGGGCTTCCGGAAGTAGAATTAGGAAATATAGTGAATGGGACCAAAAAGGGAAAGGGATGGCCAGATCAATTTTTGTTCCTGAAAAACAAAATATAAATCTGGTACAATTGCAATGGGAGTAATCCAATTAACTCCATTTTTCTCCTATACCTGTATTTTCCATTACAAAGTATATGGCTGAAAGCAATGCTACATTGAATGTAATTGGCACATTTTGTATCTGGACAAGTTCCTCAATTTAGCTATACTTATAACACAAAATTTCTTTTCATACCTTACTGCTAGGCAGTTCTTCCTATTTCCTTTCTTCCTTTTTTTATTGATTCCTTCTAATTGGAATTCAACTCTCAGCCAATTAATAACTCTTAGTTATGTTAATTGTGGATGAAGGGAAATATGGATATGCATTTTGAGTGGAAGTTGTCAAGTTTTCTTGGAATATGTAATTCCAATTAATTCAGCTTCTACCTGAGCTTTTATAGCAATGCATTATTTTGTACTCTTGTATACTATTTTCTTTTATTAGTTGCTGTATATATTTTATACATATTTTAGAGAGCCCAAGAAAATAAGGAGAACCATATGAGATTAGATCAAAGGTCATATGTCAGCTTCAGGACAGGAAACTTCATAGAAAAGCCAAAACTAACTCTCTATACCTGTTTAATTCAATGTCTGTCTCTGCATTGGCCAATAGGATGGCAATGGAAGTCCCAAAGCAGCACAAAAATCCTGAACCCCCCTATTCATGTTTCTCAAAATAGAGATCTGCGATCTATATTACTGCAGGTAGTTTTCAATCATCTTAACCAATAGTTATTAGATGGCTGTTCCTTCACTGACCAGATCAATAGCTGTCAGTATAACTTGTGATAATTTTTTTTTACAAGTTAAGGAAGTGACATGGGATCCTATCTTCTATAGCAGCCTTTCCTGATCTGATTCCCTCAATTCATTGTTCATCGATTCCCATAATCCAAAGCCAGCACATTTCTTTGGAAAATATCTTCCATAGTCATCTCTGCTAGTCTTCTGTTAATATTTATATGGTCTAGAAACCACATCAATGTGGTGAAACCTTCTACTTTTCTTTCTTCTTGTTGTTATGATGATGTCACACAAGTACTACTCACCTTGATGAAGAAATGGGTAATGTTACTTTGGAAAGAGATTTTGCCATTAATATATCAATATGATTTCTGGATCTGTTAGCAAAGCAGCATGTAATAAAGGAACTGGTTTCCACATCAAGCCAGTAATGTATGAAGTGAATTTCAAATAAGTTTATGGAGACCAACACTAAAAAACAGATCCTTAAAGTTTATTGCAGTTAGGACCCTTATGATTAGTACAAAAAAACCACACTTGGGATACAAGTGAAAAAGTTGGAATTATGAAACCCTGGTAAGTAAAGCCTCAGTTATTTTGTCATCCCAGCAATGTTACAATTTTGCCTATTTTTTTTTCATATTACATTATTCATTTTTGCTTTCTGGTACAATATGCATAATATTTGGGGTTTGTCATAGTTTTTATATTCCTTTCCTCCTTCAAAGGATAAAAATTACAACTCTTTTCAGTGGGATGCTCATTGTAATGGACCCCTCCTCCCTTGCGCATTCTTCAAGCATTGGAAGTCATGACATATTCACCTTGTTACAGATGTAGGAACAGTACATCTTTTTCTCCATACACAGGTCTACAGAGACCGAATGGGAAAGAGGCAGCTTACCCCACCTTAGCAGATAAGATGTATAATAACAATGTTTTATTATTCATGTCATAGGATGAAGGTCATTCATTTTCCTTGGTAGCAGCAGCTGGTCATCTCTTTATGTGCTGCCCCCGAAGGCCAATGGAAATATTTTGAAAACTTGACTGCTACAGTGTGTGAAACTCCTTGTGTGTTGGTAGAAGGAAGGGGTGCCATATGTTTTTGTATGGTTGAGAAAGAAAAATGGCTCCACTTTTTCACACTTGTCAAGATAAAACCTCCACATTTTGTTTCTCATACATGGTAATAGAATCGCCCTATACTGCAAACATATATTCCAATGGGGCTAAGAAATGAGTTTTGGGGGAAGACTTTGTTTCATAGAAGTACAGAATGACAAACCAACCCATAAAAATGTATCTCTCTTGATTCATGGCTGCCTGAGGTATTTTACTGCTTCTCAAGACTGATGGTTTATTCCTCTGTGGCCTTTTAACTATTTTGTTCTGCTGTGCCTCAGCAAACGGATAATACAATGTTGTACCAAGCAACATTTCCACTTGTTAGCTGCACCCTAACTATTGATTCTTTTCATAAGGGAGAAGACATTGAAAGAAATGCTGTATAATCAGTTGGTTGGATTCCTTCCTGCTCCCCAATTCTGTCACCATACTACCTCACAGATAACAGTGAAATTCTCTGTAACAGCAGTCTAGTAGTAATTTCAAGAACAGAAAAGTTGAGGTTTATTACTACCAAAGCCAGAGGAGAAACAAAGAAGAGCAAGCCCTGTTTTGAGTGAGGCATACCAATTTTTTAGCAAAATTGATCACAGTGCCAGATGAAAGTCCTAGCTGCACCTCAAATTAGTTTCTAATTTCAAAAGAAACCTTTCAAAAGGCAGTGAAAGGAATAAAAAAAAACCATCAAGAAGGGAATCTTTATCAAATTATTTTAATGAATTACTTAAAATTGCTTTTTTAATAGGAAATACATTCTTTTTATTTATTACATAACTACATTTACCATCTTTAAGGACAAACTTTATGTACATTCATATTTATTATATAAAATGTGCATTGTGGAATGACTAGCTTTATTATATGCCCTGTAGAGAACAGTAAGGACCTACAACTGATTGAACATGATTAGAATTGGGGGCCTTTTTCATTTTGTATAGAGCTGCACTGTACATGATACGAAAAGAAATATGCAGCCCAATTCTTATAATGTTGATTTAGTAGCAGGATTTATTGGACTCAAAGGAATTTAAAATTTTAGTAATATTTTTGCAAATTGGTATAGTAAATATTAACTTTTGACATGAGAGTTTTTAAGTCCCATTGATTCATGCCAGATTTTAGCACATTCATGTTGCTGTTGCATTGTTTATTTTGTGTATCTTTCATGAGCACCTTCATTTCAAGGATTCCTTTTCCCTTATAAATTTTATAATAATAATAATAATATAATTATAATAATAATAATTTATAATAATTTATAATTTTGTAAATTCTAGAGAATAAAGAATAATTTTAACTTATAACTCATGACATCAGGGGGTGTTGTAACATAATGTACTTTAACCAAGGCAAAGTGTTTAATGTTATTCTCCTTACAATATTGGAAAGAAACATAACGAATAAATATATAAATGTGATATCAAATTATATTCCCAAGCTATGAAATTTGTTGTTTTACGAAGAACTTTGGCTTTATCAAACTTGGAGGCTCAATAAAGTGGATAAAATCTTATTGAAATATAAATAAATTTACCTACCTTAGGTTAAGGAATTAAGGCTCCAGATATATATTTAATATTTATCTTTTAAATGGCTTTATAGTTCCAAAAGAAGATGTATTATTATATGGCCTAAATTAAATTATTATTTCTATGATTGAATTAACCCCCAAATCATACCAAATATTTATATAATATGCATCTCTTTTTACCAGTTTTTCCTTTTTAATGTATTCATGTAAATCACTGTAATGAATGTAATTTTTACATTGTATAATTGCTAGTATATTTTGTTTTACTCTTTTGCAGTATCTGATTAATTCTTTTTTTAAAGCTTTATAGAAAGCATATAATAAAATGAATAGGGGGAATTATGGAGTGTTTTGCGTTGAACTGAATATAATAAAAGTAATGATGGAAGAAAGATATTCTAGAAATAAGTAAAATGTTTAGAAAAAAAGTTTAACACCTAGCAGGAAATAATTCAAGGATGTGTCATATTTCTTTGTTTAAAGTAAAGATAAAGGTTTTCCTTGTCCCATCGTTTATGACTCATGGGAGCGTATTCATCTCCGTTTCTTAGCTGAGGGAGCCTGCATAGTCTAAAGACATTTCTATGGCCATGTGGACAGCAGGATTATATGCAGAGATGCATGGAATGTTGTTACCTTCCCACCAAAGCAGTATCTGTTTATCTACTTGCATTGCTGGTGGAGCTGAGGCAAGTAACAAGATCTCATGCCACAGTTGGGTTTTGAACACAGGCTGTCAGTTTTCCAGCTGACAAACTCAGTGTCTTTAATTGTTGAGCCACTTCGCCCCCTTTTATTCAAAGTAGATATCTACAAATGTTAGGAACATGAGTGTACACGTGTTTTTGTGTACAGATTAAGTATTTTTATGGATAATCCAAATTATTTTCAGTCAACATTAGATTGTATGATACCCTGTTTCCCCGGATATAAGATATCCCCTGATAATAAGCCCAATTGGGCTTTTGAGTGCATCTGCTAAAATAAGCCTCCCCCCAAAACAAGCCCTCCCCGAAAATACTTAAACGCAGAGCTAGAAATCAGGTAAGATGGCTAGAGGAATCCCATCTTGCTCCACATGCTCCAAAATAATAAGACCTCCCCAAAAATAAGACCAAGCGCTTATTTCGGGGTTAAAAAAAATATAAGACAGGGTCTTATTTTTGGGGAAACATGGTGCTATGGAGAGTATGGATCTGAAAATTAATATAATCAAAGAACTAGTCATATTAATCGGAAAAAGAAAAATGAAGGATTGCAAGTTAGTCATAAATTGCAAAAAACAAACAAACAAACCATCCATTCTAAAGCAAGTATGTGAATTTGTGTAGTGGTAAAATGCTTGCCATAATACGAATATGGAGAAATTTTAAGTCATCAAATGGTGATAGACAGGTAATAGTGTATGTGATTTCTTGCAATGTTAAAGGTGCATGCAAGATCAAGCTTCCATTATTTTTATAATAATATATAAAGATGAAAGTTTGATATATTTTGAGAAACAAAAAACCTGGATACAGTGGGAATATGTTACTAAAGAAGTAGACGAAATGGGATCAAGGATGAATGTATACTGAGCAAATGTAGACTGAATAAAAAAAATGAATGACAAAAACAAACTAGTACAATTTCAGAAAAGGATATTTATATATGTTAGACTACTACCTATTTAAGGAACTGTTGTCTCTTTTTACTTTTGTTGCTCCAGAATAATTTTGAAGTTTATTTTTAAATCACAAATGTCTGGAACTTTTTTTTTCCTAAGAAGCAGACAGTTATTGACTAATCACCACAATATGTCAGGAAGAAGCTGTTGCCCAGAATGCAAGACAGGACAGAGGAAATGAATTTAAAATGAGAAACCAATGTTCTAATTGTAAACTCCATGCTCACCATTCAAACCAGAGTGAGTCTAAACTCATTGAAATCGATAGGTTTGTGTACACATGATTGTGTGTGTACAGAACATTTGGTGTTCCATCTCATTGCTTTCAAAACCTTTTTCCTATAGTAAAGTATATTAGTATAGGTTTGTGAAAGGAAGAGAAGAAATAGACCATATATGAATATTATTTATGTAATTTATTCATCTTTGGTCACTGAAGCAGTTGGTGTGAGCTTAAATGGACTCTGGGGGATGGTAGAGGACAAGAAGGCCTGGAGGAAGGTTTTCCATGTGGTCAGGATGGGTCAGACACGACTTAGCGAATAAAAACAATTTATTCATCTATATTATTGACATACATGAAGGGGGAGATATGTGTCTTTTAATGATTGTATGGGTTCCAAACAGCTTGACTCATCAATACAATTGAACAAATTGAATGAGGACCCAGATTGTTGGGGGGGGGCAATAAGTTGACTTTGTAAAAAATATACAAATAGAATGAGACTATTGCCTTATACACTGTAAGCCGCCCTGAGTCTTCGGAGAAGGGCGGGATATAAATGTAAACAAACAAACAAACAAACAAAGAAAAAAAAAAGAATGTGTCCAGAAATATTTTACAAGAAGAGCACTACACTCCTCCAAATACAAAATACCTTATGCCACCAGACTTGAAATCCTGGGTTTAGAAAGTTTAGAACTACACCACCTTTGACATGACCCGAGTTTAACTCATAGAATCATCTATAACAAAGTCCTTCCAGTCAAAGACTACTTTAGGTTCAATTGCAACAATACACGAGCACACAACAGATTTAAGCTTAATGTTAACGGCTCCAATCTTGATTGCAGAAAATATGACTTCAGTAACAGAGTTGTTAATGCTTGGAATACACTACCTGACTCCGTGGTCTCTTCCCAAAATCCCAAAAGCTTCAACCAAAAACTATCTACCATTGACCTCACCCCATTCCTAAGAGGTCTCTAAGGGGCGTGCATAAGAGCACAAACGTGCCTACCGTTCCTGTCCTATTGTTTTCCTTCGTTATATCCAATTAATATAGTTATTACATACTTATATATATGCTTATATATTGTATAATTATTTCATGTTTATGCTTATATATACTGTGTGACAAAAATAAATAAATAAAATAAAAATAAATAAATAAATATTCCATGTTGTTATTTCTTTGCTGGCCAAATGCACGTTGATAATATAAATTTAAAATTATCTTACTATAAGCAAATAATGAACCACTTTTTTTTTGCAAGACTCAAAGCCTTCGTTTTTGTTTTAAACCTTATAGCATAAAACTGTTTTTCAGGCTATATTTCTAAGAGCCATTCTTTCACCAAGCATCTCAGAGCTATTTTTTCATTTGCATCCCGCCTTTATTAATTTTACAAAAAAAACAACAACCCTTCAACAATAAAATAACATTGCTTCTCAGTATTGGAGTGAAACACTGCAATAAATGTGTTAAGTAGTTACCCTCCAAGGGATTCACACCCAGCCATCTACCAATGGCACTGACTAGAATACTATTGTGATTCTTTTTAAGGACTGCCCATATTTATCAGCTCTCTTTCAGGAAAAGACTTAGTAGAGAGTATCTAACCATGCAAACCTATTTAAAGACAAATAGGAATTTGATGTAGGGGATAGATGTTGTAATTGGCCTCTTTTCCTGATCTCTTCTCTCTCTTAAAATATTTATGTACAAAGTCCACGGAGGCAAGAACTCTCATTTTTCTACTCAATAAACAATTTCCCAGAGGAGTAGTACCTAGTTCAGAGGAGTTGGCCCACATTCTCAACTTTCTATGTCTGTTATTGTGATGACACAGAATATAGACATGTGTTTTAAATGTTGAATGTAGAAGATAAGGCTAAAATTGTTTAGCTTCCTAAGAGGGAAAACTAGGTTTCTAGGTTATTGCAGGAAAAAAACGATATACAGTAGTCCCAGAACATAGCAATGTATGGAATCTTGTCTTTCTCTTTTATTCTGTCTTGATCATATTCCATAAGGCAGCATTGGGTTCTCAGATGTTCACTACAGCTTCCAGTATCTGAAGGCTTGGTCAACCGTTCAGGGATGATGGAGAGTGAAACCCAAAATATATCCCAGATTAAGAAATCTTTTCTAGTGCTTTCAATTTCACCCTTAATAAGAAATCTATTTTAGGGATCATAGTCTGTGCCAAAATTTGTTTGTATAAATATTAATATACACATGTGTATTTTGAATGCCACCTTATTAAATTTCACAATAAACAAAATTAAATTTCTCTAGCATCTGAAGAATAATTTTCTGTGTTATTTACTTCCCTGTAGTCTGAAATGATTAACTGAAATTCTTCTTCAGGTGCCCCATTTTTTAAAGGTTAGATGATGACTGACAGGAGAGCATTTTAATTATGGTACTTGAGTTAGGATATCTCTATCCAAAACATATGATCATATTCATTTAGGCTCCAGGCAAGTTTATCTTTTGAAGTAAAGACTTACATTTCTATATATGCATATAGGTTCGGTTTCTGACCTCAGCTGTCTTAAATTGTTTTAATTGCTCGTAAAGTATTTTGGAAACAATTAACTGAATTAAAGCAAACACATAAATGAATAGAAAAGTCATAATTCAGTGTATATCCTTTGAGTATTGGGGACTAAATGTTTTACATTTGTAATTAAAGAGGGCAATATAGCAAAGCTGGGGAAACAAATAGGCTATATGATCAGGAAATTTATTCAAAGTGAGGCCAAGTTTCTCAATTTGGAGCTAATATCATGGTTCTAGTTATGAAAAAGTCACATTTCTTTGTTCATAACCTCATCAGCCTCTCATGTGTTTTATGTATTACTGTCTTTTTCATGTCCTATTTATCTCATCTTATCT
This sequence comes from Ahaetulla prasina, assembly GCF_028640845.1. NCBI lineage: Eukaryota > Metazoa > Chordata > Lepidosauria > Squamata > Colubridae > Ahaetulla > Ahaetulla prasina. The sequence goes on from NC_080542.1 coordinate 125,444,027, forward strand.
CATTCTTAATCAAGATATTTTATTAGTAAACTTACCAGAAATCGTTTTTCCAGATTCAGTCAAATATTATGGGTACAGCTGAAATTGCCATTAAAATTGGTGCTATTTATCTGCTCCTGTAAATTAAAAGGAACAAAAGTCTGAATCAGACAGGATTTCAGTTTGGTTTTCTAAACTGAAATTCCCCCCAGGTAGAGGATTATATTTTACAAAATTAGAACACAGTATGTATGTAATATGTCTTTATTAAAATTTAAAGGTGGATTTATTTTATTTATTTTCTAACTTTATTATTTTTACAAATAATTCAAAGTGGTGAATGTAATCAACACACCTTCTTCCTCTTATTTTATATGATTATTTATTTTTTATTTTATTTATTTATTTGTCGAGTACATATTAGATAATATATATATATATAAGTATAAGCATGAATTAAATACATAAAATGAATACAATTAAAGGGAACATTAGTTCAGGGATTGTAGGCACGCTACCGACCCTGTCCCACTTTTTAATGAAATTACTTGATGCAATTATTAATACAGTACTATTATCCAGTCTAGACTATTGTCATTCTTCTGTCAGATTTCTTTTTGGGATTCTGATATGTATTTTTATTCCTCTCTAAAAACAATAATAAAAAATTAGTAGGAGGAGGAGCAATGGAGGAAATAAGAATATTTCAGTTTTAGTTTTTCAAGTTTTCTTATTTTGTTCCATATCTGCTTTAATTTGATTTTTTAAAATCTGCACAAACAGTAAACATACTAATATATAATAATATAATATATAATATAATATCAGAGTTGGAAGGGACCTTGGAGGTCTTCTAGTCCAACCCCCTGCCCAGGCAGCAAACCCTACTCCATTTCAGACAAATGACTATCCAACATTTTCTTAAAAATATTATATTTGTTCATATTTTAGCATAATTCCTTTTGAAGTTTTATATATTTTGTGACCTTGCAAGCCTTGGACACAACATTTAATGCAATAAAACTGATTCCCTGCTTTAGAAGTTTCAATCCAGTGAACTCCACTACAATCTGCGTCTTGACTGTTCTTCTGAACCAAGGAAATAACATTTCTGTTATATAAAATTAATAATTTTTATTAGCTTTTATTTATTTTTTCTTCATGAAAGAAAATATCATAACTGTCCTTCAGGAATTCTCTGAAGAGAGATTGCTCTTTGACCTAAAGAAAAATAATGCTATCCAAGAATGTGAAAATGAACATTTGAGAAATCAGACTTTCTGGTTGATATTTGCTAATGGGAGAGGTTGGTATTGATAGGTTTAATTGGGCTTCAGTCATTTCTCAGATTTTGACTGGCACTTTAAAATAATAAAAAATATAAAGTTCCATTAATAACATTAATAAAAAAATTAAGAGCAAATATAATTTTAAAAACACAAGACTCCTAAATTGCACTGCCCAGACAAATTCATCCATGAATAATTAGCTTCCAAATTCATACATTGAATATGTAACCTTAAAGACAGTCTGTTCAAGTGTGACCATATATTCTCAGACGTCTGCCAAAATGCCTGCTATTTTGTTTCTCTGGCTATTGATTGTTGATTAGGCTAGCCAAGCAGAACTATTGAAAAGTTTTGCTCATATCTTTGCTTATGTCCATTCATAAGGAGGCCCTTATGACGATAACAACTAAGGAAGCTAAGATGGTGTTCAAAGGAGCTGAAAAATATTATTTGATTGCCTGGTTTCTTAGCAGCTGAAAATTTGAGACAGGTAACTGGATGAGACAGAGAATATGAATTTGCTAAGCTTTTTTTAAAGAAGTGTTTTCTTCTTCAGAATATTATTTGTGCATATTACAAATTGCAATTGCAATTTTTGCCTAGTGAGATAGGAAATACTATAGCAGTGTGTTTCAAACATGGAAACTTTATATATGCATGGATTTCAACTTCCAAAATTCCTAAGCCCAGAATTCCCAGAAGTTCCCTGTCAACAGTGTCCTTGAGTAATTTCCTATTTCATTTTGGGCTACATGATGATGCCTACACTTGGTATGTTTTTTTCATTTTTATACTGACCTATTCTGTCAGTATGTTCAAATACATTTATAAATACTGCCCTTGGTTATGAAAATAGTCATATTCTGTTGAATTCAGCAAGCATACACATGGTTTGCATATTGCATTAAGCTATTGCTTTAACCATAGTTTATGAACTAAACCACTGTCCCCTGAACAATGGTGCAATGCTTAGTGATTGTGTGCAGCCATTTGAATTTGTGCATTGCAGAGGGATAGAATGCACAACTTATTCTACAACTGTGCTGTTGCAAAGCCTGGAGCACTTTGTAATCATTTATAGTCACCCATGGACACAAAATCACTTCTAGCTTTGAATTGCTCATCCTCATATGAAAATTAGCCATATTGTTGTTGACATTTGGTTTGCTTACTCCAAATCTATATTACGAATGAAAAGTGGTTCCTTTCCTTTCCCAAAGGACTTTTGAGAATTGTGTTATTGATAAATATTCCTGAATTTGATCATGAAATGACAAGTTAATTTTTAAAAAGAAAAAAAAGAGGAACGGTAATAACAAATATGAGAAAGAGTGGATCAAAATAATCATGGCGATAGAAGAAGGGACATGGGGATTTGTCCAACAGGTGAGGTCTTCTCTCTTCCAAAGTTTTGGAAACTGTAACATAGGTAATAGTGAGAAAAATTTTGGGATGCCTAGAAGAAATCAGAGCCTTAGTTAAGATCAGGGATCTCCACAAAGGGATCAACAAAGGCAGGGTGTCAGCTGTGATTGTCCAATTGAAGTGCTCCCTACTTTTTATGTACATGTGATGCATGGGAAATGTTTGTATCTTGATTTTTTACCCCTACCCCTTAATACTCCTATCCCAAACTAATCTCCTGTTTTCTCAGAGACACCCTCACTTAGATGGGAACTAAATGACCCACAATGGCTAAGGAAATGGGCGAAAACGTTTAGTTCTTTGAGAAGCCCTTAGCAGGACTTTGTGTTTTACTGCCCCTGACCTGAAAAAAATATAACAGAAAACTGAAAACATCATAATGAAGAAATTAAATTGCTCTAGGACTTTTGAATTAAAACAAACAAGCACCTGCCATGTATCAACCCAGACGGAACCATTGTCAGTAAAGAAAAAAGTCTGGCTAATAGACATGGCGATATCTGGGGACAGCAGCCTAGAAGAGAAAGAACTGGAGAAGAAAACAAAATTCAAAGACCTATAAATAGAACAACTATGGTAATAATAATAATAATAATAATAATAATAATAATAATAATAATAATAATAATAATAATAATAATAATAATAATAATAATAATTTAATTTGTATACCGCCCTTCTCCTGAAGGACTCAGGGCGGTGCACAGCCAGAATAAAATACAAAAAGAACAATACATATAATATTAAGAACAACCTGTTAAAAAACTTATTCAATTGGCCAAAACTTTAAAATACAATAACAGCCTATAAAATTTACAAAAATTTAAAACCCATAAAAGCAAACCATAAGTAAAAACCATAAATAGTTCCAATAGTAATAGGTACCTTGAGGGCAATTCTAAAACAACTGGAGTACTATCTGGACATCCTCAGGATTGAAAAAATCACCATCAGTCAATTGCAAAAGGTAGCTTTACTTGGAACAGCTTACATTCTGTGATGATACCTTTAGCAACAGCAAACATCAACATTTCCCTATGCAAAGTCATTGGGAAAGACTTGATGTGTGGATAAAAATGCCAAATCCAATCTAAACATGTGGCTGGCTGGGCAATGAACCAATAATAACCTGATTATCACCAGTGTAGAGTAATACCTTTATTCTATTCAGTGTAGCCTATTAACAAGAATGCTTCTCACAAACTAAGGAGCCTGGCCATTTTCCACAATAATATAGCAAAAACAGCAAGCCATAAAGCAGCTTACTGTATTATGATGGTAATAGAGTACTTTCATTCTATTTCACAGATGAAAATGGGCACACCCTTGTGCGCTTGTAATAAACATGTCCTTACACCAAAGGTTTTTTTTTTTCTTGAGCAACTCCATCTCTTTCTCACATGCTGGTAAATGCTTTTCTTTGCTTCAGGTATTGATTTATTTTACAAGCAATGTATCCTGTGCTGATTTAAAAGCAAAGAGATTTGTTCGGTTAAAGATGTATACTAGAAAAATGTAATTGGGCCTTATAATGTGTTACTAACCATTCGAAATCGGCTATAGCAATAGCTGGCAAACAAGTGACTCTTCTTCTCTTCCATTTATAAGAGATAAGTGGGATTGGAATAAACTTTAAAAAAAAATTTGGAGAGGAATATTGGAATTGAACTTTTTTCTGTATGTACATACCGCTATGCTTTATCTCTTTATCTTTATCTCTTTATCTCTGCTTTACCATAAAATGCTTCTCCAGTTCCAGTTCCAGTTCCAGTGTAAGGATGCTATAATATAATATTATAACATTTTTTGTGTTTTTACTTTCTGTTTCTGTTTTGTGTTTTTACTTTCTGTTTCTGTATAATGCTCTTTTCCCCCCTTTCTCTCCCCCCCCCCTCTTATTTTTATTTCTCTCTTCCTCTCTCTCTTACCATCCCATTCTATGGAATGGTTAATTGTAGGGGATACCATTCATTACTTTCTAAAACTTCAGAACATTGAAAACTTTACAGAATTTATTACCTTACTTTATTCTTCTGTATCCTGAAAATGAATCTCTTTGCTGATTAATATAGATTAAAAGATGGTGTCAGAAGTAACTGCCCTCTCAAAGATTGTAATGGCTGCATGCTGAATTGTGATAAGCTCATTTTCCTGATGTATCATTTCTGCCATGGTAAAAAGATGGAAAGGCAGAAAAACAGCCTTCTATTCATGTAGAAATTGTAATAATGTTTTGCTCAGCTGAAAAGAACACTGACATTTTGTGAGTTGATGAAAGGCAAAAAAAGAATTGGCAACATGCAGAATGATAGTGATTATACAGTTGTGTTATCTAAGTGTTTAGTAGGTGAACAAAGTAGGACATTTTCACATTAAATATCTAATCTAGGAACTATCTATAATTATAGTATATGGTGTGACAAGGGTATATAGTATACAGGACTGGTGTTCATATAGATATATTTATAAACATGTACACTACAGACCGAATATACATTTATTCCTCATGTCCAGAGATGATTTTATTTTTTAATTTTTTAATATACTAACACCAGGGATTTCTCCAGGCTATGTAAAAAAAACATGAGAGCTACAACAATGGCTATTATGGTTTTAAACACACACATTTGTGCAAAGCATGTAAAATGCATATAAAAATCAAGATCTTCTTGGTTTTTATATATATTGTATGTCTGATGTTCATAAAAAATAGGCTTTGTTTGTAACATCATGGTTACAATTTATTTATTTATTTATTTATTTATTTTGTCAAACATGTACGAGATAACTGGTATAAGTATAAACATGGACATGAGCAAAGGTAATGAGTACAAATAAATGGGACATGACTTTTCTGCCACATCCTTAGACTCCCTAATGAAGACCAAGAAATGCTGATTACTTTTCAGATGGGGGCAGGGAGATGTTCCAGAATACCCTCAAAGACCCAAAGAATGGAGAGGCCCAATATTTTATTCTCTATATGGCCTATTCAGGAAAGCATTATGGGAAGAAACAAAGGCCATCAAAGCAAAAGCAACTGTACATGAGAAGTGAATGAAGGCTGGAAGGAGAATAGTGACCCACAAGAAGTCAGAACAAGGAACTGAGTGCTAAAACCTAGTAGTAAGACGTGGGTTGAGGGTGTGAGGAGAGAAAAAAAAATGTTCCTCCAAATTGTTTAATAATCCTCCACCCAATCAGCTCCCAGTAAGAGAAAACAAGATGGTACCCAACAGGCAATTGGAACAATGAAAGATTTCTCACACCAGAAGTTAACTATTTCCACTGTAAAGTTTTCACTCCACTTTGCTTCTAAAGCCTACAAATTAACAAGAATATTTTTTTATCTCTTTTTATTACTATAATTCATTTCCTTTTCACACTGTCCTGTCAATCACTGCGTGTGTTTAAATACAAAGCACATGCAAATATGAGACACATTTTTATGTGAATATTCATGAACTGTGGATATTCCACCTATCAGATTTGGTTTTCAAATTGACTATGTGAATCAGAGTGTTTTTTTAGAGTTGTTCACCATATAAATTGGAAGCAGAGAGGTTTCGTCCTTCAATTTTTTTCGAAATTAAGAGAGCGGAGAATAATTAATCACTATACCATTTTAATGAAAAAGGGTTTCGCCAAAGAAATCTTGTCTGGGTAATAATTTACCTTCCATTTGTTGCACTGAAGTCTTTTTTAAAAATCTCTTCTTATCAATGCTTTTTACAAAAGAAAAACGTCCTGCTCTGAACCCACCCACCCTTGCTGAATTGCTGGCCTTGAGATGAACCACTACAATGTCTCCATAAACTGAAAATGGGTGTGTCTTTCATCTTTTTCCCCCCCTTGTCTGTCTTTCTTTCTTCTAGTGTATACCAATTAAAGGCCTGGGATTTGTGCTTGGAGCCTACTCATGCATTTGTAAGACTGGATTCTATAATCCCAAAATATTTTCAATGAACATCTTTCACAGTAAGTGCCTTTGCTCGAGTCTGCAAGAGAGAACGCATTAATAATGTAAGATTCCCTTTTATCCTTCTCAGGGTTATGCACTCGACTCTTAACGTTCTGCAACTCGGATTATATAATCACTTAAGGAATTTTAGGCCTGTGGTTTGTCATCTGTGATGCTCTCTACAGTCTGTAAAACGTATCTACTTTTATGGGTATTTGATTTGTAAAAGCTTTGCTCCTGGGCTGTTTGTTTTCAGAACCAATATAAGGATAGCAGCTATTTTAAAATGCATATTAGTTGTCTTTTTGTTAATTTTAATCCTTCCCCTACGTCTAAAACAACCTAAGGTTGTTTTTCCAACCTTAGCAATTTTTAAATGGGTGGACTTCAACTCCCAGAATTCCCTAGCCAGCATTCTGGGAGTTGAAATCCACTCATCTAAAAAATTGCTGAGGTTGAAATATACTGTATTTCTCTATATCACTCAGCTACATGAAATGTTTAAATGTATGCTCGGTCTACAATCTATAGAAATTACAACCCATATTCTCAAATTCATGGGTGTCTTTAAATCTGTTAAACTTAGCTTTCTTATATGTTTCTCTGAAAAGGGAAATTTGCTCAGTCTCCCTTGGGCCAGTAGAATGAATAATTTAATCTGATCAGACAGTCATGAGTGGTGTACAGAATTAAATATAGCGAGAGTCTTCTTGTATTTTTTTATATTTGTACATAAGTTATGCTCAGTTTACTCTCAGAGGCATCTACAGCAATGGCCACCCACTTCAAAATTGTAAGTATAAATCCTTCTCCCTTTGAAAGTATGTTGTAGTTTAAAACGGCAAGAGGTTGCAATCACTTGGTCACCCCATCACTTTAAAACAAGTGCATATTGTTAACAATGCCCCTGTTTATTCTCATGATATGCAAGCCAACAGAGCAACTTTTTATGGGGTAGAAAAATATATAATTTTTAGAAAAATATAAAAATCTACCCCATAAAAAGTTGCCTTGTTGGGTGGCATGTGTTGGCTTGCATGGTCCTATTAGTACCTCTGGCTCCCACTATCTCTAGGATTAATGTTCCTAAATTCTATGATAATTTGTCTCTCCAAAGAAATGTTTCTGCTTTGTGATTTTGCGGAAGGAATACTGACACTGGTAGCTCTTTGGAAAGCAAATCACATACATAAGCACAAATCTCCCACAATAATAATACATGAATTTGTTTACAAATAAATATGAACACGTATATCACAGAAGGAAGGAAGGAAGGAAGGAGGGAAGAAAGGAGGAGGGGGAGGGAGGGAGGGAGGAAGATTTTAATGAGTGTGAGGCATGGTCTGAGGGAAGTCCTACCTAAGTACTTGGCCACCAGAGGTGCCTCTGACATGAGTGATGTCAAGCTGACCACACCCATCCCGGCCATACCCACCCCAGCCATGCCCACCCAGCTCCCACAGTCAAACAACTCTGATGTGACCCTCAATGAAATGGGCTTTGACACCCCTGTTCTAGAACTCCCTCCGCCAATTGTTATTGTTCAGTCACTAAGTCATTTCTGACTGTTTGTGACCCTCTAGACCATAGCACATCAGCCCCCCAGTCCTCCTGGGGGTTTGCCCAAATTCATCAATGGCATCAATGATACTATCTAATCATCTCATCGTCTGCTGTCCCTTCTCCTTTTACCTTCAATCTTTCCCAGCATCAAATCTTCTCCAGTGACCTTCCTTCAATCAACTAATGTAATATATGTCTGAGAATGTTCAGTATAGAAGTTCTGCTCTGTCTGACAATCAACAGGGAATAATGGCCTGTGAGTGCAGGGAAGAATAAAAGAATTGACAGGGAAGAGAACAGAACTAGCCTTACAAGTGGAATTGCCAAGCAATACTTCTAATAATAGGGCAGAATAATTTCAGAAAAAAATAGTGAACAAATGAAATTAGAAATGAGTTGGCAATATGTACATAAACCTAGAATCTAAAAAGTATCTATATGGCAAATTCAAACTGGATTAAGCTTATTTCAAACGTGTTTCTTCCAAATTGTAGCACTAAAATTAGCATTCATGGTTATAATTAATAAAAATCCAAAGCCAATATTAAATAAATGCTGGCACACATATAGCCACTTGCAAGAACATGGAACAGAATTTACATAGATCGTTTCTTCTGAGGAACTGAATTTTTTTTAAAAATCAGCTCTCAGCCTGCCAGACTGAAGATATGCATCTTTTCAGAACCAAAGGGTAAGATAGCTCATATCAAGTGTCAAACTATGAAAGAAAAAGCCACAGGTTTAAAGTCAGTAATGTACCCTGACACCTCTCTTGCTACATAAAACAAGACTACTAACTCTAGACGGCTAAGCACTGATATCATTGAAATGGATGCACATTGAGAATTTTATAGTACATCACATTCAGTCATGACCTCAAGAGCTATTTTGCAAAGCTTGAGAAAAAGAAAAATGGATTTGGACAGAAAAAAAACAGTGCAAAATGCTCTTATGGGAGAAAACATCCTTCTCAAGAAAGAGAGAAGAAAACACGATGGAGCCAAATAAGGTTGGATGTAGGGAAATATTGGAGATGAGCAATACAATTTGAGTTATAATTATTTAGAAATTGCCCCCCTTAATTTTCAAGGGGATTTAGCAAAACATTTAGGACTAAGAGCAGGAGTGAATCATGCTTATTTGCTAATTGGGCAGCATTTCTTAATTACAGCTTTAAGTCAGTCCCCAGGTGATTCAGTTGAGAAAGTGGGTTAGATGTTCTGTTTTCTAAAAACATGCATTTTACATTCCTACTTTAGTTCAGAAAGCTATTTGTGCCGAGCTCAAAAAGCAGAATTTGCGTTTGCAACCTCCAGTGCTCTGTGAAATTTCCTCAGCACATTAGTTTGAAAAAAGATTGTTTATCTAACAGCCAGCTCTGCAAACCCAGCAAGGAATCTGAAAGTCAAGCTGTGTTCTTGCTTGCTCACCATCATTAATAATCAAGAGTTTGCCGGCCAAATGCCTCTACCACTTAAAATTTTGCCATCCTTCTGCTTTCTGTAAGGCTGCACAGTTGTAGGTCGAGGCAGAACTGGGAGGTAAAGTGGGCTGCCGAGATGGCAGGGCAGATGGGATTGTGTTTGTAGTTCTGTTTCTCAGGCTCATGCCAAAAAATAGACAAGTTGTTAATTTTTTGGAACTGCCTCCAAAGGCTCAGAAAGCAAACCAGTCCCACTGGAAGCAGTGGGAAACTGCCCCACTTCAGAAATCTTGCAGAGAAAAGGAGTAAATGGCTTTAAGTAGCCTTTAAATGGCATGTAAAAATGATACATATGTTAGCAGGTAGTATATCAAAATCAGGTATTCTTACATTGCAAGGAACCAGAATGAAAAGCAGGTTATCAGGATCATGAGCAAATGCTTGGAGTTTAGATTTGTATGCCAATGGCTAACAAGTTCCAGGCTAAAAAGGCCTGGGCAAATTGACATGTGCATATTATTCAGAAGCCATCTTTTGCCTTCATTAATAGACCATGTTTGTAAACATGTTAGTTGTCTTGTTGAATTTGACCATTCTGTGTGTAATCTATTGTCCTTCAGTTCCATTCTATTTTCTATTGTCCTTCAGTTCCATTTTTTGAAGTCCCAAGAAACCCCTTCAACTGCATTAGCATCTCAATAAAAAACCAAAGGTGCTCCAAAGCCATAAAAGCAATAAGAACGCCTCAATTTACCCATGTGCATCACATGGATTTTTGCATCATCACTCACTTATCAAAGTCCTAATTTTCCCCAATCCTGTAATTGACTTACTCACTAGGAGATTATCTTATATATTAAGCCCAAAGACATCCCAAGATTTAAATCAAGTCCAGATGTGCTGTGTATCCACAAACATGACTATATCAGCAAGATAATTGAATGCAACATAATGTTATGTTCAAATGGAATGTTTTTAAAAAAATCATAACTACATTATTTGAGAGCAAGAGGCAGTTCCTTCAGTTCACTATTATAAGACCTTTCCTATGTGAAAAATTGGTCCATACATTTTCTTCTTTTCCATCCTCTTCCCTTCTCTCTTTTTCATTTTTTGGATTATAGTAGTGGCCAAAATTGTGGAAACCTTTTGGGAAAAATATATTTTCTAAAACTAGCTTTTAACACCAGGGTTTTTTTGGAATAGTACCATAAAATTATTTATCAATGGAAAGATAATTTAATCAAAAATGTAATGCAATAAGTTTAATGAAGGATTTGCTATTAGAATACCAGTTAGAGAAGAAAAGTGTAACATGTGTAACATCCTGCAGAAAAAATTAAATATACAAAAGTTATCACCATAGAAAAAACGAGATATGCAAAAACTATAATCATGTCAGTTAACACTTAATTGGGTAACCTTTAATATGAATTACGGCCTTACAACGTCTTCCCATGGAGTGAACCAAGTCTTTTAGTTCTGTAGCTGTTATAATGTGAAACCAAGATTGAATGATTGCTTCTATTAACTGGGTTTTATTGCTGGGTCGCTTCTGAGTAACAAGTTTCTTTTGTCAGCTCCATAGATTTTCAATTGGGTTAAGGTCTGGGCTACTCCAAGCCATTCCAGCAGTGGAATAGGATTATCTTGAAACTCAAAAAAAAAAAAGGTGGTTATATTAGCCATCAAACCTCAAAAATAAACTTTTCCCAAAAGGTTTCCACAATTTTGTGCCACTACTGTATATAAGTGTCTTTAGTCCTGGCAGGGATGTCAAACTGGCAGCCCATGGGCTGGATGCATCACACACAGGTCATGCCCAATCCAGCTCTGCAAGGAGAAAAAATATTGCAATACGCCACGTGATGGCAACATGATGCGGCAAGTTTGACACCCCTGCTTTAGTGCAGGGGTCTCCAACCTTGGCAACTTTAAGACTTGTGGACTTCAACTCCCAGAATTCCTCAGCCAGCTCTGCTGGCTGAGGAATTCTGGGAGTTGAAGTCCATAAGTCTTAAGGTTGCCAAGGTTGGAGACCCCTGCTTTAGTGGATGGCAGAAGGAAAGTAACTCCCTCCCTCCCTTACACTGTCATCAGCAAGGAAGCCTTGTCTGAAGGAAAGCTAAGAAACCTGCCCCTCCTCTTCACTGACCTCACAGTTGAACCGTTGTCACAATGGTAGGAAGTTGTAGGCATTATTTGTCTCACACAGATCCTGCCTACAGTACCTTTCAGTATGCCCCTTTTTTGTTGACAAAATAATGCATTACTACAATATTTCTCAACTTCAACAACTTGTGGATTTCAGTTCCCAGAATTCCTCAGCTGGCACTGACTGGGGAATTCTGGGAGTTGAAATCCCCATTTCTTAAAGTTTCTGAGATTGAGAATCATTGTAATAGATCAATTTTAACAAATCTGTAAGCCATATTCTTGCAGAGATTTTTTGGAAATTAGGCCAAAGGGTGCATAAAATTACACTGAAGACTGCAGGCTGACCCAGCTATATTTCGATTTATTTTCTCGTAATTTGGGAGGTTAGAACTTGCTGCCTACCTATGAAAACTTCTTAAACATTAAAACAATTAAGAGATTATTTAGTTGAATTATTAAACTTGAAGATGTTTCAATTAAAATAAATACACATAAAACTTTTTTCTGAGTCAACTGTATCTCTCTAAAAATAAGTGAATATGTAAGAACTGATCAGTAAGACATGGTCTCCCCAAATGAGAAATAATTTACACAAGGATTTTTCATATCATTGAGAAAGTTTCCTTTCAATCTCTCTAAAATTTGCAAATATTCTCTTTTCCCACATCATTCTTTATTTTTTAAGAAATACCTTGCAAGTAAATTATTTTCAGATATTTCTGTGTGCAGTTTTGCATACATTTCATTGTAGTACATATTCTTAAACATGCTCAAATGAAAGTTGCTGGTATGTCATTTGGGACAACATCTGTATTATAAAATGTAATTCTAATAAGTGTAATATTTATAAACAAATAAATATTAAACTAAAGAATATCCGGGTAATTTCAGGCTTTGGAACAGATGACTAAAAATGAAAAAAATAATAATCAAGGAGGTATTCACTGATGATGGTTGAATCTATCGGGATCTATTTTCACAACTGAACTGAAACTTATCAGCTTGAGAAGTACCACTTAAAATTTGTCTTGCCAGTTTATATCACAATAGTTCACTCATATGGAAGAGTTCCTGCAATATAATGTTTTACATTATCATCCATCTATATTATATGTGGTCAAAGGTGAATTAATGCTCAAGAAAGGTAGCTGTGCTAGGTGATTTTAAAACTATAATTTCACTACGATGTGTATTTTAAGATGCCTGTGTGTAATTGTGAAGTTATGTCTTATAAACGTCTGCTGATCTTTCTAACTTTAAGAAAAGTAAAAAGTAGTGAAGTAGTCCACTTAAAAATGTGCCAATTTATACAGCACTCCGAACTACAACTTCAAGTGATGAGTTACATATGTACATAAGTTGTGCGCCATCGAATCAAATGATCCCCAAATAAAGTTTCTTTAAACAGACACAGTTTACAAAGATAGCTGGTGTTCTTCAAGTCTGTAGTACTCACATATAGTTGTCAAATGATTCAGACTCAGCTAAACAATTTAAATGAAGAACTTTGACAAATAATGTAAAATTAAAATTGGGCATACGTTCATGAAGAAGCTATGACTATGTTGAGTAATGTTATCAAGCAACCACTGATTTTAAAAAATCCTTTATGTTATGAATAATGGTATAGAAAGAATATAAGAGATAATTTCAAGACAAAAGCCTAGTTAGATAATTTAGTTTATAAATGTTAGGGCAGTTCTTATTTCAGAATTGATGTAGAAGAGGTACTTTTGAGCACAGGACCTATTTAAAATAATAAAAGAAATTTTCTATTTTCTGAGTGAAACTCCCCCAAAGTCACATTTATTTGAATGAGTATATTCAGCAACTACATCTTTAATGTGGATGATTAAAGCAGCTGCGTTTTTTTCAGGATTACATGGAAACCTGAATAAACGGAATGGCTTTAAAGAAGCTGCTCTTGATTCAAAAGTAATTATTTAAATTCTTTTTCCAAGCATGTACAGCCCAAATGGACAAAAATGATCTTACAGCTTTTCTCCCCCCTCTAGACAGTGACATAGATTGCTTCACTAATATTAACATTTCTCATCCCCTGCCGCCTTTCTTCCCCATTTAAATAACTTCTGGACATGGCCCCAAAACGTTGCTTGCACAACAAGGGAAACTTGGATAATCTCCAAGGGGTATGTGCATTTTTCAAACATTCTCTTTAGTTATGATCCATCAAATGCCAGGGTAGAACCTGCTCATCAAGGCAGCCAGAATAACCTCCTGTATTTCTACTACTTGAATGAATACTCTTATCTTTCCTCTTCCATATCTGATACTTTTAGGGAAGGATGCTGAGAGCCATTTTTCTAGAAGTGAGATGGCTGAGGATTTGTACACCTGCTTGCCCTGCAGGGAAGGATGTTCTGACTGTACAGATGATACTCCCTGCTATGCACAGGAGGACCACTATTTACGACTTGCTATAATCTCCTTCCAAACTCTCTGTATGCTGTTGGACTTCATAAGCATGCTGGTGGTCTACCGTTTTCGCAAGGCAAAGGTAAATATACTATTTTTTTTTAAAAAAAATCACCCTTCTCATTTTGCTGGTCATAAATAGCTTTATCAGGGAATTATCTGTGATTGTTCCAACAGTCTTAATAAATAAGATAGTAAAGAAATTCTAGCCCTTACTGTGATGGCTGAGCAATAGTACAGAGTGTAGAGAAAAGTTTCCTAAGAGAAAGAATTGCATTCTTACGAGGCAGATGCAAGGCTGAGCTCCAAACACAGCAATCAGTTCTCTGGCTGAACGTTCAGTTCCTCTGTGCAGTTTTTATTCTATGTTGAATGACGTGGGGTTTGTCCACGCAGAATTTAGGTATTGTTTTGAATTCCCCAACTCTTATCTCTAGCAGGAAAACCTGGGATGCTTTTGAAAGATCTTGTTGGGACATTTCACTTTTTCACTAAGTTTTCATTTAACTTGAACAATTGGGACCTGCAGCTCCATCCTTAAGTGACATGGTCTTTAAGCAAGACATCATGAGACTGTGATGGACTTACAACCTCACTGCTGCTGTGGTTGTTAAACAAGACATCATATTGCCATGAGTTGCAATTTTATTGTCAGCTTCTTTATTAACTGTTGTGATCACAAATGGTGATCACAAGACTGCAGAATGTTGCAGTGGTTATAAATGTGATAGCTGCACAAGACTCAGTCATTTCCTTCATTGTAACAACAACAACAACAAAATCTCCTCTCCTTAGAATAGTGCAATGGTATTTTAATACTCCTTGTAGAAATAAAGGCATACAGTTATTTTTCATAAAGTCACTCTTTCAGCCCCATTGTAACTTCAAATGATTGCTAAATAGGACAGTTGTTAAGTGAGGACTACCTGTTTGTTAGCAAACCATGTTACCCAATCCTGCTAACAAATGCTAGCAATTATTTTATAGCTGGGGGTAGGAAAATGAAAGTATTGATTTCACTGATATTATTAGTGTGTGTCCCATGGGACTTAGTTTGTCCCACTGCACGGAGAAAGGAAGAATCTAAAATTGTATCAGGACATAGGCACAAACTGCAGATAGAACTAAGTCAGGACTCAGATATTGGAAATATGGTCAAAAGGAAAATAAGAACCAAATAAAAAGGTAGTATTCAGAAGCAGTATCAGAGCCAAATATCAACTTTGCTGATAGGAATGTAGTATCCCCTGAAACTGGGAAAGCACTCCTCATATTTTTTCCAAGTTAAAGCATAGATACCTAGCTGACTTGGCGGATTGCAAAAAACTAAACAGGTTAGATCTGATTAGAATTTGGCTGTGAGACTACTAGGAGATCTCAGGATTATAGGCAATTTTGGAAGTTTAAAATACATCCCAGAAACCAGTATTAAACCACTTATACATTGTTTTCGTGGAAATATCCAAATCCAGCCACCACTCCCACAGTATCCAAGTTTTGTGCTGCTGCGATGATAACAAGGCAAAACTGATGAAAGAAGTAAAGATTTATTTTTGTTGCTATCTTGTTTAATTATTTTTAAATAATTTTAGAGGACGTATATAGTTATATTCTATTAAATTTATTACTGTTACATAAATAAGCTTGTTACTATTGTAATAGGGGTTCCGAATATATGATATTTGATTTATTCTATAGTTGTCAATATATAATTCTATTCACATCTCTGAATAGATCCTGACTGTATTTGTTATCTTTTATTCCTTTTTTTATTATTTTATGTTTCTGGTCATTGACCAAATAAATAAATAAATCAAAATGTCCATGCAATCATGGACATAGAAAGAGTCTTTACCTTTACACATGCATAAATGTTTATAAGACATACAGTACAATAGTAGCAAATAACTTTAGTTTGGGTGTAGGATGAGGGTTCATTTTCCAAGCTTGTGGATTGTTTTCTGAATGCTTCATTACCAGGCTAGGTAACATCTTCAGCTGATTTAGGGGATATCAGTGCCAGTGTTCTTCTGTTTATCCTTAATCTCTATCCACACCAACACCAAACAGCAGCAGTTCAATTGGAGTCCAGAAATATTTCACGAGAAGAGTCCTCTATTCCTCTGCTCACAACAGAATACCTTATGCCACCAGATTTGAAATTTTGGACTTAGACAACTTAGAACTTCGTCGCCTTTGGTCTGACCTAAGTGTGGTACATAAAATTATCTGCTACAACGGCCTACCTGTCAATGACTACTTCAGCTTTAGCTGCAACAATACACGGCACACAGTAGATACATATTTAAGGTAAACCGCTCCAAACTTGATTGCAGAAAATACGACTTCAGCAGCGGAATGGTAAATGCCTGGAATGCACTACCTGACTCTGTGGTTTCTTCCCCAAACCCCCAAAACTTTAACCTTAAACTGTCTACTGTCGACCTCACCCCATTCCTAAGAGGTCTGTAAGGGGCGTGTATAAGAGCACCACCGTGCCTACCGTCCCTGTCATAATGTTCCCTTTTATTCATATCAATTTCATGTATTCATAATCATGTTTATACTTATATCTATTATCTAATACATGCTTGACAAAAATAAATAAATAAAATAAAAATCATGGGCCACGCTACCACCCACCGCACTCGTGAGTTCATAGAAGCTGGGCATTCCACAAGCAATTCCATCAACAGACATATTGACCTACAACCAGCATACGAACCCCTCAGAATCCAAATCAACCACACAGCCAACCAAAGACAGCACCAACCTTCAACTAACTCATGCAACCCCACACACACACCAGCAGTTCACCTCCCAATGACCCTGACCTGTAAGTAATCTTCTTATCACAAAGCCCATCACAAGTCTCACTGATGACTCACAGCTGACCCATCACAACACCCTCACTTGACACACCCACATCTGAAGCCCTCATAAATAGAAGAACACTGAAACCCTCTAAACTCCACTGAATATGTTACCCAGGCTGGTAACAAAACATTCGGAAACCAGCCCACAAGCTCGGAGAATGAACTGTCCATAAACAGCACATTCTCACATAATACTGTACCACAAGCCTCACTCCAAATAACAGTTTGCTGGTGTCTAGGATGTATGTGCGCGCGTGCGTGTGTGATTGCACCAGAGTGAATGAACTGGCCTTTAAAATAATTTTCCAGTTTACTCAATACAACCAGCAAAATCAAATGCACATTAAATACTTGAATCCAACTGCTAAAATTAATAGCTGCAATCACCTCTTACTATAAATAGACAGTCATTTCTATTTAGCCTTCCGAAGCAATAATTGCACAATCAACTGAATCTATCAGATTCTGTACTGGATGACTTCCTGTCAATTTCCTCAATTAAGCGCCTGGCAGGAAACCTTATGGCTGGCTTGAACAATTTTGCCTCCTTCTCTGCTTCCATCCTCTTTATGGCAGATCTTCGGTATTTGACAAGATGCTGAAACATGTGCTTGCTACAATTGTGATGTGTTGCAGAACTGGCTGTTGACATAATTCCATCCAATCCCAGAAAAGCATCTGTTTAATACCCTGATGGTAATTTATCAAGAAAGGTCTATTCTAACTCCCCACAAGTTTTTAGATGTAAGATGTGCTAGGAGCTCCTTGGACCGAGCAGGTTCAACTGCCTACTTAGACATTTTAGAGATAAACCTAAATTTCTGCAGATGTTTCTAACGAAAGAAATGTGCAGTATATATTGAAATATGGCTTTGGGAAAGGATATAATGAAGCATGCTTTTTCCCATGAGATGAAACATTGGCTTAGTTTAGATATTTGTGAAGAATTGAATATGATTGTACATTTGTTTCTTTTTTCACATTTTTAAATTATAATTCTCTAATGAGATAAAATAAAACAAGTATGGGTAAAGTAATGAAAGTGAAACCACAGTACAGGCAGCAATAAATACAAAGTCTGAAAGTGGAAAATGAAATGTCTAAGATGAAAAAAGGAAAATATATATATGTGGGCCTTAATAAGCTTGTACTAGAATAGCAATTCTTGAAGTGTAGCCTGGGGACACCTGATGGTCTCGGGAATATTTTAGGGTTCCATGGAGTCAAATATTTTGAAATTTCTCAGTTTTAATTTCTAATAAATATTGATAGCAATGACCCACATAAACCAAAGCTCTTTTAATATTGTAAATGGGTCCTAAGATCAAAATATGAGAAACACTGCGCAAGAAGGACTCTACAGCTTTTAATTTATGACTTTTGTTAAAGCCATTCAGAAAAAGATTTTCATTATGACTTTTCTGTCTGGATAAGTAAACATGGTAGGAGATATTTCATAAAATCCTGTAAATGCTTTCCAGAAGTTTGCTAGAATTCATTTTAATTCATTAGCAAATTAATGGATTGATTGGCTGTTCTTAGCGCTCACTTTAATGGTTTTCCAGGGCATTTCTTGAGGGCAAATAGGTTGAACTATGCAAATCAGGCAAGAGTATGTAAGTTTTATTCAAATTATTGAATAAGGTCAATGTAGACTTTCTTAATATTTTTTCCAGGCCACCCAAGCAATATTATTATATTTAGTATTTAGTAACAGACAAAGACTCTTGTGTTACAGTTTTAGCTGCAAAATTTTATTTTGTACATACAAGGATATGTTGTTGTTAGTTGCGAAGTCGTGTCCGACTCATCGTAATCCCATGGCCTTCCTATCCTCTACCATCCCACAGAGACCATTTAAGCTCATACCTACAGCTTCAGTGACTCCATCCAGCCACCTCATTCTTTGTCGTCCCCTTCTTCTTTTGCCCTCAATCTTTCCCAGCATTAGGCTCTTCTCCAGTGAGTCTTTCTTTCTCATTAGGTGGCCAAAGTATTTCAGTTTCATCTTCAGGATCTGGCCTTCTAAAGAGCAGTCAGGGTTGATCTCCTCTAGGACTGACTTATTTGTTCGCCTTGCAATGCAAGGATATAGCAGGTCTTTATTAGGACTGATTTGAATTATTTATGTGAAGTTTAGAGTCACGATTTTAGAAATGTGGCATATTGATTTCATTATCATCATCACCATATTCAAATCAAATTAAAATCTTTATTTCAGTTATTGACCAGCATAACATGACACAACCAACCCAACAGTTTGATTAGAATAAAACAGCCAACATCAGAAACACTGGGCTTGAATAAAAGTTCAGTGAGATAACAAACAAGACCAAATCTTTACTTCCACTAAAACTATAACTCTTAGGACTAAAATAATCACTGTTATTAGTACTAATATTATAACCCTATAATTCTCATTAAATCTATACTTCTGGCTATAATCTGGTGGTTATTTATTTTATTTATTTATTTATCAAATTTTTATACTGCCCTTCTCCCGAAGGACTCAGGGCGGTGTACAGCCTAAATAAAACACAATATATATACAATTAAAATCAAAATTTAAAATTTTAGACCTAAAACACATAAGTAGAGAGGAAAGTCTTACATATACAATTCCCATAATTATGAAGCCGGAGGAATAATTAACTCTCATCTAATTTTATTAGCAGCACAAAGTGACTTGGCAAGGTCTAAAGAGATAAACTCTGATCTGATAAGAGTAGGGTGTAAAATAAATTAGTACAGTCTGAATACTTTATCAAATAAGGAAAAATGAAACAGACTTTAATGTCCTTAAAAAAAACTAGCAATAAAACAGTACACGGATGGTACTGTACTATTTACATATAGAGAGTATTACATGGACATAATTGAAGGATTTCTGGATATCCTCACATTCATTTATGCTTTCTATTAATTTTATTTTTTATGCTGTGCTTTTAAAGTAATAATAGAAGTATCTCTTTCTCTAATGTTATAGAGCCTTCTTGGCACACAAAGCCCTATCGGTGGGCACACAAACTCAGCTCTGGTCAACTGATTTTCGGGCTTTCTGGGCCACCGAGAAGTAGGGAAACAGGCTGTTTCCTGCCTCCAGAGTGCCTGGAGGGGTGGGGAAGGCCCATTTTTTGCTCTCCCCAGGCTCCAGAGCCTCTCTAGGATCCCGGGGAGGGCGTAAACAGCCCGTTTGCTGATTTCTGGTCCCACCAGAAGTAGGCAAACGGGCTGTTTCCGGCCTCCAAAGGGCCTCCAGGGGGGTGGGGAAGGCCGTTTTTGCCCTCCCCAAACTCCTAGAGAGGCTCTGGAGCCTGGGGAAAGAAAAAAACAGGCCCTACCGGTCCCACCATGCCATATGTGCCAAAAGTGGGGGGAGCATGTGGGGGTTGCGCATGCGTGCACAGGGGGCAGGGCACATAGAATTATGGGTGTGGGCATACGCACACACACCCCGTGCTCTCCCCCCCCCGCTTTTGGCATGCGATGGCACAAAAAGTTAGCCATCACTGTTATGGGGGATATTCAAGTAAATATTGAGAGCCAGTTTGCCTAGTGGTTAAAGCACCTAACTAGAAAGTGGGAGACCGAGTTCTAGTCCTGCTTTAGTCAGCTGGGTAATTTTGGGCCAGTCACTCTCTCTCAGCCCAACCCACTTCATAGGGTAGTTGTGGGAAAAATAAGGGGAGAAAGGTGTAATGGAAAGGTGTAATGGTCGGACCTTCCGCCGCGAGCTTAAAACATACCTATTTAACTGCGCAGGACTGAGTTAGATTTTAGTTTGTGGGTTTTAACTTGGGTTTTAATTTTTTATATTTTTAATTATTAGGCTTTTGAATAAGTTTTTTAATTGTTTTTTAGATTGTATTTATTGCTTTTAAATGCCTGTAAACCGCCCTGAGTCCTTTGGGAGATAGGGCGGTATATAAATATAAACAATAAATAAATAAATAAATAAATAAATAATGGATATGTTTGTTCCCTTGAGTTATTTGTAAAAATAATAAAAATAAAATAAATAATAAAATAAAATAAAATATCCCAGTGCCAAGACAATGATGGCTTTAAAAACTGCAAATCAATAGTTTGAATGACCTGATGGTCTGTAGAGATAAGAAAATATTAGCATACTATACCTTTATTCCTCTGTCCCAATTAACAGTTTTGCTATCTATCTGCTGACCAAGAAAAATTCCCAGAACTATTTTCAATTGCAACCACACATATTAAACTTTGGAGTCATCCAGCTAGGAGACCACTTGTAAATAATTGTAACAGATTTATCTCAATCAAAAACTAGTAATAGATCTATAACGTTTAGCTGGTAAAGCGTCCTGGAAACATTTGATCCATGATGACCTTCCATGGAGTAATGGATTTAAGTTAAAAGAAGACAATTTTATATAGTTAGCAATTACCCGGAGACTCCAGGTAGTTCAGAATGCGGCTGCGCGGGTGATAGAGGGAGCCCCTCGTGGCTCCCACGTAACACCTCTCCTGCGCAGACTGCACTGGCTGCCTGTAGCCTTCCGGGTGCGCTTCAAGGTTTTGGTAATGATCTTCAAAGCGCTCCATGACATAGGGCCAGGCTACTTACGGGACCGTCTACTGCCACCGAATGCCTCTCACCGACCCGTGCGCTCTCACAGAGAGGGACTCCTCAGGGTGCCGTCGGCCAGGCAGTGCCGACTGGCGACACCCAGGGGAAGGGCCTTTTCTGTGGGGGCCCCCACCCCCAGGACTTCGCCAACTTCCTGACCTTCGAACCTTCCGCCGCGAGCTTAAGACACATCTATTTATTTGCGCAGGACTGGACTAGAATTTTAAATTTTAAATGTTTAAATTTTAAATTTGGTTTTAAATGGGGTTTTATTATTTATAGCTCTATTTTAAATATTCGGCCTATGTAATAAGTTTTTTAATTTAATGTTTTTATCTTGTACATATATATGTTTTTTAAGTGGCTGTAAACCGCCCTGAGTCCCTAGGGAGATAGGGCGGTATAAAAGTACGAATAATAAATAAATAAATAAATAAAATAAATTGTTCAAATGAATAGTAATTTCCTCTTCACTGAAGATGTAGACGAAGCTTGACAACCATCTGTCATCTGTCATGAATACTTTAATTGAGATTCCTGTACTGGGCAAGCACTGGGATTCAGTGGCTTAAGGGCACTTCTCTGATTCCAAAAGTTTCCAACACTTGTATCTAAACACCAGTTTGCAGTTCATTTTACTTATAAACTTTAATTGGAATCATTTTTGCCATTTAAATAATTCCGTCTTAAGTTATAAATAACTAACTTATTCCTAGCTTATTTAATGGGTCTATTGTAAATACATAAAATTTGAGTCAAACTGTTGAATAGAACTGAATGACAAAAGCATTTAGATAATTACGTGCAGCCCTAATGTCATTCTGCTCAAGGTTTGACACAGAGATTTGGATTAAGTGTTCTTTATGAAATAACCCTGCCTTTGCTATAGTCATTTTCCAGCTTGTTTGGATATTAACCTTGGCTATTGATGCTTCTGTTGAAAACAGTGTGAAACATTTCTATTTAATTACTTGTCAGTTGGTACAAAATGTTCTTGATCATATTTTTGCTATTTAGATTAGATCATAAGTATACCTTCTGAACATTATCTTGAATCAGTTGGTGATATGTATTAAAGTTTATAATGTAATTCTGCAGTCACAAAGCTAATCTGAAGACAGAAAATACAAGAGAAAAGCAACTCACAAGTAGTTCAGTTCATGATTACAGAATTCATGGCTACCCAGATGTATTACATTTCACAGCAGTCAACATAGAGGAATTAGGGGCTATAGTTGAAAAAAATCTGGACCATAACTTTCCCATCCAGCTTTCCTGATGTTTCAATAGTTAGCTGAAAATGGTTCACATCTGTATTAGAGAGACATGGGACATGGTCTGCAACAGGGGTCTCCAACCTTGGTCCCTTTAAGACTTGTGGACTTCAACTCCCAGCAAAGCTGGCTGAGGAACTCTGGGAGTTGAAGTCCACAAGTCTTAAAGGGACCAAGGTTGGAGACCCTTGGTCTAAAATATCAAATAGCAGCCACAATGGAAGCTCCAATTCATTTTTTTTTAGTGTGTCACACATGCAAACCCATTAAAAGCTAGAACTTCATTCATACCATTAAGGTTGCCCTCTTGCTGCAGAACCTATCGGCTAGAACAGAATGTCAAATTATAGAATTTCTTATCCAGATATACCTTGTGAAAACTTTACCAGTGATCACCAGAAGCCCAATGAACTTCACACTTTATGTAAGGGGTTAAATCAAATATGTGACCAGGACTACCTATTATATCTTGCTATTGCCAGCACCGTTCAGAGAATGAGGCCAGTGAAAGTCTTTTCTAGACTTTGGAGATTTTATTTTTGATCAGCCTTCCTTCTGAAGTTAAATAAGTGGTAAGAGAACAAATGTCCCTTATAGTTACTGATCTTTGAAATTAACTTCCAGTAAGATGCCTAAAACTAAATCAAATGTCCTTCTTTGTCAGTCTTTTTATTTGACAGAGCTTTTCATGCATGTCAACTAGCAAGGTATTCTTTTTTAAAAAAGAAAAGTGAACATTTTTATTGCTACTTTTATTGTTATATTTTACTCCTCTCCTTGTTTTGTTTTCATTGTTATTTATAGTTTTGTCCTTTCTTTTATTTATTGTTATTCTCTAAACTGCTCTGAAAGGTTGTTAGCTCAAGTACAGCTTAGACCATTTCAGTAAATAAAATAAACCAAACCTAGCACTGTCTACAAAAATTTATATTGTGATTCCACATCTTTATTACAAAATTACCCTATGGCAATCAGATTGTATTTTCTCTCTTTCTATTTCAGCCCATCTTCCTTTACATTTTGTGCTGCTTTTCTGACTCAAAATTAGCTTCTTATGTTTACTAAAAAGTGGCCTAAGTTATATATAAAGAAGGGTTGGTTGTCTAGTTTCATGTAATATTGGTTTTATTAGCATTGGTTGTATAGATTTTGGCCTAGTCTACTTTGTGACCTGGCTACTAGTTTAGTTTTACTCACTAAATAAGGGCTGTCAAGCTTGTGGCCTGTGGCCCAGATGCGTCATGCACTGGCCATGCCCGGTTTAGCAAAGGGGAAAAAAGTCCCGATATGTCACATGATAATGCCGTGGGGATGCGAGTTTGACACCCTTGCACTAAACCCTGATTAAACAAAGCTTGTGGCTTAGTGTTATGTGTGAACCCTTTTTCTATATGCAGGATTAGACAAAAAGTAAGGTCTTCTGAATTCTTCCTCTGCCTGATACTTTAGATCTTCCTCTATAAATTTCTTTTACCAAGCTATTTCTAGAATTCAAGGTCAGAAGAAAATCCTTCAGCTAAAAATGGAGGCATTTATTTTTTTATTTATTTTTAAGATTTATAAGCTGTGACTCTGGGCAGCAGTACTGCTGCTCTTCATTTATATATAACAACAAGCTCAAACTCTTCCTTTAGATATAATTTAGGCATTTCTGTAATTTGAACCAGACTTTTACTAAAAAGATAAACAACAAAATACTGGTCTGTATTATCATAGATTGACAGCTAACCATTATCTTTCAAGAGCTTCCATTGTTATTCCTGCTTTTTGAGAAAATAGAAAGAATAAGTATTGAAACCCAAAGAGTTTACTTCAGAGTTAATTAACACTTTTATGTGAAGAAATGATTTTATTTTATTCTGGGGTAGGACTGGGATAGGAATGAGAAGCTGAAATCCTATGAGTTCTCACTTAATACAAACCTGATAATAGGTATTAAATGTGTCGAGGATTTGGAAACCCAATTAAAACTGGCTGTTATATCCATCCATGTGTTCTTGTGAAGTCATTAACCAATTTTCAAGCCAGCTAGATATCTAAGCCAAATGACAGTTCTCAAATTCAGAAAGTCCTAATTCTGGCAAGATTTAACGCCCCCCTCCCAATGATGTACTTGAGGAGAAATTAAAGAGCCTCCCATTTAAGACTTTGTCCCTTGGATCAAGACGTCCTGAAATACTCATCCTTTCTTTTATATTCTTTTATAATGCTCCTATTAGAAAAATGCTTGGTTTCAGTTAATAATGCTCAATCTCCTTAGGTTTGCATGCCATCCTGGTGTATTTTATTTACATTGCTTTTACGTCTGATCAGTATGCTCTTATTTCTCTTAAGTTTTTGTTTTACTATTTGTAAAATACAGCACACCTTGAACATACCAGTTTACAATGATTGAGTTTTACCATGGTTTTTATTTGCTGTGTCACACTTCATTTTCTTTCTGCTTCTGAGCTGAGAAGTATTCGTCTTGTTTTCTTTAAAGTTAATACTGTCTGTTTATTCTTGAGCCTGTACCAATTTTCATAGACTTTAAGAAAAGAACAGGTTTAGAAGTTACTTCTAAGAAGAAGAGAACTTCAGAGAAATTCTCACAGATGGAGCATAGTGGTATTAGATTTATTCAATTACGACTGGACAATTATCTCTCCAGCTTGTCTGGCTACAGCATTTCAATTGAAATCCAGAAGGATTCTTAGAATGAAGTCCTTGTAACTTTTCCGTCAGCACTAGACAGAACCCTTTGTTGAGAAAAATTCAGAGAAGAATCATCTCTTCTTCTTTCCTTGAAGAGATTCAAAGAATTTTTGAAAGAGATTCATCCAATTTTTCTGCCCACAAATTTGGTACATTGTTTGCAAAGATCTTGCAAAGCAGATACATCTTCAGAGAAGGGAAAGCCAGAATGGCAACATTGATCATTTTGTTGTGTCTGCCAACTTGAATTATTCGATAACCCACTCCCTACCCAAGGATGCCTTTGCTGCAAAATAATTAAAATTATATCTGGCAATCAGATCTATACAAACTGGATTTTCATTGCTTTCTGTTCCTTGCTGTCTGACGTCTGAAAGGCATAAAGCAATGCCACAATACTGTTGTCTACTGACATTTAGAATGGGTTTGTGTGAGCCATTTGAGGAAGTTGAGGTCAGAAAACAGACTGCTCAGCACTAGTTAGAACTATACTTTATTTACAGCTCTAGAAAGAGAATCTTGAAAGCCTGACTAAGTTTTTCCTTCTTCCTTGCCTCCCTTCCTCCCTTTTATACTTTAGTACCATGTTCCTTCACCTGGCTGAGAAGTTCTGGGAGTTAAAGTCCAGACATATTTAAAACAAGTTTAGTTGGCAAGATTGACCAACACTGTTTTAATGAATTACAAAGGCATGATTGTTATCCTTTTCTTACAGGTTCACTTTGTTCTAAGCTTAAAATAAGCTTTTCCTCATCTATTCCCTTGCTTCTCCAATGTCATCTCCTTGGCTTCTTCAATTTGAAATCAATATCCCAACCACTGACTTTCCATAACAATACATACATTTGAACCATTAAGAGTATTTATGCCAATCTATTCCTAACTGCATTATTATATGTATGGTACATGCACAGTCCTTAATGGTCTTCTTCTAGCATATGTGTAACCATTTGTCAAGACAATATGGAAATATTTTGACAATTCTGACAAGCTTCATTGCACTGATGAAGCTGCTTGGTTTGTCAGCCTTTGGGAAATGGCAATGCCCAAAGACAGCTGCAGCATTTCGACAAAGATATATTTAATGATTCTCCTGGGTGGAAGAAATGCAGATTTTTCCTAGCACAAGAAGCTGTTAAGCAGTCCCAGCAGAAATAACTGGCTTACAACATGAGTGCATAACCCTTGGGGAACAACTATTCTGTTTCTATTTCTCCTCCATCACCATTGCTTTCTACACTGAATTAGTCAATGCTGATTGCCCTGGTGATGTAGGAGAAAGGCAGTGCAAGAGGAACCACAGAAATAGTTTTTTAATGTTGGAATTCTGCACTCCATATCTCAAAATGTCCGTAATCTGTGAACTGCAAGTTAGACAATTCTGCAAGCCAAAATGGTGGAAAGAATTAAAGGAGATGTCAAAGAGGGAATTGTACATCCTAAAGCAACCTTTCCATTTAGCTTATTCATGATGATTTTTCAATAAGGCAAGGTAATCAATTATTGAAAATTGATCTACATTTATAGTTGCAGTACCTGCATTATGGCAGCTCCCTCTGAATGTGTATGTCCTTGTTCAAATTTTTGCAATGAAAAAATGGATCTTTCCTCTTAAATGCTCTAAAACTCATCATGCACTGATATCAAATAGGCCCTCAGTTATAAGTAACAGTAAAAGAGTTGTAAGGGACCTTGGAGGTCATCTAGTCCAACCCACTGCTCACTCAGGAGAACTGTCTAAACTAGGGCTGGGCAACTATGGCCCCTTTATGACCTATGGACTTCAACTCCCAGAATTCCTGAGCCAGCATGCTGGCTCAGGAATTCTGGGAGTTGAAGTCCATAGGTCATAAAGGGGCCATAGTTGCCCAGCCCTGGTCTAAACCCTGGGCATGCTATTACTATAATTAATCACACAAATGTTATTTGGTTAGATACTTTTTCTGGATTGAGAGCATCTTCATTCATGGGGTTGGTGTATCCTGGAGGGTGTGTGTGATTCTCTGCAATTAATATTACATATAGTAATATCATCAGTATTGATATTTATTGTCTAGCCAACTTCTATGCAATAATTTTCACTTATATTAAGTATGAAGGTCCAACCAAATACTATGTTCTGATATAATGGTCAAAGACTATAATAGAGTTTGCCTAACTGTGTTTTGAAATGATTCATAGTCAGTGGACTTTATTTCTCTGGTTATTAGATTTCTACTTTGCGTTTTGTTTTTGTTTTTTCAACAATCAGGGTGGCTTAGAAATGCAAAACACAGAGCAAAACAACATTGATAAATCAAGATTTGGATTAAAATTAAATACTGAAACAATATTAACTAGGAAAATTCTGGCAGAAAGCATGTGATTTAACAACTTCTTAAATATTGGGAGGCCAAAAGTACATCCCTAAAAGTGGATTCAGTAGTCTGGAAGCCACATAGGAGAAGATCCTTGTGCAAGATGGGAACCTCCTGGCATCAGGAGATCTTCGCAAGGGCTTTTTCTTCAAATCTAAATAGCTGGTGAAATTCACAGTGGGAGCATTTCCATGGACTGTCAGACCATAAGCCATTAAAGATTTGAAAGGCAATGTCAAACCCAGGAAGCAATTGGAAGCCAGTTTTAAATCTTTAAATACAAACACCATTTCTGTTCCTTCCATTACATTTTTCACCAACCATAACTTCCAGCCTTTTTAAACATAGCCCGATGTATCACTCATAAATCAAGGAGTCAAAGGAAGTTGTAACTAAGGCATAGCAATAGCAATAGCACTTAGACTTATATACTGCTTCACAGTGCTTTACAGCCCTCTCTAAGCAGTTTACAGAGTCAGCTTCTTGCCCCCAACAATCTGGCTTCTTATTTTACTGACCACAGAAGGATGGAAGGCTGAGTCAACCTTGAACCTGGTGAGATTTGAACTGCCAAACTGCTGGCATCCGGTGATCAGCAGAAGTTGCCTGCAGTACTGCACTCTAACCACTGCGCCACCACAGCATAGATAACTGCAGGGCCATATTAAGACCAACTGATGCCCTAAATACAGCACAGCACAGCACAGCACAGCACAGCACAGCACAGCACAGCACAGCACAGCACAGCACAGCACAGCACAGCACAGCACAGCACAGCACAGCATAGCATAGCAATGGTGACCTTTGGC
Source organism: Ahaetulla prasina (assembly GCF_028640845.1). Classification (NCBI taxonomy): domain Eukaryota; kingdom Metazoa; phylum Chordata; class Lepidosauria; order Squamata; family Colubridae; genus Ahaetulla; species Ahaetulla prasina. Next base: position 125,472,870 of record NC_080542.1, read on the forward strand.
AGAAGTGAAACTCTAACACCATAAGATGGCAACAAATGTGATATTTTGTTGATACCATCAAACAATCTTTTAAACTTTAGTAACTCATCATGCCAAAGGTAATACTTTTTTTAACAATGCAGATTAAAGTTGAATACAGCAGGGAAGGATAATTACAAAAAAATATAATCAAGTGAAGTCAAGTGTGGTAGTGAAAGAGCTATGGGTAAATAGGTGGGGGGAAATTCTGTAGTGTCTCTCTTTCCTTGATGCCTTAGCAATGGTGAAATCCAATTTCTTTTTACTACTGGTTCTGTGGGCGTGGCTTGGTGGGCATGGTGTGGCATGGTGTGGCAGGGGAAGGATATTGCAAAATCACCATTCCCACCCCACTCCAGGAGAAGGATACTGCAAAATCTCCATCCCCACTCCACTCCAGGGGAAGGATTCTGCAAAATCTCCATTCCCTCCCCACTCCTGGAGGAAGGATATTGCAAAATCTCAATTCCTACCCAACTCTAGGGCCAGCCAGAAGTGGTATTTGTCAGTTCTCTGAACTAGTCAAAATTTCCGCTACCAGTTCTCCAAACTGCTCAAAATTTCCATTACCGGTTCTCCAGAACTTGTCAGAACCTGCTGGATTTCATCCCAGCCCTTAGCATGTGCTTATGTTGTTTAATATTGTGAAAATATTTATAGACCCCTCGCATCCTGGACATAAACTGTTTCAACTCCTACCCTCAAAACGATGCTATAGAGCACTGCACACCAGAACAACTAGACACAAGAACAGTTTTTTCCCGAAGGCCATCACTCTGCTAAACAAATAATTCCATCAACACTGTCAAACTATTTACTGAATCTGCACTACTATTAATCTTCTCATAGTTCCCATCACCAATCTCTTTCCATTTATGACTGTATGACTATAACTTGTTGCTGGCAATCCTTATGATTTATATTGATATATTGACCATCAATTGTGTTGTAAATGTTGTACCTTGATGAATGTATCTTTTCTTTTAGAATAGAATAGAATAGAATAGAATTTTTATTGGCCAAGTGTGATTGGACACACAAGGAATTTGTCTTGGTGCATATGCTCTCAGTGTACATAAAAGAAAAGATACGTTCATCAAGGTACAACATTTACAACACAATTGATGATCAATATATCAATATAAATCATAAGGATTGCCAGCAACAAGTTATAGTCATACAGTCATAAGTGGAAAGAGATTGGTGATGGGAACTATGAAACGATTAATAGTAGTGCAGATTCAGTAAATAGTCTGACAGTGTTGAGGAATTATTTGTTTAGCAGAGTGATGGCCTTCGGGAAAAAACTGTTCTTGTGTCTAGTTGTTCTGGTGTGCAGTGCTCTATAGCGTCGTTTTGAGGGTAGGAGTTGAAACAGTTTATGTCCAGGATGCGAGGGATCTGCAAATATTTTCACGGCCCTCTTCTTGATTTGTGCAGTATACAGGTCCTCAATGGAAGGCAGGTTGGTAGCAATTATTTTTTCTGCAGTTCTAATTATCCTCTGAAGTCTGTGTTTTTCTTGTTGGGTTGCAGAACCGAACCAGACAGTTATAGAGGTGCAAATGACAGACTCAATAATTCCTCTGTAGAATTGGATCAGCAGCTCCTTGGGCAGTTTGAGCTTACTGAGTTGGCGCAGAAAGAACATTCTTTGTTGTCCTTTTTTAATGATGTTTTTGATGTTAGCTGTCCATTTGAGATCTTGCGATATGATAGAACCCAGAAATTTGAAGGTTTCTACTGTTGATACTGTGTTGTCAAGTATTGTGAGAGGTGGAAGTATGGAAGGGTTTCTCCTAAAGTCTACCACCATTTCTACGGTTTTGAGTGTGTTCAGTTCCAGATTGTTTTGGTTGCACCACAAGGCTAGTCGTTCGACCTCTCGTCTATATGCTGATTCGTCATTGTCTCGAATGAGACCAATCACTGTTGTGTCATCTGCGAACTTCAGTAGCTTAACAGATGGATCATTGGAGATGCAGTCATTGGTATACAGAGAGAAGAGAAGTGGGGAGAGCACACAGCCTTGGGGGGCCCTGTGCTAATTGTACAGGTATTTGATGTGATCTTGCTTAGCTTCACCTGCTGCTTCCTGTTTGTTAGGAAGCTTGTGATCCACTTACAAGTCTGTTCCGGTACCTGTAGCTGGTTTAGCTTAGTTAGAAGAATGTCTGGAATGATGGTATTGAATGCTGAACTAAAGTCTACAAAAAGGACCCTTGCATAGGTCTTTGGAGACTCAAGATGTTGTAGGATGTAGTGCAGAGCCATATTAACAGCATCATCTGTTGATCTATTTGCTCGGTATGCAAATTGCAAGGGGTCTAAGAGCGGATTCGTGATGGTTTTCAGGTAGGAAAGCACTAGCCTTTCAAAGGTTTTCATGACTACAGATGTTAGAGCAACTGGTCTGTAGTCATTCAGTTCCTTGATGGTGGGCTTCTTGGCACTGGGATGATGGTAGAGCATTTGAAGCAAGAAGGAACATAGCACATCTCTAGTGATTTATTGAAAATATGGGTGAAGATGGGGCCAATTGGTCAGCACAGACTTTTAAGCAAGAAGGAGTTATCTTGTCTGGGCCTGGAGCTTTTCCTGGCTTTTGTCTGTGAAATAGGTCCTGCACTTCCTTTTCTGTGATCACTAGGGGTTGTGAACCCAATGAAATGGGGTCAGTTGTAGGAGGCTTGGCTGTTGTTGGTGTGTCTGAGATGGGGGTTGTGGAGATAGGTGGCTGTAGTTTCCTTTCAAACCTGCAGTAAAACTCATTCAAGTCCACTGCCAGTTGTTGATTACCTTCAGCCTGGGAAGGAGGTTTGCCATAGCGGTGATATTTTTAAGAGTTTTCCACATGTTTGCTGGTTCATTTGCTGAAAACTGATTCTTTAGCTTTTCAGAGTAGCTTCTTTTTGCTGCTCTTATCTCCCTTGTTAGTGCATTTCTGGCCTGATTGTACAGCATTTTATCACCTTTTCTGTAGGCTTCCTCTTTGGAATGTCGTAGCTGCTTAAGTTTAGGTGTAAACCAAGGTTTGTTGTTACTGTGTATTCGCAAGTTCCTTGTAGGTACACATAGGTCTTCACAGAAGCTGACATATGATGTTACAGTATCTGTGAGTTCATCCAGGTCTGCAGAGGTATCTTTAAAAATATTCCAATCAGTGCAGTCAAAACATGCCTGTAGCTTTAATTCTGATTCCTCCGTCCAGGTTTTCACTGATTTAATTATTGGTTTTATGGCTTTAAGTCTTTGCCTGTAAGCAGGTACAAGGTGAATCATGCAATGATCAGAGTGTCCTACAGCTGCACGTGGTAAAGACCGATAGGCATCTTTTAGTGTTGTGTAGCAGTGGTCTAGAGTATTCTTGCCTCTGGTGGGACAATTGACATGCTGAAAGTATTTTGGTAGTTCTTTCCTTAAGTTTGCCTTGTTTAGATCTCCCAAAACAATGGCCAGTGAATCCGGGTGTTTGGCTTCAGCCTCCATGATTTGGTCAGCTAGGGTTTGTAATGCCTTGTTTACACAGGCTTGTATGTACACTGAGAGCATATACACCAAGACAAATTCCTTGTGTGTCCAATCACACTTGGCCAATAAAAATTCTATTCTATTCTATTCTAATGGTTAATCCAGGGCTTGATAACTGTTGCTGGAAATAGTAGTGTAACACACTAAGATAATTGTGCAGACACTTCCTATGGCTGTTTTTTGCCAGTTTAGTGGCAGGTGGAGATCTAGAATCACTCCAAACTGCAAACATGTTCTTCATGGAAAAATATGCTCTTATGCAAAGCAGGACTTAGCCTAATTCCAAGGGTCAACTCTTCCTTACCAACAGCACCTCTACCTTGTTTGGATTCCCCCCCCCCTTGTCCATCTCATTATTGAAATTGCACAATATTTAAGAATACTGATTGCTTCTTTGTACTTACAAGATAAGGAGCAGAAGATCTGAGTGTTACCAGCATCTGGATAACTCTCCAAAGTTCCAGATGGCCTCCCTCAGAAGTTTGATGTTAATGTCCAATTATATTTACTGTCTAATAGTTAATGTGTTATATATATGATTAGTGAAGTGGAATGTTGAAACAATAGAAAGGTAATCATGTCGCTTTAAAAGCTCTGCTTAAACTCAGTGAGTTCTGTCATGTCAATTAAGGATCTTTAATTGCTCCAAATGTTAATGAGATAATTAATGTGTTGCATTTAGGATTAAAATAATCAGAAGATATACAAGTTGACATGGAAAGTGAGATATGAAACGAGCATATCTGCAGTGCAAATTTCAGGAATACTTCTAAAGTGTACTGTATATAGCATTCTAATTCTTAATTAGAAGAGTGAGATGTGTCCTGGAAAAACCATAACTACCATTTCTTCTAGAATACTGATGTTCCTTACAGAAATTCAAGCTATAGGGAATGGAAAATCCATATTGACTTTGAATGGTTTGGGGAGAAATTGTTACTTCTGCATTATTTTGAATTGTAGGTGTAATGTTTATCAGAGGAGATTCTGAGCATTAATTAAGAAAACTACTTAAAATGGAATCCACTAATTTATGATGGATATTTCTTGCCAAGATATCAATATAGTTATTATTACAAACATAAACAAATTAAAGAGAAAATAAGTCCCAGAGTTAGGAACTTAGTTATAAGCAAACATGGTGAAAGTAGTTTATATCTCAATACTCACTGTCTGGATTAATTGAAATGCAAATTGGATTGCAGGATACGTATCAAAAATTATAAAGCATATTGAATATGTGGAGTGGTCTATCAGTATAATATTGGATTGCAGACATTTGGATTTATCTAATGTAGATACAGGAAGTAAAGCTTTAAATTCTTGTGTCTGCTTTCTTTATTCTAGAGCATCAGGGCATCAGGACTTATTCTACTGGAGACTATCCTATTTGGATCACTGCTTCTTTATTTTCCGGTGAGTTGTGCTATTATTTCACTTATTTATTTAAAATATTTATAGCACCGCACAAGAGAGTGTTATAGCAAGTGACAATCCATTGGAAAACAACAACAGCAACAAAAAAAACCCCAGTTAAAGCAATATAAACTGAATTTATTTTCATAGCATTTTATTTCTTCATTTTTTATATTCTATTCTTAAAGTGAAAAAGACAAGACATTAAGCTACACATCTGACTCACTGCTTGTCCTTCCAATATTTCACAGATTAAAATTTGAAACTCTTTTGTTCACTTATCTCCTCACCAAAAAAAAAAAAAAAATGCTGTCTGGGTATTTCTCCTTTATATAATATTAAACACTTCTGTATCTTCTCTGTCTTCTCAATCCACTACCCACCACAATAATTCCTTCTGGAATAACTTATTTTGTAATGGTTCTGAAGAACAGAGACTTATTACTAAATGAGACCGTCGCAAATATTTTTTTAAACAAAAAAATATTATCGGGGATAGGGCAAATCCTTGCAACACAGAGAAGTTGGCACATCTTTTTTATTTTTATTTATTTATTATTTAAATTTTTATACCGCCCTTCTCCCGAAGGACTCAGGGTGGTGTACAGCCAAGATTAAAACAATTAAATATACAAAATTAAAATATCAGTTAAAATACATATTCAATAATGGCCAAATTAAAATGACAGACCATTCAGTATTCCAAACAGCATCTATCTACCATAAACCATCGGATCATTTGGTAAAAATTTCATTTAGAATTGAATGTAAACAGTGTGGATATGATGCCTCAGAGTATTGGCATGATGCCAACTTTGAAATGATGATCTAGAACAGGGATCTCAACCGTGGCAACTTTAAGACTTGTGGACTTCAACTCCCAGAGTTCCTCAGCCAGCTTTGCTGGGAGTTGAAGTCCACAAGTCTTAAAGTTGCCAAGGTTGGAGACCCCTGATCTAGAATGATTGTATAAACATTTCATTGGAGTTATGAATTCAGATGGCCTGACATTTAGAACACAGTAGTTCTGGTTCTCTGCAGAGATTCTCAGTCATCATATCACAACATGAAGAAGTTTCACTTCTTTGGATGGGAAAGCGAAATGTCTTCAAAGAAAAATCAGAAAGTCCAGTTGCCTCTTGAAAAAAAGCACCGTTGGGACAACCATGACCTGGATGACTGAGAATCTCCAGAATCTTAGTGATGCACTTTGGGATGAACACCCTTCAGAACTGAAGAAGCTTCTTGGATGAGAAGCAAAATGTCTTCAAAGAAAAACCAGAAAGTCCAGTTGCCTCTTGAAAAAAAAAAGCACCTTTGGGACAATAGTTGGGGGAGGGGGATGGCTTCTTAATTAATCTACTACCTCCAGTGTGGTGCTTCCCCATTGGAACTCCAAGCCATCTGGCAGTTGAATACTTACACAAATAATAGTTAAAATTCACCACATTTATAGTTTAGTATAACAGTAAATCATGCTTAATCAAAAATAAAACTCCAAGTTTCCAATCTTATCATGATTACGGTATTCCAAATAAGGGAATACGGAAAATGGACAGCTCAATAAAGATGTCAATTCACTGTGCAATAGCTATGAAAAAAGCAATTTCATGCTAGAGATCATTAGGAAGGTATTGAAAATAAAATGGCCAATATTGTAATACCCTTATAATATTCAATTCTGTGGTGCATCTCCATCTGGAGCACAGAATGTAATTCTGGTTGCCACATTTAAAAAAAACCCCCACCTCTAACAGATCTAAAACAAGTACAAAAGAGACAACCCTACTTTACCCTGGGCTTTGAACATGTTTGTTATGAGAAAAATAAAATAATGCATGGTACAGAGAAAATAGATAAAATCATGCATGGTATGGAGAATTTGTATAGGATGATCTCTCTCCCTCTCTCTCTCTCTCTCTATATATATATGTGTGTGTGTGTGTAGGTCTTGGCATTTTCGGGTCTTTTCCTGTGTAAGGTTGAGAGTATCTTGGCAGCGTTTCAACGAAGTCTCACTCATCATCTTCAGGCTGGTGTCATGAGCTCATGAGTGATGTGTGAGACCTCGTTGAAACGTCGACAAGATACTCTCAACCTTACATGGGAAAAGACCCGAAAATGCCAAGACCTACATACCTATACCCATGAAAACCTACGAAAACACACACACACACACACACACACACACACACACACACATGTATGCAGGCTTTGGTATGTTCGGGTCTTTTCCCGTGTAAGATTGGAAGTATTTAGGCAACGTTTCAATAAGATACGAATTGATATGAGTGAGATGATAAGATCTCACTCATCATCTTCAGGCTTTGGCTTTGTTCTTATGTGAGCAAAGTGATATATATACACACACACACACACACACACACACACACACACACACACATATGTATGTATGTATGTATATACACACACGGTCTATACACACATATACATACATACATATGTGTGTCTGTTTGTCTGTCTGTCTGTCTGTCTATCTATCTATCTATCTATCTATCTATCTATCTATCTATCTATCTATCTATCTATGGCTTAGGGCCTGGGTACTTACGGGACCGCCTGCTGTTACCACATGCCTCCCACCGACCCGTACGCTCTCACAGAGAGGGACTTCTCAGGGTGCCGTCTGCCAAACAATGTCGGCTGGCGGCCCCCAGGGGAAGGGCCTTCTCTGTGGGGGCTCCCACACTCTGGAACGAGCTTCCCCCGGGTTTACGCCAAATACCTGACCTTCGGACTTTCCGCCGCGAACTGAAGACACACCTTTTTATCCGCGCGGGGCTGGCTTAAATTGAATTTTAAATGTTAAATTTTATTAATTTTAAAAGGGATTTTTTAGTGTATGGTAAATTTTTAAATTTTCAGGCTAATTTAAATAAGTTTTTTAAATTCCGTTTTAATTGTATTTTGTATTGTTCGTTTTATTCTGCCTGTACACCGCCCTGAGTCCTTCGGGAGAAGGGCGGTATAAAAATCAAATAAATAAATAAATAAATAAATATCTATCTATCTATCTATCTATCTATCTATCTATCTATCTATCTATCTATCTATCTATCATCTTTCTCAACATTAAACTAATTGGAAGGGGATTTAAAAATTTTCATAAAACCTGTCATTAACTTGTAGAACTCATTCCACATCATTATGGCCATTATCTTAGATGGCTTCAAAAAGGGATTGGATAAATTAATGGAGAACAGTCTATCAACAATCGCTGAAGACTCAAAGTTATCTTCAGACTGGGAGTAGTGTTTCCATATATTGCATACTAGTTGCAGGAGAACAATTGCGTGCCAGGAATATGTCTCCATCACCTGCTTGTCAGTAATCCAGAAGTATCTAATTGGCCACTGTGAGAAACAAAAGGTTTATCTAACAAGGTCTTTGATATGATTCAGAGTTTTATGCTTTTAAATGAGAGCCTGAGAGCCTGAATAGATTTTAGGTTCTTTCCAGTCACTGTAAATCCTACTTTATTTATACTCCAGGAATATCAAGGAAATGTGTTTAAGCTGAAATTTTCTATGGCTCTCCCTATCTTTATTATAAAACAAGAAAACTGTCTGCATTTCTTCTTTCTGAAATTAAGCAACATGTATATTGAGCTGATTTACAGGGGCAAAAATGGTTATTTTTTATTGTATGTGGGTACACTGTGAAACAATGCAGGAAAGGAGGATAGTTGTTTTGGCTGGAACACCTACTTTTAAAGAACAGATGGCTTTTCTGGAACATGTAAATGAAAGATGTCACTAAACACCTTAGCTTATTTCTGGCATCATATGGTTCTGAGAATCATATGGTTCTGAGCAGCATATAAACAAGATGACAAACAAAGGGAACTGCTGCTAGATTGCAGAGGCTGGATAAGAAATTCATAGACAGTTCGTGGCATATCAAAACTCTGAGAAAAATTTATGCGTGGAGATGTGTAGCTTCTGTTAGCTTGAGGGCTGCATTCCAAAAAATACGGCAAGTTAGGAGCCATTTGGAGAGAAGGTTTCTTTTAAAACACCTTTGAGAAGGTGTTTTAAGAGGTTATATGGATATCTCTAGGGGCCACAAGAAAGATGATGGTAGCGCCATGCCATACTTTCTGCTATTTGATGATGCTTTTTCTCGGGGTACATCAAAGAGAAGATTGTAAATAGAGATTTGGGCTCTGACATTCCAGAACTACAATATCTTTCCTTGAAATAATTTCTGTGTTGTTGTTTTTACCTCATTCCAGTTGGTGTGGGAGGTGGGTGCCAATTTCACTGTACTTTTAATCCTAAAGACTTTCATCCTTAAAAGCAAAAGAGATGCGGGTTAGTTGAACCAGCTCCATATTACTAAAGGTAAGGTCTTATAAGGGTGTGGTGGTAGGGGAGGTGTTTTTAATTGACAGGTTTCTGCCTTCAAAAGGCTTCAGGTGGAATCTCATCTCAAAGAATGAGAACTCATCTTTTCAAGTTCTTTTCTGCTGCATTTCAAACCGATATAAGCAGCAATCTAAAGGTTAAAATTGTCCTGCTAAGTAGAAAGTACTCAAGACTATTGACTGATTGGGCTGCCAAATGCCAATTCTTTCTTTCTTCATGTTCAACGAGCAAGGATTTTATAATGTCTAAGAGATTGCTATTCAGGTCAGATCTTCTAAAGAAAATTTTATATTAGACTAATATAGTTGGAAAGGCAACTTTGGCTATAAACCTCTATTAGGAAATATCTTAGAGGAAGGAAAAGATATACAGTACACAGATCTACTCAAATATAACCACATACAAATGTGCTGATGCTACACTTTTCTATTACACAACTTTGTTTTCATCCTTTTGCTTGAAATAAGTACTTGCTGTTGTCATCTAAGGTTTATACATTCATTTATGAAGCTTTTTTGGTAATATCTATAATGAAATTTATATGCAAACCATTTTATATTCAATCTTTTTTTACTGTCTATTCCCAGTTTCAGTTTGCATAAGAACAATTTCATCTACACAGTACTCTATATATGTATGCTGAACTGCATTCCAATAATCTCCCAACAGAGGATGGTTCTGGCGCATCATAAAACTGGGATGCTCATTAGCTTGACAGGGCTAATTTCATGCCCCTATTTCAAAGGAGACTGAAAAATTTACTTCCAGCATGCTCTTAGATACTTCCAGTGTCTGCTAGTAGAAAATTTCAGTGGCCATGCAATAATGGTGAAATCCAATTTTTTTTACTGCCGGTTCTGTGAGCGTGGCTTTGTGGGCATGGCGTGGCTTTGTGGGAATGGCTTTGTGGGTATGGCAGAGGAAGGATTCTGCAAAATCCCCATTCCCTCCCTACTCCTGGGGGAAGGATATTGCAAAATATCCATTCACATCCCACTCTGGGGCCAGCCACAGTTGGTATTTGCCGGATCTCCAAACTACTCAAAATTTCCGCTAAGGTTCTCCAAACTGCTCAAAATTTCCCCTACCGGTTCTCTGAACTGCTCAAAATTTCCGCTACCGGTTCTCCAGAACCTCTCAGAACCTGCTGGATTTCACCCCTGATTTGCAACCTATATCTTCACAGTAAATATGGGGCCCTCTTCAAATGAGACAAGCTGAGTTTTTCATATATAGGTAGTCCTCGACTTATGACCACAATAGAGTCCAAATTTTTTATTGCTAAGTAAAACATTTGTTAAGTGAATTTTGCTCCATTTTACAACTTTTCTTGCCACAGCTGTTAAGTGAATCATTGCAGTTGTTAAGTTAGTAACCCAGTTGTTTAGTGAATCTGGCTTCCCCATTGACTTTACATGTAAGAGAAAGGGGATCACTTGACCCCAGGACACGGCATTCATCTTAAATATGAACCAGTTGCCAAGCATCCAAATTTTAATCACATGACTAAAGGGATGCTGCAATGGTTGTAAGCATGAAAAACCATCACGAGTCACTTTTTTTGGGAATGTTGTAACGTAAAATGGTCACTTAATGAACTGTTGTAAGTCGAGGACTATCTGTATCATCTGGTATTTTTCATGGACATGCAAGGCAGTTTTGAAGCACCTAACCAACATATTATAAATATACTCCCCAATGTAGGCAAAGCCTGGTACTTTTATTTCATACGCTGGGTTGCTTTTGTTTTTGATTGATTGATTTTGTGTCAAGAAGTTGTTGTCAACTCTTAGTGACTATATAGATAGATTTCCTCCAGGACGATCTGTCTCTAACCAGGTCTTTCAGGTCTTCCAATGATTTACTCATCACTGCTGTAACTCTGTTCACCTTGAAAAGAGTGATGCAGAGAAACAAAAATGGCCATTCTTGAATGGGTGCAAATATCTACATCAGGGGTCCTCAAACTTGGCAAGCTTTAAGACTTATGGACTTCAACTCCCAGAATTCTGGGAGTTCACAAGTCTTAAAGCTGCCAAGTTTGAAGACATCTACATGCTCAGATGTAACCCACTTATAATGCACAATACACTTGAAATGTCAGTAGATTCCTATTTTCTTTTTACGGGGGCCATTCCATCACCATTTAAAGCTTTTGAGGATTATTGCATAAACTGGAGGTTGTTGTGAGTGCCATATGAATTTTAGGACATACTTTGAACTACCCACTTGGTATCAGCAAGGCCCATCAAATTAAGGAAAGATGAACTTAAAAAAATTGTGATCAATATAAATTGTGATCTTTTGATATTCCATATATTAGCACCTGCTCCAGTTGCCAAATATTCCTGTGGATTACGAGTTTGGGAATGCATTACATTACATACCAATCAGTGGCGGTATTCAACCTGTTCGGACCAGTTCGGGCGAACCGGTAGTGGCAATCTGGGCCCACCCGCCCCAGTGCTATGCTATCCTATTTAGCCACATTTTGTAAGCCGCATGCATGCATGCAAGCCACGTGCGCAAGCAAAGTGCATGTGCGGAAGGCCAGGCGTATGCGTGGAAGGTGTGCACACATTTTTAGTACGCGGCAAACCGATGGTAAAATTATGTGAAACCCCCCCTTTGATGCCAATACATTAGTTAGTCCTTGACTTATAACCATTCATTTAGCAACCATCAAAGCTATGACAGTACTGCAAAAAGTGGCCAATAACCAGTTCTCATGCTTATAACTCAGCATCTCATGATCAAAATTTGGGTGTATGGCAAACAGCATGTATCTACAATGGTTGCAACATCGCAACGTCTTGCTATTTGTGACCTTCCTAGAGCACTTCCAAGAAGCAAAATCTGGGGGAATCGAGATTAGTTTAATGATCATGTAATTTGCTTAACGACCACAGCAAAAAAGGTGGTAAAATTGACCATTAGCAACTGTGCAACTTGACAACAAAATGGTCAGTCCGAAGCAGATTGCAAATTGAGGACACTCAAAGTCCTCAATGAAGGTGACCATTGCAGTATGCAAAAGATTAACATACATTTGGAAAACGGTATAAAACTTTAAAGTTGGGTACTTTACAGTACTTGGCTGAGTTGGGTCAATAAAGATTGTTATGACTATGTTTTACTTAAATAACATAAAATAAGAAAGCTGCATTTTTTAAAAAGCATATGTTGATAGATATAGAACAACTGAATCCATTGCAGCAGTCACATAAGTTGTGTAGAAAGTATAGGTATAGAATACAATAGAAATATAAATTTTAAGTTATTTTAATAAATTGTTTGAAAAATTAAAAACTTTGGAAACATGTATTTTTAGACTGATCTAGAGAACATCTGTACATATATATTGGCTCATAGAACGTTCCACTGTAACCCATGCAACTTGCTATAATTTGTTTAGGATCAATGTTCCAGAAACATAAATACATTAGCCCCAATTAAAATGAAGTCTAGTTGGAATGGGGGCTGCAGGGTCACCAGGATGCTTTTGAAAACCTAATCCACTAACTTTCTTTAGAATTTAAATGAGTGACCTCGAGCAACTTTGCTTCAACAACCATTAATTATTGTGATACTTATTAGTTGAGAATGGCATTTAAGGACACTTTTTCTTTAACACCTGTTCCATAGAACAGCTAGAAAAATAATTAAGAGTTCTGCACTTTGATTTTTCCCTCACTCCCACAGTTTACTCTCCTGTAATTAACTTTGCACATCTTAAATAAGCTTTAATATTATTTGAACAGTTAAAATGCCTTCCGATAGCCAACCAGTTTATCTGGCGGATAATAATTCTGGCTGTTGTTTTCATAATATTTTAGATGTAGCATTCACTATTTTCACTGACAAACTCACGAGGAAAAATTAAGCTCAGGAATTTATGGAGCTGCAAAATGGTGGCCAGAGATCACGCTTACCAGTCTTGTAAGAACAACTGGACAAGGGCAGTGGTGAAATGTAAAATTTGTTACTACTGGTTCTGTGGACGTGGCTTGGTGGCTTCAACCTCTCAGCTGAAGAGGTTGTAGAAAAAATGCTTTTAAAAGGCTCCTCTGACGATCCCAGCTGAGTTGCCTGATTATCAGAGGGTTTTTTTAAAAAAAGCATTTTATTTTTGCCTCTTTAGCCGAAGAGGTTGTAGAAAAAATGCTTTTAAAAGCTTCTGATGGTCCCAGCTGAGCCACGCGATCATCAGCCAAAGAAAAAATGCTTTTAAAAGTTAAAAAAAAACCCCTCTCTGATGATCGTGTGGCTCAGCTGGGGATGGGCAGGGATTTTTGCTACCGGTTCTCTGAACCACCACCCGCCATCGCTACCGGATCGAGCGATCCGTTCTGAACCGGGAGCATTTCACTTCTGGACAAGGGGTTCTATGAAGCCAGATATTATATATTATCCATATTATGAGTGACTTCAACTTGTCAGGAACTGTTGGAATATTATCACTCAGAGAAATGTATGAAATAAAAATAAAAATAAAACCCACATTCTTTATTATTCTCTGGGTAGAAACACAATCTCCATACAGTTTCCAACTCGTCAATTTAGTAGCCCATCTAAAAGCTCTTACATAATGTTTCTCCTCTATACAGTCTTATTCTTAGGCAAAAACACTGTCAGTCTTTTGCCTCTTCGAATCTTCCAAATGTGTTGAATAGCAATATCACTTAGACTTATATACCACTTCACATATATTTACTCACTTATTTAAGATCAGATAGAACAAGATTAGTCTAAACAAGTGTAGCAATCTTAACATGATGGATTAAAAAAAAATCCTAAATATATTCACCTTATTTGGTTCTTTGATAAGAATCCACCGGGGAATCAGAGACTAATAATAACCAGAGTTTTTAATAGCACTTAATAGCATTTATATACCACTTCACAGTGCTTTACAGCCTTCTCTAAGCGGTTTACAGAGTCAGCATATTGCCCCCAACAATCTGGGTCCTCATTAAACACCCATAATAAATATATAAGCAATCAATTCTTATAAATTCTAAGTGCAACCTGATATGTTTGTAGTGAGCGATCTGATTGTTGTAATTGTAGGGGAGATGCTTTACTGTCTTCCAGTGAAACTCCTCTGTTAATACCTCCTTCTCTTGGTGCCTTGACTGAAAAAGAATTATTTTTCTGTGTGGGCTGCCTCTTTTTGGCAGGCTCTCCAGCTGTTTCCCTGGGTCTTTGCTCCCCTTCCTCCTCCCTATCCTGAGTATGTGGTCCACCCAATTCTGTTGTATGGCCTTTAGTGTGGGTGCCTGTAATCCCCAATGTTGTGCTTGCAGAAAAACAGCTATATCTTTTTTCAATGTCTCTAAGTTATGTTGGATGGTTATTAGTTGCTCAAATATTGAAACCATGGTTTGTGCTATAAGAAGGCATTGCTTTGCCATAAACTCTGTTGTATTCTCCCACGGTAAGCTCTCCACATCCTGGATTAGTTTGTTGTTAAACTTTTTAGACTTTATCTCGGTTTCATAGGAGCTGGAGCTGGACTCGTTGATTGTGAAAATAGATGGCTGTTATTTTGCTCCCCTCCCCCCAGATTAGGAAAGTCTAGTATCTGCTGTTTTGTCAAATCTCTTTGCTGGTCCCATTCGAACCTTTCCAACTTGTTGGGAATGGAGAGGGGGGGATATTTTTACTTACAAGACTCTTGCAGGAAAATGCTCATCAATTTTTGGTTGTTTTGCATTCTTCATTGGTGGGAGAGATCCCGGGCTGGTGCCTTGTTGCTTCTTTCTTTTCCCCATGCCTCCTTATTTCTCCTCAGCCAAGAACTTGTTGTGGTCTATGATGATATCGTTTCCAAAACAATATTATTTAGATAAACGGCTCCAGTGGGTATAATAAAAATTATTAAATAAAATAAAACCAAGGGGAGCTGCTGCAAAAACACTCCAGCAGCAGCCCCGCCTTCCTTGTTTTCAAGTAGTAAAATTGAAACTTTTAAAGGTTAAAAGTTAAAAAATGATTTAAAAGTTGATTTAAGAATTAAAAGAGTATTTTAGATAAAAATACAATAAAAATATAGAGAGTAAAAAAGAGAACAAAGTTAAAAAGTTAAAAATTGATTTAAAAGTAGAAAAAATGTTTTTAAAAAAGGATAAAATTAGAGAGTAAAAAGCAGAACAAAGCTCAAAGCTGCTGCTCACTCCAGCCATCTTGGCTCCGCCCCCAAGCAATAAATAAATAGACACCTATCAATAAATACATAAATAAATTAAAAAAATTTTTTTTTAAATAAATAAAATAAATAAATACCCATAATCTTTAAACAGCATGATGTTCCATGAATTCAGTTCTCTTTTATACCACTTGCTGGAATGATATTACCACCACTCCAAAATCTGGATGGCATTCAGAAAGCTATGAAGGACCTGCCTGGTCACCTAGGCATGAGGGCAGGGTACAAATGGGTTTTCTTTGGTCATCTGTTGTTTTCGGGACTGTTCATATTTTATTTTTATCTTTTGTAATTTTTTTAATTTAAAAAAAAGGTAATCTGCTCAGAGTCATGGGAAATTGGGTAGCCTGCATATTTCATAATAAATAAATAAATATTTTAAAATGACTAGAATATTGCCTTTAAGATCGTTTATTAGAACATTGATTTTTATTTAAGTGGGTACTTAAGGACTTATTGGACCATAGCAAGTGCGCTTATTGCTATTGCCTAGATATCAGCATGAATGTGTGTTTTATATTGCCATAAAATAGTGGCCATTCATTTCTTTATTAAGTATTATCATACAGTCAGTTACAACTGAGTGGAAGCAATTGCTGTTTTACATTCTTTCTTCATGGATTTCTAGAGTTATAGGAAAAAGCAACTCTAATAACAGTTCAGCTATTAATGGAGAGTAACATTCTGAGTATTCAGGTCAGTTTGAATAATCTGGCTTGTATAAAATTTGTATAATTGGATTATACAAATTTTATCTGGCTGCAGTGGCAATTAAGTAAGGTATAAAAAAACATTATTATTATTATTATTATTATTATTATTATTATTATTATTATTATTATTATTATTATATTTAACTCATGTATTAATTATTAACCATTTATTGATATATTTATCAATATATTAGTTCACTATATTGATATATTAATACTTCTGACTAAAAGTTTAAAGTAGCTTGTTGTAAAATTGAAAATAAACAATAAGTAAAAATGAATTGATGCTATAAACATGAATTGATTTTATGACTATACAACTATATTTATATAAATATGCAAGTAACATATATACAAATATGAATATGCAAATATCCAAATAAAAATGAAATAAACAATAGAATGGAGAATAAACAGAGAACTATGAACATTAATACATTATTATTTCAAGTAAGGCCAATAGAACACAGAAGAAAATGCAAAATATTGAACAAGATTATACCTAACCCCATTAAATACCTATCAAATCCCATCAAATACCCATATTTCATCAATATGAAAATTCATTGCCACTCATGTAGGAGTTTTTCAAAGAGAATAAAATATGGGAAAGATAACATCCCCATATATGTGAATTAATAAAAGCCAAACAAATATGATTTACTTTAAATTTGGAAT
The DNA here is from genome assembly GCF_028640845.1 of Ahaetulla prasina. NCBI lineage: Eukaryota > Metazoa > Chordata > Lepidosauria > Squamata > Colubridae > Ahaetulla > Ahaetulla prasina. Next base: position 125,489,822 of record NC_080542.1, read on the forward strand.
GGGTTGTTTCAGATTTTCTGCAAAAATGCTTATTTGAGAGGGCTATTAAACTGGATTGGAAACTAGTTACATAATTCAAGCCAGCTCTCTCTGTAGAAATATGTACAAATACAGGTGTCCATAATAAAAGAGATGTAAGCATATCTCTTATCTAAGTTATTCAGTGTTAAATATGAGCAGTCCCAAGTAAGTTGTATAAAAGTCAGTTTATTAAAAGAGAAGTAAGCAAACAGAGCCCAATTTGCCCTGAAAATTATAGCTAGATTGAAGACATCAGGCAAAAGCAAAGTCATAGGAGGTCAAGATTCAATGTAAGTTGAAGAACTTACGGGCCGTGATAGCTCAGGCTGGTAAGAAGCCTGTTATTAGAACACAGCAGCCTGCAATTACTGCAGGTTCAAGCCCGGCCCAAGGTTGACTCAGCCTTCCATCCTTTATAAGGTAGGTAAAATGAGGACCCAGATTGTTGGGGGGGCAATAAGTTGACTTTGTAAATATACAAATAGAATGAGACTATTGCCTTATACACTGTAAGCCGCCCTGAGTCTTCAGAGAAGGGCGGGATATAAATGTAAATAAAAAAAAAAAAAGAAGATAAATATTTCACATAGGGAGTGACAAGACTATGTGCTCAACAAAATTTGCCTCAGTTAGCCCACACTCTGCTGGTACCGGCTGGTGATGATCACTTCACAGTTGGACCCTACTTCTCACTTGAAGTCCAGTTTTGCAATCTTGCCCTTGGCAATGCTCAATTCATTAAATTTCCCTCACCACCAAATCTTCATGGTACATGGTTAAGAGAATATAAGAGCAATAGTTCAGGTTTTGAACTATTACTATTGTACACCATACATAATGATCTGATTCAAATTGGAGCTGTGTTGGGGTCTGGGTTTAGAATCCACTGTTTCTGCTTTCTTGGCTCTTTTTTGTTGTTGTTAGTTGCGAAGTCGTGTCCAACCCATCGCGACCCCATGGACAGCATTTCTCCAGGCCTTCCTGTCCTCTACCATCCTCTGGAGTCCATTTAAACTCATGCCTACTGCTTCAGTGACTCCATCCAGCCACCTTGTTCTCTTTTGTCCCCTTCTTCTTTTGCCCTCAATCTACATCTCCTCTAAATCTGGATAATACAACAATGGTCAATGTCTTGTATTAAGGTGTACTTTGATTGGAAACAATACCATTTTCTAACCATCTAATACGATCTGTTCAACTGGATTGTGTTTTGTGTTACCCTAAGTTTGCACCAAACAAAGAGAAATCAAGACTTGATAAGAAAATCTTTCTCACTTTTTTAGTGTTTGAACAATTCTCCCTATGCATTCTCATTCCAAGAAGGGAGAAAGGAAAATAGAGTGATCCAATACTGTATCACCCTAATTTAGTTTTAGTTAATATGTCCTTTTCTTTTATAGGTTGTCATTTTGTTTTTTGAGCCAAGTGTTTTTCGGTGTATTCTCCTAAGGTGGGTTCGCCTTCTGGGATTTGCTACAGTTTATGGAACAGTCACACTGAAGCTGCACAGGTACAGGATACTTTGCTGTTTCTAATTTTGTATAAATTTTGGGTGCATGCATCCACAAATGTTTGTGCAAAAGTATAGGAGTGCATTACGACCTTTTTCTCACAATAGAATCTCATTTTCAAGCAGTGAACTAATTTTTTTTTTGCAGTCTGTGATTATGTAAATGCAGCAAAAAGCTTGGTCTGCTGTCTTTTTATGTGTGAACAAACCTACAAAATTGTCTTATGAATTTCTTATTTTAAAAAACACCTCTTATATGTGAAAACAATTCTTGGTAAAAAGTGATCTAAAACAATAAGGTTGAAAATCTTTTTTCCTAATCACAGACTACACTCTCCAAAATAGAACCAGGAGAAAGAAACAGGACCAGGATAAAACTAAATTTGATTTAGTTTTAAACAAAACTAAAATATAAACAAAACTGAAATATAAACAAAATTCATTAAATACTATTATTATGATTAATTCTTTCTTACTACATTGTTTTTCCTTTGGTGGCTAATATTCCTTAAAGACTATTACCTTAGTATCAGATTGTACGGTTCTGCATTATAGTAACAAGATAGTTTAGGAAGCAAGAGACTTGAATACTAGCATTTCTAGAAAAGAAATGCTGTCAGTTCGAATTTAGAAATTAGTTGCATCAAGATTATTCAGCATTGCAGTTCTGCAAAATTTCCCCATCAAAACTTTAATTCAAAGTTTTCTGGAGTATCAAGTTCTGTGTGCATTGGTGAGGATTAGTAGTGAGCATGACTCAGATCTATTTTCATATGTAAGCACCCTGATAAATATTGACTTTGAGACCTTTTGTACTCCTTGTAGAAAACTTTGATAAGGGACAAATAAGCAAAGCACTAATAGGGAGATAATAATCTACTGATGATTTTTAGAAGAAAATAATGAAACTGCCTGAAAACTAATGCACCTCAGAGGAATATATAACCAACCGAAGAAGTTGGCTCAGCTGTTTTTATAGGGCACGTTAGAGGGGCATTTGAATTGATTGTGCTATGTGAAAACATCCACATTTCATGGTGGTAAACTGCACAGGGTCTCTGAACATCTCACTGTTAAGTTCTGGAACTGGTGCTTCTACAAAGACAGATGTGGGAAAACAGGTTAGTCAAAAAGAACAGTGGTGCTGATATTACAGGTGAGCCTAGAAAAACAGATGCTGATATTACAGGTGAACCTAGAAAAACAGATCTTCTCATCAAGGTAAGGAACCCATGGCTTGCAGAAAAAATGATTCTCTGAACCTCTTTTCTTGTTGCTCTTTAGAGTCCCCAGAAATCACATTCTGGCATGTTAGTGGCAAAGTCAGAAAATGAAAAAGAGTGATGCTTGCTGTATTTATTTACTGATTTCATTTTATTTTTATCAGGCTTTTTTCCTCAGTTGGACTGACTCATCCTCTTCATCACCCATCCACTTTGGATATCAAAGCATGCTGACTCCCCTCACGCACTCACCCGGAAAACTGCCAATCCCAATTATACATAGAAAAGAAACCAGCAGATTTAGATCATTGTACCATTGCATTGTGGAAAGAGTTCTAAAATGACCCAGTGAAAGGAAAATAATAAATATCCAAAGAAACACACATACTAGATCTAGTCTGCCATCATCAAAGATGGATATACTTATTGTATCTTCCTTTTCTAGAGTGAAGAATTTCTGTATTCCACTTTAGCCCAACTTGGGCAGTCTTTTCCTTCAAATTAAAAGATAAAAGTTTGAATCAAAATCAAGGTCAACTCTTGACAACTTTCAACCACACAGGTTTCTTGATAGTGTTATAGAAGGGGTGTGCCATTTCCTTCCATTGGGATTCTTTAAAAAATTGTTTCATTTCTCAGTCTAGTCAGCAGTCCCTCATCTAAGTACTAACCAGGTATGTTTCTGCTTATTTTCCCAGATCATCCACAATTGGTTATATGCTACAATCAAAGTTCTTTGAACCATGAGGACAAGCAAGGGTGAAGGAGTTAGTAATGTTAATGATATTATATATCTTTGTTCTGCAGAGCTTTGAAGGTGTTCTTTTCTCGAACAGCTCAGCGCATTCCATATATGACAGGTGGGCGAGTGATGAAGATGCTGGCTGTGATGTTTTTGGTTGTGGTGTGGTTTCTGACAGGCTGGACTTCAGCAGTCTGTGAAAACCTGCAACAAAATATTTCACTTATCGGCCGAGGGCAAACATCAGATCATCTGATCTTCAATATGTGCCTGATAGACCGGTGGGATTACATGATGGCTATTGGTAAGATACTATAGTTAATGTTGATAACAATGAGAGTAATAGCTTAGTTGTTTTAAAAACACTCTTTTAAACCAAGTGCTCAGTAATATGGAAAAAATTCATCAACTTAATTATTAGTCTGTACAGATTTACTGAGAAATAACTCTTGGTTTCCTAAAAGTTATTCCCAAATTATTTGTCATATTTAAGAACTACTGTCCATATCCCTCACAGATTATACAGTTTTATTGTCTTAAGTTTGTATATTATTTTGTAATTGAAAAAATAATAATTTATCAGAAATAAGTGATAGAAAAGGACATATGGATGTTGTGATGATTGAGTTTAATTCAGAGAATCTTGTATGAAAATATTAAGACTGACCAGTCTTTGAAAATGTCAAACAAATGCTTTGGATCTCACACAAGTACACTATCTCTGTTATTGATTTAAGCAGCCCAACCTTTTTCAGACTTTGTATCTGAACTTGAAATGATGCTGCCACTTTGAAATAGAATAGAATAGAATAGAATAGAATAGAATAGAATAGAATAGAATAGAATAGAATAGAATAGAATAGAATAGAATTTGTATTGGCCAAGTGTGATTGGACACCCAAGGAATTTGTCTTGGTGCATATGCTCTCAGTGTACATAAAAGAAAAGATATGTTCATCAAGAATTCTAAGGTACAATACTTAATGATAGTCATAGGGTACAAATAAGCAATCAGGAAACAATCAATACCAATATAAATCATAAGGATACAAGCAACAAAGTTACAGTCATACAGTCATAAGTGAAAAGAGATGGGTGATGGGAACGATGAGAAGATTAATAGTAGTGTTTTGATAGTGTTGAGGAAATTATTTGTTTAGCAGAGTAGTGGTATTCGGGAAAAAAACTGTTTTCATGTCTAGTTGTTCTGGTGTGCAGTGCTCTATAGTGTTGTTTTGAGGGTAGGAGTTGAAACAGTTTATGTCCAGTAAATTGTTTTTCTAACGTTCTAATTATCCTCTGAAAAAAGATGATGTAATTTTAAAGCAATTGTATTTTTTTCAAGTCATGAAAAAAATGACTTTTTTAAAAAAAAGCAGACTCATTGAAGTCACTGGAACAAATAAATCAAAACTAGTTTCTGTTTCCTGATTTCAAATGATCTAATCTAAGTATAATTAAGTCCAATTCATTATGGCTACAAATTATGGCTACGAATTGGTTGGATCCATGAAAGTGCTTTCCTTTCTTTGAGAGAGAGCAGATAGATAGATAGATAGATAGATAGATAGATAGATAGATAGATAGATAGATAGATAGATAGATAGATAGATAGATAGATAGATACAAATATGGATGGATGGATGGATGGATGGATGGATGGATGGATGGATGGATGGATAGACAGACAGACAGACAGACGAAGAGAAACAGAGATATTTAGAGAACTTTGAGGATTCTACTATGTCTCATTGAAGATTAGAAGAATTATATGCCTCACTATGATATATAGACTTCTTTTCTTTCTTCTTCTCAAGCTTCCTATTCAGTATTTTAGAGAAAACCAACCAAAGCATGGGTAATTAAAGAGCAATTGTAGTAGACTGTATTGAGTGACAGTAGCTAACTGGTTTTTGCTTTTCCAAAATTTCAACCACCATGTATCTAATAAACAAAGTTTCTGTTAGAACACATAGTAGTCTTGGAAAAGTTCAGAATTTGCAGGAAAATGGAAAATTGCTATTAAAGCATTTCTTCCTTTCTTCAAGTGTGACATATATGCATTATCTATGTATATTTCAGACTGGCCTATTAAAAGAAAAAGTAAATGATTTACAGACAAATAATATTGTAACACGTGGTTTTCCAGAAATATGAAATTGAATGCATACAGTAGTCAGTTTTCCAGACCTCTTATTTCAGTTGCACAAGTCAAAGAAAAAATATAAACAGTATACAGTTCAACAAATTTGATTGCCATTTAGAAGTGAAGTTTCTAGTTAGGGTACATGCTTGGCTAATTAGTGCTGCCATGTAGGTCAACAGGTTGAGAAAAAAATGTAACCAAGTCTTTCTATTTAGTTGTAGCTCTCATCCAGTATATTTTGCAAATATTATGTATGTTGTCTAATTACTGACTATATTTATGGCATTTTCAAGAGATTTAGTAGAAGAAGTGAATGTATTAATCAATTATAAGGTGCACTTACCCAATTACTAACTTGAGAGTCAAGCGATAATGTGTTCTCTAGTTCACAAGTGAGATATAGAAATCTAACTGGTTTCTGGGAACATCACAAAAATGGGTTCTTGTTGGTGTTTGGTTTATCTTTTCCACCAGTAGATAATTCCACTGGCAAATGGGCAAAGTCAGAATCAGTTATAGGTAACTGGGAGTCCAATGCAGCACCAGGTTTGTACCAATCAGGGTTATATACATACTTAGATTGCTGATGGAGTCCTATAAAATGAAATGCTGTATACCAGTGGTAAAATGATGCATTCAGTATAAAATGCCTGCAATACTTTTATTAAAAATTAATTGTGTATGCAGGAGAAACAGTTTGGATACAAAATTTAAATACTTATTTTATTTTTTTTAATTCAAAATTGTTTGTTAGATTTATATCCCATCTTTTCATTTAGGAGCTCTGGAGGACATAGCACTTCTCCTTCTCATTTTCACTCACAACAAACTCTATGAAGTCAGATGGATTTCTTTAGAGAGAGACATACATTTTCATTGGTAGAGAAAACAGAATTCCTTTTATTTTGAAATGCTCTTTTCCTTGTTTCTTTCTCCTTGACACTTCTACAGCAATTACTTCCATTTCAGCTAAGCAGAGAACAAAAATAAAATCTATCACCATGAGATTTCTCCTACTCTATAAACCTTATCTTAATCTCCATTTATTCCTGTCTTTTAGTTACATACCTATCCAGGAGAGGCCTGTCATATTAACTCACTGTTCTGAAGTTTCCTCAAGAGTCTTCTTTAAGGCAGAAAATAGGATGGAAAAAGGAGAATGCCTTTTCTGCAGCTGCTGGACTTGCTTTCTATCCCAAACTGGTCAATGACAGGAGGCCCCAGTGAGGCATCATACATCAATCTCAGATCTTCCTTAATCGTAACAGGCAGGAGATGTCTGGATGGCTAGTGGAGTAGCAGTGCAGTTGGAGTTTGGTCAGGCATTACCATGCATGACAAAGCCACAGGGCCCTGGCCCATGTGATTTCCCTTTGTTTTCAGTCACATGTACCAGAGTAGATTTATTTTCTTTCTTCAATCTTTATGGCAGCCACCTTTCTTATTTGGAAGATCCTACCCGTTTCTCCTTTCTTTCTTTCCTGAATTCAGATACATAGGCAAAGGGTCAGGATAGGCATAGATTTTGGCTGGACCAGGAATGGTGGGGAGCAAGGCAAGTGCAAGTGTTTAGCCATCATGACAGGAGACCAGGGAGTAGGGGGGGGAAGAGAGGGACCCTGCTTAGATGGCTTCCATTTGGAGGGAGTCAGTGTTCTATAACTTATTTATTTATTTATTTATTTATTTTTGTCACAACAATATACACAAGCATCACACAAAATGATTATATAGTATATAAACATATATATGAGGAAATATAAGGAAGTATAAGCATATATATATAAGAAAAAAACAATAGTACAGGAACGGTAGGCATGTTTGTGCTCTTATGCACGCCCCTTATAGTCCTCTTAGGAATGAGGTGAGGTCAATAGTAGAAAGTTTTTGGTTAAAGCTTTTGGGATTGTGAGAAGAGACCACAGAGTCAGGTAATGTGTTCCAAGCACTGATAACTCTGTTACAGAAGTCATATTTTCTGCAATCTAGATTGAAGCGGTTAACATTAAGTTTAAATCTTTAAAACTTCCTGGAAATGGGGAACATTGAGAATAGCCCTAATCCAATAGAGCCTAAAGTAAATCAGTAGTTCAAGAACAGGTTGGCTAAAGTTAAGAAACAGATCCTGAAAGACAAATTAAAGACAGATTTCATATGTTTATTTATTTATTTATTTATTTATTTTATTTATTTATTTATTTTGTCACAACATCATATAAAAACATTATATAGTATATAAACATATATATGAGTAAATATTGGGAGGTATAAGCATCTATATATATATAGGAAGAAGAAAAGAAAAACAATAGGACAGGAACGGTAGGCACGTTTCTGCGCTTATGCACGCCCCTTATGGTCCTCTTAGGAATGGGGTGAGGTCAATAGTAGAAAGTTTTTGGTTAAAGCTTTTAGGATTATGGGAAGAGACCACAGAGTCAGGTAAAGTATTCCAAGCACTGATGATTCTGTTACAGAAGTCATATTTTTTGCAATCTAGATTAAAGCGGTTAACATTAAGTTTAAATCTGTTGGTTGCTCTTGTATTATTGCAGTTAAAGCTGAAGTAGTCTTTAACAGGAAGGACATTACAATAGATGATTCTATGAGTTAAACTTAGGTCTTGTCGAAGGCGACAGAGTTCCAAGTTTTCTAAGTCTAGGATTTCAAGTCTAGTGGGATAAGATATTTTGTTGTTTACAGAGGAATGGAGAACTCTTCTTGTAAAATATTTCTGGACACGTTCAATTGTATTGATGTCAGAGATATGGTGAGGGTTCCAAACAGACGAGCTGTATTCTAGAATTGGTCTAGCAAATGTTTTGTATGCTCTGGTTAGTAGTGTAATGTTTTTGGAAAAGAAGCTACGCAAGATTAGGTTTACAACTCTTAGAGCCTTTTTTGCTATGGAGTTACAGGGGGCTTTGGCACTTAGATCATTTGACATGAAAACTCCAAGGTCTTTAACGGGTGGGGTCATCTGTAAGGTAATGTCCATCAAGTATGTACTTAGTGTTTGGGTTCTTTTTTCCAATATGTAAGACTGAGCATTTGCTGGTTGAGATTTGGAGTTGCCAAGTTTTAGACCAAGTGGTTAGATGATCAAGGTCTTTTTGGATGATAGATGCATTGTCTGTGGTGTTAAATAGTTTGACATCATCAGCAAAGAGAACACAATTACTTGTGATATGGTCACAAAGATCATTAATGTATAGTATGAAGAGTGTTGGTCCAAGGACGCTGCCTTGAGGAACGCCACTCTTGACAGGAACAGGATTTGATAGAGCATTGCCAATTTTGACCACTTGTTGTCTGTTAGACAGAAAAGCAGATATCCATTTGTGAAGGGGTCCTGAAATGCCATAGGATTTTAGTTTTAGGAGAAGTTTATCGTGTACTACTGAGTCAAAAGCTTTGCAGAAGTCTATGTAGATTGCATCTATTGTTTTGCCTTGATCAAGATTTGTAGTCCATATGTTTTTACAGTGAAGAAGTTGTAAGTTGCATGATAATTTTTTCCTGAAACCAAATTGTTTATTGGAGAGTAGGTTGTTAGTTTCTAAGTGTGAGGTAATGGATTGGTTGATGATTGATTCCATGACTTTGCAGGTGACGCAGCACAGAGAGATCGGTCTGTAATTTTCAACTAAGCTGGGGTCTCCTTTCTTGAAGATAGGGATGACTGTGGCTAGTGACCAAAGTTTGGGAAGGGAACTGGTAGTGAAAGCTTTGTCAAAGATTATGCTTAGGGGTTCTGCTATATTAGTGGAAAGTTTTTTTAAGAAGTATGCGCATAGTCCATCAGGTCCAATAGATAGTGATGGTTTCAAGTTATGAAGAGCTTTTTCAACGTTATCTTCTGTGAAATCTATATGGGTTAAGTCATCATATTCAATGCTGGTGCATTTGTGGAATGACGGATATGTGTTATTGCTGTTAACAAAAACTGAGCCAAAGAAAATGTTGAAGAGGTTAGCTTTAACTGTTTCGTCATTGTATTCTTTGTTGTTAGAATCTTTTAGTGGTGGGATGGATCTTGATGGATATGATTGGAGAAGTATTGTGTAGGACAAATAGAGGCAATCTTTCCTTGTTACATTCTACCATTTTTAAATAGTCTGGCTCTACTGTCCCAGAAATAAAGCAGAAACAAGATGGCTTGAAACTATAAAATGCAGTAGTGTAAGATCAAAATTTTCTTTCATACAGTGATTCTTTTCCTTTTTTTAATATATCAAGTTGACTTCACATTTTTCACATTTAACAGCCTATGAATTGTTCTACACATCTTAATTGGCCCAAAGTGTTTGAGAAATGTATCTTGTAAATGGAAGAAAAGAAATGAAGAGCTTTAGCCCAAATATTTATAAAGAGCAAGCTTGCTTGCTGTTGATTGATGCAGTGGACAAACTTTTTCTCTGTTTTGTGTCTTGCATTTCATAGAACATTATCCCTTGGGAATTGCATATAGTTGGTGCAAGGCATGACTGGGTGTGGTAGGGCAAGAGGTTTATGAAAACCTGCATTTTTTTATCTGAAATGTCTTTTCCTCTTTCTGAAACTCTCTTTTTCTTGATTAGACAGTTGTATGACAGTATGCTATCTTTTTTTTAAATCCGGACAGGAATTGTAGAGGGCTAATATAAGCCCAAAGCCCAAACTCATCTGTAAATTAAGCCAAGAGCCATTTGGAAATAAGTTTCTCATTTCTGGTTTATTGTGTTTATTTCCATGGAGAGATATAAATGATGCAAATTACATCATACATATGTTTATGTCAACATCTCAGGGCTTTCAATTTAGTGTAATTTTTTTATTTATTTAATTTAGGATTATAGTAGACATAAAAGCAACGACAAGACAATTTTAATAAATCTAAATATACAACATATTCCTGATCCATAAAACATATCTTTGAATACTCTTTTCATCTCATTGTTAATACAGTATGTCTTCAGCCTTTGTACCCCAACTAAGTTATCTGGTTCTTTTATTATGTTTCTCAAATTATATTGAAGTGCCCAGTTAAAAATTCTAAACTGATAATATTGTTTTTATATGTGTGCGTGCATCTTTGTATATGTACGTATCAGAAACAGCTATAATTAAGCTTTCTGCCATATAGCAAAGCAGAGTGGAGCCAAAACAGCAGGAACAAAGAAAGATCTTAAAAGGACCTATTAATGTTAATGTCACTACAGAGTCTTGTTTAATGTTATCTAGGAGGCCAATTTTTTTCTGGTACCAATTTAATGCTATTTTAACCTAATGTATGTGGGTCCTAAAATTTCTATCCAGAATTATACCATTGCAGATACAAACTGATTCCAAACTGTTCTTAGGCAAGCGCAGACTGAATCTTCAACTCTTTAACTTCCAATCACTTAAGAGTGGCTACTGGTATATTATTTTGACCTTTATAGAAAATGTATTTTCAACATTGATTCCTTGAGTTGTTGACATTCAAAAATGTTAGTATCCTATACTGGCATGTGATAGTTCACCATGACTATCTATACTGTCATATCACAATAACTTTATTATGCAAAGTAGTGCAGTTAAAATAGTTGATTTTTAAGTTGGTACCTCTGATGCAATTTTTGCGATTTGCATTGTGCTTTTATGACTGAGTTTAATTCATCTTGCTTCTATGTAGCCTCTTAACTTCACCTTCATTTAATTTTTCAGACTTTGATAAACATTTGTTCATGCTTGAAAGCTTTGCATCTAACTATTATTTCTTAGAGTATCTAGACTGCAGGAAATTATGAAGCCTAGATATCCCCCTTGTTGCTGGAGTTTTGGGAGTGGTCTTTTCCCAAAGGGTAAAGAGTTAGAAGAGTACATTCTACCTATTCAAACTTAGAAAGAAAATTAAATGATTGAAGGAGATCTCACCCCGCCTATTTACATATAGTCAATTCAATTCAGTTCTCCAAGTATTAGTGGAGAAGGTTCTATGTTGCAGATCAGTATGTTGTTCATTTATATCTTTCTTTCTTACATTTATGTATGTATGTATGTATGTATGTATGTATTTATTTGTCACAGTAGTATATATAAGCATAAGCATGAAATAACTATACAATATATAAGCATATATATAAGCATAATTATGTAATAACTATATTAATTGGATATAATGAAAGGGAACATTAGGACAGGAACGGTAGGCACGTTTGTGCTCTTATGCACGCCCCTTACAGACCTCTTAGGAATGGGGCGAGGTCAAAAGTAGATAGTTTTTGGTTAAAGCTTTGGGGATTTTGGGAAAAGACCGCAGAGTCTGGTAGTGTATTCCAAGTATTAACAACTCTGTTACTGAAGTCATATTTTCTGCAATCAAGATTGGAGCGGTTCACATTAAGCTTAAATCTATTGTGTGCTCGTGTATTATTGCAATTGAAGCTGAAGTAGTCTTATTATGGTTTATTCCAGGCAGTTCAGTTGGTGGACTTATGATAGGGAAATTACTGGTTTAAATAAACTCAAAACCAAGTTAAAGTCATACCCTAGAAAAACTCAGCGTTTTGGACAGATATCCAAGAACTGAGGAGCTATGAAACTTTTCCCATGAATTCCATCTTACTTTTCTTGAATAATAATACTCCTTGATTTTCATGCTCCTTTAAAAATGTACTCATATTGACTGCCATTTCAAAGGCGTCGTAATTTGGCACAAGTCAGTGATGAGTTCTCTGAAGAATGAAACTCATGACAGTTGTGCTGGCTTTGAAAAAAGTTGTCTAAAAGACATTATAATAGAAATATCCACCCATCCTAATTAACTTCAGACTTTCTTATTGTACTGGACTAGCTCCTCAGACAGTCCTATGTGTTAATTCTCATCTTTGGGTTTCAGCCACATTATTTTGACAAAATTGCTAAATAAGTGGTTGTATTACAAAGATTGTAGCATTAGCAGTTCTCTGTACTGATGTTAGAACATACTGTACTGCCTTTATAATTGGATCAGAATAACAAGTCATATTAAAGTGCCTCCTTGTTCTTATTGTGTAATCAGAATTATGGCTTATGGTCCAATTGTAACATAAAAAATGCTTACATTTTGTTAACATCTGCAGACTTTTCTATGCAAATTGTGATGGTAGCTTGGAATTAATTATATGAAGCTAATATCTCACCCTACAACATAATTTCACAGGATACATCTAAGTTGGGTAATTGTTGCTTTGGGTAATAAATTGTTTTTTCAAGTACAATGATATGTTCATTACTGCTAATTATACTAGTGTAATTTTAGGCTTAGTGTAAAGATATACACACTTAAACTAGCTTGTGCTGGAAATGGGTTTTGATTTTTGTAGGATCCAAATAAATCTAATTATTTTTCAGCCGCCAAGGCATTTCCATTTTTTAGGCATATATTTAATAGATTCCTGTTTGATCTGAATACTAGCCTATAATTCAAGGGTTCTTGACATTTTTGGACCGGTAAAAGCATGTTATCACCACTTGAACAAAATTTGTGCCAGGGTGGCACTAATAACCAACTGCCAAACTTAACAACTAGTATCATTATTATTTTGTACAAGTCAAAGACTGTACACAATGTTCCCTCTACCTATTTTGCCCCCACTGGCTCAAAGTACCATAATTCAGCTGAGTGCCTAAGGGAGATCTATAACTTACTGTCTACTGGTTTCTAGTCCTGCACCTTAACTCCTACACCAAACTTTTTTTTCTATCTCTCTCTCCCCCCCCCCCACTTTTTCCAATGCAGTAACTCATCCTTTTATTTTTTAAGAATGTTTACAGGGCTTATGTAGGGCTCAATAGTATTGTTTAAAATAGGTTCCTTTGTTGACCTTGGTAAGCAGCAGTGAATTATTAGCTTTTAAAAACAGCATAAGTAATGCCCTGATGGCCTGGATCTCTGGTTCATCTAGCCCAGTAACCTGTTCTCACATGGCCAGCCAACTACCCAAGAAAGTCCATTGGTATCCCAACAGATGGCCTTCAGAGGCAGACACATTGCCAACAAACTAATAACCTCTAATCACCAAACTAATGGCCATTGATCCCCCAAATATTTACAAATTTACTGAAACACAGTTCTGCTTTAGATAACAGTTCAAGCTGTTGGCTGTTACTTTAAAGGTCTACCTGGTTGGATCTTGAGTATCTTCAGGGCTTCCAGTGACTTCTATCACCCATGAAGATCCCCAAAACAAATTCCTTCCTGAGTTCCCAGCCTTATTTTATTTATTTATTTATTTATTTATTTTTCATATTTATATACCGCCTATCTCCCTAGGGACTCAGGGCGGTTCACAGGCAATTAAAAATACATATAAATACAAACTAAAATGACAATTAAAAAACTTATTCTATAGCCGAATTATTAAAAAACAGTATAAATACTGAAAACCCATTTAAAACCAGTAAATTTAAAATCTAATCCAGTCCCGCGCAGATGAATAAGTGTGTTTTAAGCTCGCGACGAAAGGTTCGGAGGTCCGGAAGTTGACGAAGTCCTGGAGGGAGTTCATTCCAGAGGGTGGGAGCCCCCACAGAGAAGGCTCTTCCCCTGGGTGTCGCCAGACGACACTGCCTAGCTGACGGCACCCTGAGGAGTCCCTCTCTGTGAGAGCGCACGGGTCGGTGAGAGGTATTCGGTAGCAGTAGGCGGTCCTGTAAATAGCCCGGCCCTATGCCATGGAGCGCTTTAAAGATTGTCACCAACACCTTGAAGCGTACCCGGAAGGCCACAGGTAGCCAGTGCAGTCTGCGCAGGATAGGTGTCATGCGGGAGCCACGAGGGGCTCCCTCTATCACCCGCGCAGCCGCATTCTGGACTAACTGAAGCCTCCGGATGCCCCTCAAGGGGAGCCCCATGTAGAGAGCATTGCAGTAATCCAGACGAGATGTCACGAGGGCGTGAGTGACCGTGCATAAGGCATCCCAGTCTAGAAAGGGGCGCAACTGGCGCACCAGGCGAACCTGGTGGAAAGCTCTCCTGGAGACGGCCATCAAATGGTCTTCAAAAGACAGCCGTTCATCCAGGAGGACGCCCAGGTTGCGCACCCTCTCCATCGGGGCCAATGACTCGCCCCCAACAGTCAACCAAGGACTCAGCTGACTGTACCGGGATGCCGGCATCCACAGCCACTCTGTCTTGGAGGGATTGAGCTTGAGCCTGTTTCTCCCCATCCAGTCCCGTATGGCTTCCAAACACCGGGACAGCACTTTGATAGCTTCATTGGGGTGGCCCGGTGTGGAAAAGTACAGCTGGGTGTCATCAGCGTATAGCTGGTACCTCACACCAAAGCCACTGATGATCTCACCCAGCGGCTTCATATAGATGTTGAACAGAAGGGGCGAGAGAATCGACCCCTGCGGCACCCCACAAGTGAGGCGCCTCGGGGCCGACCTCTGCCCCCCTGTCAACACCGTCTGTGACCGGTCGGAGAGATAGGAGGAGAACCACCGGTAAACGGTGCCTCCCACTCCCAATCCCCCCAACCGGCGCAGCAGGATACCATGGTCGATGGTATCGAAAGCCGCTGAGAGGTCTAATAGGACCAGGGCAGAGGAACAACCCCTATCCCTGGCCCTCCAGAGATCATCCACCAACGCGACCAATTATTACATTATGTAATGTCATCTATCAGAACCTTGGGAGCAAGCGTCTCTATCACCATTCTCTGGAATAGTATCTTCCTAGAGATCAGATCAGACTTCCCCCAACATTTTCCAGTTTCCACAAAGCCAATAATATTTGGTTGTTTCAGTAAGACTTTGGGATCCAACAGTGGGATGCATCCCTCATGCTGAGGAATTTTTCTTTTGTTAAGTGGTTTTTCCAGAGCTATGATTTCTTCTCCTTCTTCCTTTTATCCATTTATTTTTTATTTACTTATTTATTTCATTTTTGCCTTATTCTTATTAAGATTATTGCATTATTTTTTTAAAAAAATATTTTATAGTTCTACACATTTTAAGCCACTCAGAGATAGTGGTTGATTGGCAGCATACAAACTCAGTAATTAAATAAATAAGATTAATATAACTTTTGCTAATACAGACCTTTATATTGATTCTTTGGCAAAATGACTACATAGATTAAACTACCTTTTCTTGAGTAATGCAACATAGCTGAACTAACGATCAAGGAGGCTAAGACAAAAGGCTACAGAATAGAACATTATTATATAGAAAACTAGGAGTATGCAATCATTTTAGGTCTGAACCACTTAGAACTGGAAGCATCCCAGCAACCCCTGTCTTGTGTGTGAAATACATGATATTCAGCCTCAAAATAAGTTTATTTCAAATTTAAAACACTCTGCTTTGAGTGCCAATGCTCTAGTGCAATAGTACTAGAACAGCTGTTTTTGCACTTAAGATATGAAGTCCATAGGCTTCATTATAGTCTGGTTATTTGTCATCGGGGTGAAATGCTAATGGTTCGGACTGGTTCAGTCGAACTGGTAGCGATGGCAGCGGGTGGTTCAGAGAACCGGTAGCACAGAGCGCAAGGCTCTGCCCACCCGCCCAGTCATAATTACTTCCTGGTTTTAACCTTGTGTTCCATCGCTACCGGTTCTCCGAATCACCCATTTTAACCAGAAATTAACCTGTTATTTAATCCTCTGAGGATGTGCAGAAGAGTTTGTGCATGCACAGAGAGTCCATGGGTACCTGTGACACATGCGCGTGTGAATGGAGCACTTCGAACCGGTAGTGAAGGTAAGTAGATTTCACCCCGCTTGACATGATATGTTTCTCTGCTTCCCATGACATCTGCCTGGCTGATTTCATGTGCAGGATTGGTATGCTCTAAGTTCCTTCAATTAAACAATGCCATCTGTTGAGATCTAGAAGTGGGCTTTTTCTATAGCAGAGGTAATAATGGTGGTGATGAATGTAGCTGAGCTTTGCTATTCTTCTTAAGTTCCAGACTGATTTCTTGTCTCTTCTGCTGCTTTGGCCATGAGATGTCAAGAAGAAATCATTTAGAAAAGGATGTTTCACAAGACCAAGAGCATGAACCTTGCCCCACTCACAGTTCTTTAAAACAGCTATCTAATTTTCTTGAATTGCACAGATCCCCTATGCTATGTAATCTTGGGCAAAATTGCAACATTTTTAAAGAGTGGCATAGAGGTGATATGTTCACACATTCATTTGTTTTGCAAAGGATTTTTGGAATTAAATGCAAATTCAAATATTGAATTATATGTTCAGTGTGGTTCTCCCCATGTGGGGTGATTGATGCTACTTCTTAATAGTCCACTTCTTAAAATGCCCTATTTGATATCTTGAGTCTTCAAATGCCAATTTGAATCTGGCCCATAGACAAGTTTCCAGGGTTGAGAAGAACTAAATGGATTAATATAAAAAGAATTCTCTTCTATCCTGAGATAACTTCAATGTTAAAACACACAGAAAGACAAAGAGGGCCGTGGTGGCTCAGGCTGTAAGAAGCCTGTTATTAAAACACAGCTGCCTGCAATTACTGCAGGTTCTAGTCCCACCAGGTCCAAGGTTGACTCAGCCTTCCATCCTTTATAAGGTAGGTAAAATGAGGACCCAGATTGTTGGGGGGGCAATAAGTTGACTTTGTAAATATACAAATAGAATGAGACTATTGCCTTACACACTGTAAGCCGCCCTGAGTCTTCGGAGAAGGGCGGGATATAAATGTATATATATATAAAAAAGAGATAGACAGACAGACAGAGACCCATTTATTGACAAGAAGCAAAGTAATTGGAGCTTCAGTAGGGAAGAAAATATTGCATATTTTTCCTCACAAGCATGTTTGCCATACGTTATATGCATCACTGATATCAAAAGGTGGCGTTAGCCTGAGGAGGCTTAGTCATTTTCCACTGGAGATGTGAGCAAAGACAGGGGAAAAAAGAAACACAGAAGAGGAAGTGAAAATTTTAACATCCTAATCATTATTATCCAAATTGTCTTGGGGAATTTTCAGTTTCAAAGCACCACAAAATTCCGGTGTTTGTCCCAAGGGAAATCTGATTTTTGTTCTGCATATCAGTAAAACTGAATTGCTTAACGTTTTAGTTGTACCTTTTAAAATATATTCTAAGATTGTATTATTAATTATTAAATTAAATTAAATTGTATTATTAAAAACTGTCTACTATTGACCTCACCCCATTCCTAAGAGGTCTATAAGCGTGCCTACCGTTCCTGTCCTATTGTTTCCTTTCGTTATATCCAATTAATATAGTTATTACATATTCATACTTATATATATGCTTATATATTGTATAGTTATTTCATGCTTATGCTTATATATACTGTGTGACAAAATCAATCAATCAATCAATCAATAAATAAATAAGTATTGTTCTTGGAAGCACAGTTATGCAGGAATTCAGACAGCTGCACTTTTGCAAGCAGAGAATCTTAGGGGTGATGTTTAATCTCTCTTTTCTAGCTAAATCATGCTGTATTTCTTCACTTTCTTTGCCATCTAATAATTGTGTGTATCAAGCAATATGTCAAGCAACAAGGACAACTCTACTGCAATTTCCTAACTAGTTAAGCTAGTTCCAAGAGCATGTATAATAGTTATCTTTTAGCATACATCTCATGGCTACATAGGTGCCTTCTCCTGGACTTGTGTGTATATGTATTTGCCTAAAGAAACCAGGACTCTTTTGTTTTGTATCTTCTATGAAACTGCGTACCCTTAATTATTGCTCCTATGGCAATATATACCACATTTTGTCCTTCATTTTCAAATGCTGACTTAGTAAAAAAAAAAAGGCTAGTTAATTGTTTATAGAGGGGGGGGAAACCCTCTTCTGATGTGTTGAGCTAATACTGTATCTTTTTCAAACAGGACCTTTGCTTTTGAATAATGGGATAGCAAAATTCAGCAGAAAGCTAGTAGAGAACGTGAAGTGGATGGAAGGCTGTTTGTTTGTTTTTTAGCTTTTTCTGCTGCAACACCCAGTTTAATTTGGTTTTGCTTTTAATAACTCTACCCCTCTTTATAGGACATAATAAAAAAGTTCATAATCTAAGTCTCTATGGAGCTTCCTTTCTTGCATATAGCTTCCTCCCTCCTGGGTTGTTATTGAAATGTTATAATGTTTTCTGTTACTGAAGACTTTTAGCAAGCAGGATTAGTTTTATTTTAATATGTTTTTCCTTTTACTGGGTTTCGACTGTGACTTTTATTTGCCTTATCAGACTAATTGGTTTTCTGATGCATTTTTTTTTTTTGGGGGGGAAGCTACTTTGGGTGCTTTTAAAGCAAAGAAATTAAATCTTTCCTCTTTAAAATAAAGCAAAAATAAATAGAGCTGAGCAGTGCTTCAGTTTCAGTCTCCAAAATATGCTTTTGGAGTATATGGTAACAGAAGTGTAGCACCTATCTGCAATATCTTAAAGCAGTTCTTTCTCTCTTGCATGCTTTGAAACTCTTTTTGTAATTTAGATCCAATGCACCACAATGCTTAATAAATAAATCATTCTTGTATTTAAATACTTATTCATTGTAGGCATTCATGTGCAATGCTACATACATAGATATTATAAACAATTGGCATTAATAGGACAAACCCCTGCTGGTTATGATGGAAATGAATTGCTTATCTCCATGGTCAATATGGAACACATATTGTTCCATCCAATTTTTTTTGGAGCTATACAGAATTGTAGAATTGTAGAAGGGTTTATGTAGACTACCAAACTCAATGCATCTCTATTAAATTTCTTTGTTACACAGAGAAGAAAGTAAATCTCATCTTCCTTTGCGGAACCAACATGTTTCTATTGAAATAAATATTGTGGCTGTGTTTAATATGTAAAACTACATTTATCAGATGGTTGAAAATTAAATAAGAAGCAAAGCAGCATTATGTGATGCTTCTGATGCCAGAAAGTGTATGTGCATGTTTCCAAACAGAGAACAAGGACAGGATCATCATTTTAAATTGCCCCTCCACAAATACTAATGGAAACATTTATTTCTTTTTCAGCTGAATTTTTATTTCTCTTATGGAGCGTTTATCTCTGCTATGCAGTGCGGACAGTACCCTCGGCGTTTCACGAGCCACGTTATATGGCTGTTGCAGTTCACATTGAGCTCATTATCTCTGCTATATTCCATATAATTAGGCAAGTGACCCACACTGTTTATTTTGAAGTTCTTAGTATGCAATCTAAAACAATTAACTGGGTTGAGATGCATGTCAGAAGGGCACAACAAAAGCCCTTCTCTCCAGACAAATTAAGAAAAGCTTTACAAATAGTCTCAAATGGATGCAAATTGTACAATGCCTGCCTATTACTTCTGCAAACAGCTTTTTTCATCTCTTCACTTTTCATCACCACACATCTTTGTGTGGCAAGATCTGAAAATAATGTTACTTGATGTATAAGTTCATGTGAGATAGATCATCCGTATATCATGTGCTATGTGCTATGTAATATATATTGGATCCATAAATGAATTAAAAGCCAATGCAATTGACACATTATAGACAATATTACTGTAATATTTTATGCCATTTACACTTTCTTTGAGGCTATATTATACTAAATGTGTTGTAATATTCTAATTGTAATATAAGTAAGATATATGTACAGGTAGTCCTTGTTCATTTTATGACCATTCAGAGTTACAACAGCACTGAAAAATACGACTTGAAACCGGTCCTTGCATTAACAACAATTGCAGAATATCCATTGCCCCATGATCAAAAATTTGGTTTCTTGGCAACCAGCATGTATTTATGACAACTGCAGCATTCTAGGATTCCAGTGACTTCTAATGAGCAAAGTCAACTGGGAAAGCCAGAATCATTTAACAACCATGTGATTTATTTATCAACTGCAGTGATTTGGAGTTAATTTGAAATCAAGGCCAAAACAAAAGTCATAAAATCAGGTGTGACTTTGCTTAATGGTTGACTTACTTAGCTCTGGTTCCAGTTGTGATCATAAGTCAAGAACTGCTATGATCCACATTTTCAAAGATAAGTAATTTGATGGGAGAGAAGAATATTGGGTATACTTTGGTAGAGCTATCTGAACATTAAGTTGGGTATAGTTATCTGAGCATTAAGAAACAATAATGAATCTAAGACCATTACAGTGCACAAATCCTGTCCTTCACTGAAAATACAACATAACCAAGTTCACTTTATCTTGAGTTGAGAACTATCTGGAATGCCAGAAGTCACATTAGCTAAAGGTTCCACCCTTTGCATCATTGTGCGCAGTCATAAAATTATAGCTGCTGTAACATAATACCCCTTTATATATCTTATAATGGACAGATGTCCCAGAGAGATATTGTGCATGAGCAGAATTAACAAAAATATTCTTCTCTCCCATCAAATTCTACCATCTTAAATAAACCTAGCTTTGAGGCTGTATTAAAATAATCAGCTTCATCCAATAAGTATGATATTAAATACATAAAAATCCTATCATGCTGTAGTTTTAACACTTTTTTCCAAAAACAGAAGCAACAATGGGCCAAATGCACACAATACTTGTGTGCATGTTTCCATTCTGACACAACAAAATGGGGATGTGAGTATGTGTGCTGAGAAATTGACACACATATTTCCATGCTTAATAGAACAATGCAAGGCTGGTATCTTTATATTCAGATTTTTTTTTCCTTATAAGCATCGTTCAGAATTTTTTTTAAAAAAATCCATGTGACAAAAAAAGGTGGGGGAAAGTGTATTTAGTACTTATATGTAAATGTTGATTTGCAGGTTCAGTCTTGCTTCAAGACTCCAGTCTGATTGGATGCTGATGTTATTCTTTGCACACACACATTTGACTGTGACAGTCACCGTTGGGTTACTTCTGATTCCAAAGGTATTTTCCTTTACACTTTTATTTTGCCAGATCTGAAGGCACATGCATGCTATAGTAACTACATATATACTTACTATGCATATAAAAACAGTTGTTACATGATCACCTTGCTTAGAGATGACAATTCTGCAGTCCTGCTTGTTAATGGGAAAAGGCATCAGTCCAAGATAGTAGTCCCCACTGATGCTTAGGTGCCAACGGAGTGGGAAAGTATTATGAATAGGTCCTCCAGAGCACAGATGGATGCATGGATGACACAAAGGGACAGGCTAGTGCTCTGGGCTCCAAAGTATATGGGGACTTTGAGTGCCATTGGGTGCATAAATGGGTGTCTGAGTGAGTGTGGTCAGATGCTTCATAGCATGGGCAAGTGTGTAGGTGCCACAAGGTAGTAGAGGTTGCTATAGACAGGCACTCAAGCACAGGCTAGTGCACTCAAGACAGGTATTACAGACCATGTATCATAGAAAGGGGGTTTTCTATAGCTGGCACTATAGAATACAGGCAGGTTAAAAAGCAGCAGAAATAGGGGTGACTTCCAATTTCCTTCTGGCTTCCCAATCGACTTTGATTATGGGAAGCCCAGGGAACATCGGAATTCACAATAATGTGAATTCTGGCTGTTTGTTAAGCACCCAGATTGTGCTCCTGCAATCATGGGGGATGCTGCAATGGCAACAGACTGGTTGTAGGTCCCCCTTATTTGGTGTTGTCATAACTTTGAACAGTTACTTAATGAGCGGTTGTAATTAGAGGTCTGTATGGAATCTAACATACAACATCTTTGTAACTCTAGAAGCGCCAATCTTTAATTTGCCTGATAACATATATTTTGATTTCCTAGCAGATTGATATCCAGCAATTAATCTTCATTTAATTAGGAAACTGCCTAATGTTAAGTTTGTGAATGTCAAAATGTGCCTTACAAATTTTCCCAAATGAAAATGAGAGTAGGTGAAAGAACAGGTGCACATTCCTTGATTTCTTTCTTATGCTAACACATCCTTATATTTATTTATCAAAAACAATGTATTTTTACAGTTTTCCCATTCAAGCAACAATCCACGTGATGATATGGCTACTGAAGTCTATGAAGATGAGCTCGACATGGGAAGATCTGGATCTTATCTGAATAGCAGTATCAATTCAGCATGGAGTGAACATAGTTTGGATCCAGAAGACATTAGGGTACTTTCCAATTTAGTAAATTACATGATTTTTTAAAAAAAACTTTACAGAAGGGTCTTCAATTTAATATAGATAAAATTCTAGATAAGTTAATTCTCATTAAATTTATCTATTTCCCAAATTAACTACAAACAATATTATGTATTATATTTTTGGACTGCATAGAATGCTTATGTTATAGTCCACCCCACCTTCCTTACCGTAATAGAAAGGAATGAATTAATAGACAAATAGTTGCAATTCTACGGAATAACTAACTTGATCCTCCATGGAGTGAGATTTGATTGAGGTCCTTAGACAATCACAGCCTCCTCTCAAAAATTAGTTTTTTACTAATGAAAAAGAGGGAGCTAAGTAAAATTCTTAATTGGAAAGCCTTAAAAACAACTTACTAGCATGGAATTAACTCTCTCTCTTAGCAAGAGCAATAGAACTTAGACTTATATACCGCTTTACAGTGCTTTACAACCCTCTCTAAGTGGGTTTTTACAGAGTCAGCCTCTTGCCCCTAACAATCTGGGTCCTCATTTATCCACCTCGGAAGGATGGAAGGCTGAGTCAACCTTGAGCCTGGTAAGTCAGCTGGCAGTCAACAGAAGTAGGCTGCAGTACTGCAGTCTAACTACTGTGGCATCGTGGCTCATAGCTTAGGCATGGCTTCATGGGTCGCTGAAATTTTAGAGTTACTGTGGGGAAGAAAGAACTGGGTCATCCTTAAGCTTTGCTTGGGATGAGCATTAGGGATTGTGATTTGATGATGTCTGGGTCTGAGTTATCTCTGATTTAGGAGTTACTAATTGTGCATTGACATTCAACTCACTGCTGGCAACGTTAAGTTCTTTTAATCAGTAAGTGTTTCAATTGTTAATCCTTCAAAAAGTTATTTGAGGCCAACTTTCAATTGTCCTCACTTCTGCCAACCTAAAAATCTTGAGAACATGTAAAAAGTATTGCTTTCCCTCCAGCTGATCAATAGAGAGTTGCAAACAATGCCACTCAACAATGCCACTCAATTAATGCCCTCCTGCCTTTCCTATCAAAATTTCCTTTATCTCCAGTATATACAAAAGGGAAATAATTTGTTAGGACCGCTTCGCAGTCTTTATGCCTGGTGCATTTTTTGTTTGCTCTTCTCAAAATCTGAGTGATGACTATAAGAGGAAGCTCCTGGCTGCAAAGCTGCTATTCTTACTACATCTAAAAGCTCCTTGCAGCTATAAAGACATCCCCCCCCCCAATATCTCTAACTATAGGGATAAGAAAATATTAATTGCTTGTTGATATGTGGCTGGTATGAAGAGAAAAGCAGATAAATTATAAACAATGCCTACAGACACTCATCAGGAAAAGGGTGCCTAGGAGACAGAGTGAGGCAAGAATTCCCATCATAGGCAAACAAGCGGCTCGTATGTTCTGCAGATCCAAGTAATTCAAGAGGGAAATATCATTGGCTTCAAGTAAACTGACATAGAGGCAGAAATAAATCAATTTGGCTCTCCAACCCAAGTTGAAGGTGTGAGATCAAAGTAGTTTAGAGTTGATTCTTAATATGTGCAAATCTATATATGATAATGATTTCTGTGCCTATATTCAAAAGTTTTAGGATCATGGTACTTGTTCTCTATAAGTCATCCCAGTTCTATAAGAAAATTCATACTGTATATAAATGGGGGAACAGGCTGTACATAATTCTGCTGATTATCTATTCAGGAAGAGAGAATTTGAATGAAAGACTGAATTTAGTTTTTCACTTCCTTTTTCTTTCAGAACATTTGATCTCCTGTATTTTGATAGGGACTGCAGAAATCCAAATGAGTTTTAAACTAAGAAAATTGATACATAGAATATGAATTAAGATTGAGACCAATTGTTTATTTTATGCAAACTGATAAGTTGATAGTGATAAATGTTGATAGCAAAAAATAATATTCTACATTATTTGTGAAACTCTGTGGTTGACAAATTGTAAAGTAATGATTACAGAATCTAAGTTATTATTTTATTTTTAAGTATTCACTTGATGGTAGATTCTAGGAGTCTTCTTCACACATAGATTCACTCACATGGATTGTAGCAGTAGAATTTAGACTTATATGCCACTTCATAGTGCTTTACAGAACTCTCTAAGTCATGGGTGTCAAACTTGCAGCGTCACGTTGCCATCACGTGACATATCATGATGGTTTTCCCTTTGCTGGGGTGAGCATGGGCTGCATGTGAGACATCTGGCCTGCTGCCCGCCAGTTTGACACCCCTGCTCTAAGTGGTTTACAAAGTCAGCATATTGCCTCCAACATGCCCTCAACAATCTGAGTCCTCATTTTACTAATCTCTGAAGGATGGAAAGCTGAGTCAACCATGAGCTGATCAGGACTGAATTCTTCGGTTATTGCAATACGGCATTCTAATCACTGCACCATCATGGGAAATTATATTGACTTTACTTATTGATTTATTACAATTATTTACGTGCTGCCTGCTTAAATGATCCTCAGCAGTTTATGCCAGTTGATAAGATGAAGATATTTTACAAATGGATTTGTAGTTAACTTCTCCACGTTCCATTCTAGGTTGACTTTTGCAGAATATATACGATCCTTACTCATTTTGTCTGTTACTTTGCAGGATGAATTGAAGAAATTGTATGCCCAGTTGGAGATCTATAAAAGGAAAAAAATGATCACCAACAATCCACACCTCCAGAAAAAGAGATGCTCAAAAAAAGGTTTGGGTCGCTCAATCATGAGACGAATTACTGAAATTCCTGAGACTGTCACTAGGCAATGTTCACGGGAGGAAAAAGATTTTCTGGAACATGGGAGTTCCAAAAACATTGCCATGGCAAGGAAAAATCCACCAGATTGTAGTGCACCCATCAAACCAAAAGATGAATCTTTGAGAAACAGAGTTTTCTCCTTAAAAAAGTCCCACAGCACCTATGACCATGTCCGAGACCCAACTGAAGATTCAAAAAGTTTAGAAAGTGGGGAAGTTATTTCAACTGCAGAGACATCATTATTGGATTCTCTTTCTGAAAACAAAGCAACCCAAAAACCTGTAGAAAAAACTGAGGCTGTGTCTACCGAAAATGTCCCCTTGGTGTGCAAATCTATGAGTGCTCACAACTTAAGTGCAGATAAGAAACCTCTCCATCCAAGAACATCCGTGTTACAGAAATCACTTAGTGTTATTGCCAGTGCCAAAGAGAAAACTGTGGGGTTAGGAGGGAAAACGCAAAATGAAGAAAGTGTCAAGCCTCAAAAGTCTCAACCAAAGAGCAAAGAGATCAGCAAAAAGCACTCCATCTCGGAAAAGACTGACCATAAAGATTCCTATCGAAGAAATTCAACCCAAGCTGAAGAGTCAAAGAAGCCTCATAAATCTGGGATAATAAAACAGCAAAAGTCCATTCTTGATGCAGGAGCTGGTAAATGCCTGCTGATGACAAGTGTTGACATAGAAGAAATTTGTCCTTGGGAAATATATGACCAGACCCCAGAGATCGGACTTTCTGATTCTAAAATTCAAAAGCATGTATCTATTGCTTCATTTGACTCAGAGACTCTCCACCCTTCACCAACAAAGGGCCAGTCTCAACCTAAGACTACTGAAGAGTACCAGATACCCCTTCAAAAGAGCACCGAGAAAGCTGACGTGAGTCCTTGGGAGATTCAAGAAGGACATGAGGTGGGAGAAGAAAAAAATTGGAGTTCCAAAGCCCCGCAAGAGGTTTCTGAGACAAAAAATGAAAATATTGGTAGCAAACATTATACAGAGAGTATTTGTGCTGAAGATTCCGAGGACATGCCCACCAAAGCGACCGTTCAAACCACAGAGAAAGATTTTACCAATAAACTAGGAATTCAGACAAAACATGCCTCTCCACCAGGGAATGCATTTCCTTCTAATCCTGCTAGATCGACAACTAATAATTCACAGAAACCTTTAATGTCTCGTGTGGATATCTGCCCTTGGGAATATGAGGGGCTGGAATTACCAAAAGCAGAAAGAAATACAGCTTTATCAAACACAACCAACTTAAGCTCAAATAAAACAGAGGTGCATCAGAAATAAGAAGACAGACTGTGAAAAAGAGATGCCACAGAAGAAGGGGAGGGGAGAGGAGGAGCGGGGGGCTAAAGTTAGTACAACCTGCAAATTCTTAAAGAAGCCTCATTTCACCAGAGATGCACATAGGAACTAAGCAAAAATCGATTTGTCTTTTCTTTGTTCTTGAGTGCCAACAATGTTATCAGTGCAATTCAGGACATGAAGTCCCTTCGTGCCCCTAACAAGTTTACATTTCAGATGAGGGGAAAAATATGCCTTTAGTAATTTTTTCTTTCTTTCTTTCTTTTGTAAAATATGTGGGGTTGGCAAGAAGACTATCTTAACATTCGTTACACTAGTCCTTAAGGCTACGATTGGTTTAACATGGGCAGAAATTCATTCTCTACTAAAACCCTCACAAAAGGCCTAGAATCAGATAAATCTTGAAACTAGCCTTCCCAAACCTGGAACTCTCCAGATGTGCTGGACTTCAATTCCATAATGCCCCTCCAAGGAAGGTAAGAGATGATGCTGACTAGGAAATTAAGAGGGTTGAAATGTGCCCTATGATGATAGGGCAGCCTCTTGAATGCCTTATAGCCTTGATTGGAAGAGGCTATCTCCCACCTGGGTTAAAGAAACATTGTCAATCCAGTTAGCTGTTATGCATGAAAATAGGGAGCAATGCCCTGCTCTTTGAGACAGCAATGTATTCAGCCTGAGTTCAAGACATCTGGAGAGCACCAGCTAGAGAAAAATATAACTTTTTAACATCTGGAGATAGCTTGCGTACCCATTCCAGAAACTATATTTTTTCCTCTCTTTAACCTCAATGGCACAGCTAACTTAATGCATTCCCTTAATTAGATTTTTATATAATGGCTCCATTTTTCTTATGAACGTATGTATGTGGTTGTGTCTCATATTAAAGCATTCCAGTTTGTATAATGTTTGCAAATAACTTTGATATGATTATATGACACAACACATTTATGCAATCTGCAGATATCTAAAGTTGCAGTCTTCAAAAAATAAAACACCCTGTGCTAGACCTTTGTTTATTTCAAACCCCTCACCTCCCACCCATGAGGTCTTAGCAGCTTATAAGAAAACACTTTTTGTCATGATCTATATTGGGGTTTGCTATTTTAATTGTTATTTTTAGTTATGACTTTATGTAGTAATTCAGGGGTTTTTATATGAGATATATTTCTTGTCTTGCACTTGTCCATAAATGATATATACTAGCAGAAGCTATCATTTCGATTAATCACAATCCTAATTAATTTATTACTGCTAGATGCTTAGAAATGAGGGCACTATTCTAAAATAAATCTGGGGATAATGTTTCTATTGTTTTTTTAGAAAATTGGAAAAAGTTATTTAACATTCTAAGAGTTCAACTTTAATCCTAATGATCTTGCTTGGTGTCTTACACTATGTTGATTTGAAATCATAGAGGAAATGTTGAGAAGTAGGAAAAAATATATTCTGATTAGTGTGAATAGTTTTTCCCCCCCTCTTCAATGCTGTCAAAATTCATTTTAGAAAGAGAGACTAAATGGTTATGACTATGCTTATTGTACTAGTAAACTAAAGTGAGAAAGTAGGGGGGAACACTAACCGACATGCACTATTACTACATCACTTGTCATGAACTTGTACAGATGTGTCTTATGCATGTTTACTTTGAAATAAACCCTACTGAATTCAGTATGGTTTACTTCTGAGTATATTAGCAGATGATGCAGTGTTTTCTTAATCTGCATCATTTTAAGTAATTCTTTATTTTTAGTCACTTTATAGCACTTTTAATATTCAGGTATACTTAAAGTGAAGAGTCTACCTTATTGGCACATCCCACTTTAATCTAAGATTGCCAGGTCCCATCCTGGAGATTGTAAATTTTGCTTGTTTAAAGCCCCCAGCCTCTTCTTACTCTCCTGTTGTAAGGAGGAGCCCAGTTTTGCCTTATGGTATGTGGTGTAGTTTAAGGACAAAATTCTGCTGCTGAATTTCTTTCTTGACTAAAAATGTTGCACTTAACCGTGTCCCAAGCTAAAGGAGCATCACCAGGTTTGATTCTTTTAGAATAAGAGCATTGGAAAGTTAAAGAATGTCTCTAAATGGGATGGGAAAGGAATTCCTGTAAGATGGAAGATTTTCCAGAGTAATACAGGCAACCCATCAAGACTGCATTGTGGACTTCCACTAATTCTAGCCAAAAATGTAAAGATGCAGCTGTTGTGTTTTCAAAAACCTGTTTTACACATTTGGCATTTTATTTATCCCTTTCTGTTTAACTGGGGAGACCCCATCTTCATCAAACTCTGATGAACATTTTATTGAAATCCACCAAGGAATTCCTAGCCTATCAGAAAACTAAGTTTCAGCTCCTGACTAAGTAACTCATGACTTTTCTGATTTGCTCCCTCACAAAAATAATTATCAAGGGAGAGTTGTAATATTATTATTTTTTAGAAATGTTATCTTTTTGCCTCTCTCTCTGTCTTTTGTAATGGAATGCATGATATGGCATCATTACTCTGTGTAATGCTCAGGTCCCATGAGATAACGTTATGTGATGTGAGACAAGAATCAAGTTGAATCAATTAATGGTGCAGGGATGTTCCATCACTTGCTGTTTGCACAAAGCATTAAAGGATAGAGGGGGAAAGAAGCACAGATGAGGGGAACTCTCAGCCTCTTACGTGCTTCAATAAAATTCGGCTCTACCATTAGGCAGAATGGGGCAGATGAACTGAGTGGCGGATCCTTGGAGTAAGCCACATTATCTGCCTTGCTTTCTTTCAACTGATTTCTTGCCTTCAGGTGTGAAGATGCTGTCCATCACCAGAACTGAAGGTGGAGTCAGCTGCCAGTTATTCAGTGTTGCTACATGGAATGAGAAGAGTTCATATTATCCTTCATTCAAGTATCAGTGACTGGTTTGCCTATGACTCAAGTCTTGATTTGGATCTCTTAAAACAACAGTCATGATGATTCCCCCCATTCACATCATATGAAATAATAATCAAATCTATGCAGTGAACAGAACTAGATTTTAAACTGCATCTCCTTAATCCTTGCTTTAATAGGGAGATGATCTGAAAGCATATGATGCAGTATCACTGCTGAAGCTAAGCAGGTCAACTCTTGAACACTTCATAGATGGGAGATAGCCAGAAAAAATTGGTACACATACACACACACACACACCACTTGGCTCTGGCATAAAAATGTGCATACTGTATTCAATATGTATTATTTTATTTATGTTGATAAGAAGGTAAAGCTGGAGATGATCATGTAAACAGATCTGTTACTAATTTCTAGCTAATTAACATTTTGAATTGAATAGAATGTTATCTCAAGAATAGATTATGCATCAGCCAGGCAAAGTTAAGCCACAGCGCAAGATTGTGTAAAGAATAGTCCACCCTTATACAATTACTGATTACACATAACAGAATATTTATTTATTTATATATTTATACAGAAATTCATATTCTGTTTTGGACAGTGAAAGGACTAAAAGCCATATCATATGATACTTTGGTTAAAATGCAACCCTAATTATAGAATCAAATATAGATAAGATGCTTGATACTCCCAATGTTTTTAGCTTCTGTTGTATAATTGGAATATTCCATATGTGCTCATGTGAATTGAAGAGGGATAATCATCTGTGACATAATACTCTGGGTATTATTGGTCAATAAAGTTACATAATTCCTAACCTATACCCATGTTGGATGAGAGTTGGAATTTAACAACTGGAGCAAGAAATAAACCCTAGCCTTGCCTAAAAACAAGCTAGTGGCAAATATTATTAAAACAACAATAACATTCATTTCAAAGGGAGTTAATTTAAACAAGAAAATCATTTTGGTCTGTGAAGCTCCAATTGCAATTGAAGTTCCAACATCAGAAACAGATTGGAATTTCTGAACTGTATAGTCATTTATATTATTCATTGCTACAAAGGTGGCCCATAATATCCATGTGAGCCCATTCTCTCCTCCCATTTATGTGATTTTAGAGTGCTGTGGGGAGCAGTATGCTGATTAGGGCTATGTGAGAGAAATGCACTTTAATTATTTTTCCATAAAGTTGTGATAGAACTTTTAAAAATTCCAGGGAAATTTTTCAGGGAAATATAGTGTGCAATTTGGCTAAAACATCATAAAACCTCGAAAGTCTGGCTTTTCCTTGCAAACCCTCACCCTTAAGCATGAATACAGTACACTCACTTATTATAATAAATAATTTGCAGGTATTGTTTTGGGCAAAATGTTTTTCCTATGAGCTATGAAATACCATACCAGTCTTAGAGAGTAACAAGACAACAAGGAATTAATACCTGAGTCATGATTAAGAATGAGCAGAAGTATAAGAGAAAAGTGCATTTTAGTCTACATCTGCTTCCCACAATTGAACACCTTCCAGCTATGTTGGGTCACAAGCATATCCAATGTCCATATTGGATTACAGGTTGTATTACAAGATAACTGGAGGGAATATATTTTCTGGGGGCTGATTGCTCTGTGTAAGACTGGTGAAGAGCTCAGAATCACAGCCACAACTGCTCCAAGACCATAGGATAAATTAGCAAGAGGAAATGTTCAGAAATACATCAGGTGGGGAGATTTTCACAATAACAGTGTAATTCAACTTGCCTTCAGGAGTGTATATTTTGCCTTTCAAAACTCTAGCTGAAGCCTTTTTTTAAAAAAAAAATGAAATAGTATTTTTCTTAATTTACAAAAATATATGTTATAAAATAGAACATTTTGACATTTTGAAAAGTAAAAGATAACATAAAGATAAAATATATCAGATAGGAAAATATAAGTTCAAGAATCCAAATGAAATCTTCTGAAGATAAGGAGTTTAATAGGTAGGAGGAAATACCTTTTCTTTAATTGTAACAGAAATTCAGCTTTCTCAATAGAGAAACAAATTATTTAAGGAAACAAAATAATATGACAATTACCTAACTTTTTCAGAGTTGTAATGAAAAGTATAGTTTCTATCAAGGATGTCTGAAGAGAAACAAATGTGTGTCATGATATTATTTGCATTGTTGTAGCTTGTAGCTTGTAATACGCATCTATGGATACTACCAGGATGAAGGGCCTAGCTTAATATTGTGCCTATGTGAAAAGCTAATTGAATGTTAAGGACCTCTTAATACATTACTGTTTGCTAACATGAATGTTATAGTTTACATTTGATTCTCAATGTGTTTTAGCACTGAGACAGACTAGCAATTATCACGATTGAGACGTATACCAAACAATCATGAAAACATTATCTACATTTTGAAATTGTGTTGATTCTCTGTTTCTTATCCAATGCCCCATTTCTCTATTCCAGTTATAATATCTAAAATTACAACCAGATTTTAAACAAGATCACTCAAATATTTTCCTTCCTTAATATTTTTAGTTTGCACCAATGTACCTAGTATAAACATAATTACCTATGATTGTGTAGATTCTGTGCAGCTACACTGCACTAAGCAACATGGTTACAGTTTAATTGCATTGTGATTCTTTGATATATAATATGCTGCGAATATCATTATGTATTCTTTGTTACAGATAAAAGTATATAAATTGAACTTACTTATATATGAATGCACAACCATATCTTGTTTGCTTTCTGATAGTTTTATTGATTCTTAAATCCAGGGAATAACTTAAAGATCATTTGATTTTAAAGTGGCTTATAAATGCATTTGTGTGCATTGATCATGTTGAGGATATCAAGGAATTAATGATTGTTAAAGCAAGTAATATATGTATATTTCTCTCTATCGGATCCAAAGTAATAGTGTTGGAAATAATAGAGTTCTTAATTAATATGCTCGATTTTAAAATGACAAATAAATTAAGAATTCTAGAATTTAATACAATTTTAAACTATTCTTTATTACTTCTGTCCATTTTTTTATTATTTAGAGACCGGCCCAAACCATACTCCGAGTTTTGAAGCCCATCTGTAACACCTTTATTCAACCCTTGATTCAGAATAATTTAATGGGAGGGATAGTTTTACAAGGTTTGTCACTGTCAAAGACTACTGATATTGACTTAGGTCCTACAGGTGCCACTGAAAATAACAAATGACCCTGTAAGGGCAAATAGACTTTAAATACCTGTATGTCTTAGTTAATGTCTTGATTTGTGACCTTTCAAGGAAATACTAATGTTAGTATTTAATCTCATGAAATTAAATATCACTTGAAAGTCATGACAGGCTGTTGCTTCTTATCTGTTCCAGTTTGATCTACTTACATAAAAGTTAGGCTGAAAGTGACTGTGCAGGGGAACTCAAGGGCAGATTTTGATATGCCTACTTTTCTTCTGGCACTTAAATAAGTTTGTGCCACTTTAATCAAACCATCTATTAGCATGGGATTGGTTTATTCAAGCTTGACTGCAGAAATCTCTGAAAAATGAAGTGCTGCGTCATGTGATCGTTGTGATGCAGCTAAGAGTACTTAAATTTATAAGTATATTAGAAAGCAAAAGAAAACCAAACGTACAGACTTAATAATATTGTGCATTGTTACAAGCCTATTAGAAGCATTGATATCTTCTGGCAAACCTAAATTATCCTACTCAATAACCCATTATCTACAGATTCTTCTCCACCAGCATCTCTTAGTTAGTGGCTTAGTTGTCTCCCTACCCACCGACCTTTCCAGAGTTCCACAGATTTTCTGCCAAGGCAGATGCAACTCTGGAGGCAGGGTGTTTTTCAGCTGATTTGTATAGACCACATATAATCATTTACTACATTTGCTAAGTTGCCTTTCTGAAAATGCATGAGCAGACTGCATATCTTGTTTTGAAGTCATGGTTCCTAGAAGCATAGATTTATATCAATCTTATTAGACCTGTATATTTTATGCAAGAGGTACATGATTTAAAGTAGAAAAGTAAGTTTCTCATTGTCTGCTTTGGTGTCATTATGAATCTGAAAAAACAAACATTGATTTTATATTTGCTGTTCTCCTTCACTTCTTTGCATGCACAACAATGACAGATAGGCCTGAGAAAACACTGCCTTTTGACTTTGACTATTGTAGCTAAGAATTGTAGAATAAGTAAAGCTGTATGTCTGTTCACTTTAGTCTGTGATATTTCTGGGGAAAAAAATGTTATCTAGCAATCAACAGCATCCACTATGAACTATTTGATAGATTTATGTAGTAATGTATCCCAGCATGTAAATATAATGTCTCTGCAATAAAACACATTTATATGAAAAGAAAGAGGTTGTGATAGCTTTTTTCCCATATATATATGACATCTGACCAGGATTTGAAAAATGTGGCAATCTACTTGAAGACTCATTTGTAGCTGTGAAACGTTCATTGTACCCTAACCCTAACCCAAAGCACTAAATTAATTTTTAGAGCCTCTGTATATCAATTTTTAGGGACGGGGTGGCTCAGGGGCTAGGATGCTGAGCTTGTCAGTCGAAAGGTTGGCAGTTCGACAATTCGAATCCCTAGTGCTGCCGTGTAATGGGCTGAGCTCCCATTACTTGTTATTTGCCAACCTAGCAATTTCAAAAGCATGTAAAAATGCAAGTAGAAAAAATAGGGACCATCTTTGGTGGGAAAGTAATAGTGTTCTGTGTGCCTTTGGCGTTGAGTCATGCCGGCCACATGACCATGGAGACGTCTTCGGACAGCGCTGGCTCTTCGGCTTTGAAACAGATATGAGCACCGCCCCCTAGAGTCGGGAACGACTAGCACATATGTGCAAGGGAAACCTTTATTTTTACCTTTATATCAATTTTATTAAGTTCTCTCTGCTTTTGAACTGAGTTAGTCCACACATTTTAAAGTTGCCAAATGTGAAAACGATGCTCTACAAAATACTTTTGGGATGTCTTAGGGGTTAGAGATGGGATGGGGATTCCATTCCACCTACTTACTATCTGTTCCTCACCAGATAGACACAATTGGAATACACCCAGCTGCGAATCATAGCTGCCATTCTGTATCATATTATTATGATAATTCTAAAATTATCCATATTTTTAATGAAAGTATCTATTCATGCCAGATTTTCATTCATTCCAGACTTTCCAAAATGGGCCTTTTTCCCCCCTCTACAGACACTTTGTGCTAGATTGCAGTTTGTTGCCAAGGGAGTTAATGAGAAAAAGAGAAAATCCAGTGTAAATCCTCCAGAACATGAAAAGACTTTGATCATTAATTATGCAGAAACCACAGCTAAATTCATTTTCTTTGTACTAAAAATAATTCAAAAGTGTAAAAATGTTTTGTGCCACTTCCCAAGTCACCAAGCATTCTGCAAATCACCCTGAATATTTTTGTGAATCCCCTAAACTTATTCAGGCTGAGCATGAAACATACGACTTCAAAAACCAAATATCTTCCTGATATTTTCTGTTGATTATCCTTTTCACTAAAGAAATGTAGATTCAGTCTGTGAACAGCCTGCTAACCATATATATGTGTGTGTTTGTTTGTCTGTGTGTATACAAGGCAATAGTTTGTGAAAATATAGTATACAGACTATGTAAGTCTCCACTAGATGGGTCTAGGCCTTTTCAGTCAACCAGTCCTTCAACTTAAGTACTATATTGTTCTGTTTCTTACTCCAGCTTTGTCCTGTTTGATACACTGGTTGGAAGTCCTTGAATTCTCTAGGTTTTCTTTATAGTTTAACTTAGAGGTGTCAAACTCACATTGTCATGACAGCATCACGTGACATTTGGGACTTTTCCCCCTTCACTAAACCAGGCCTGGGTGTGGTCAGCACATAATGCATCCGGCCTGTGGGCTGCAGGTTTGACAACCCTGGTTTAACTTATGATTTATAACTGAAGAATCTTCCACACATCCAATCTGATTACTGAATCAGTTCTTTCTTTAATGAACTCAGATCTATTCAAATGTAGCTAGTAGTTGTTAGAACACAGAACAGCAGTTCCTTCTGCTGTCTTCTGCTGATCTTGATTAAGTCATCAAGACTGAATCCTGCTTCAAAGTCACTAAATTGGCTGAGATATTTCATTCATGAATAGAGGAGCTGAACAGGAAAATTGCTTGATTTGCTGAAGAAAACTCTGGCATCATAACAATCATATGGAGTATTGAACTACGTACCTACAAAACATGATGAACCATACAGGCAGACCCCACACCCAGCTTCTTCTCTCTTCATTGGTCCATTCCATATTATGATTGGTAAAACAAATATAAGGTGAATGGGAGAAAAAGAGGAGACAGAAGTTGGGTTTGGGGTAAAAGTGTGCATTAATAGATTATTAGCATTACACTTTTTATCAAATCAAATTGTCTTTCAAGTGAATTATTACTTAAAATGTCTACCTGTCAGTCTTTCGATAATATCGAACAGGGGTCTTTAACCTTGGCAACTTTAAGACTTGTGGACTTCAACTCCCAGCAAAGCTGGCTGAGGAACTCTGGGAGTTGAAGTCCACAAGTCTTAAAGTTGCCAAGGTTGAAGACCCCTGATATAGAACAGGTGATCCTATCAGGAAGGAAGGAAGGAAGGAAGGAAGGAAGGAAGGAAGGAAGGAAGGAAGGAAGGAAGGAAGGAAGGAAAAAAGTCTAAATGATAGTTACCTTATATACTGGCTAATCTGATATATTGGTAATCAGTGTAACAAATAGGTACATTTAAAAGCTCCAAGCACAACCAGAGAGATAAAAACAGTGTGCATAATCACATATGAAAGCAAGACATTCCATAATTTTATAATGTGTTGTATTACTTCCTTTAATTAATTCTGAATCTCTGTGCAATGTTCTTGGTTTTGTTGTTTTGTTTTTCATCTTTAAAACCATCTTGTTTCACCCTATGGGGCATGAGTATATCAGCTTATAGGTGCTGCAATTTAGCATTGTGACTCATTTTTTTTCCTTTTCCTGAGCTGAAGATGATTTGTGAAGTACCTGTGGAGTAAGTCTGCAGCCACAGCTTTGCCTAATGTTTTTAATTGTCACTAATGTGTTTGACCTTGAGCTCTTTAGAATTAAGGAGTTGGGAAATTATTGTGTTAAGTATTAGCCAACATCACTCAGGTAAAAAGCACCCAATGTTCTTTTGAGTAACTACTGTTTTTAAATAAAGGAACTGCTCTAGCTTCTGGATGATCTTGAGTGGCCTTTGAAGAACTTTTTCCCCCTTTTCTATACTATTTCTAACATGGCAATCATAGTTTATACACCACATTTCAAGTGCAGTCATACAGCAGACTTAAAGAAAAGCGTTTTTATATTGACAATTTAATTTAATTCACATTCTAAAGACTTTTAGCACTGAATTGGCCTTTGTTAGAGTAACCACATACTGGGTTGATTTTCACTGCTTTTGCTGAGATTTCCACCTATATTCAAGGAACCCCCTCTTTTTCCTTTTCTTCTTTTCTTAGTGCCAACTGAGAGTCCATTAATATATATTTGAATTTTGGATTTCTAGAGTCAATTTTACAGCAAGTCATTCAGAATTGCTTTTTGCTATTTAACACTTCATTTACCCCTCTGAAGAGGTCCTTTTGGTGGGCTTTGTCATGCCTTTATATTTTATTATTTTGAACAGATACCATTTCTTCATTCCTTATTCCTACGTCCAAATCATTAAAAAATAAAAAATAAAAACAAGTACTGAGTGTCGGCTGATCATGAGGCCTTTAGAGTAAATAGGTTCAGATCTAGTTAATACTTTTGACATTAGACCACCAAAATTTCAGAAACCAGAACGAGCTTTTTTGAAAAAACAAAACAAATAACAAAATCCCTGAAGTGAACAATGGCAAGCCTTCAATATTGTTGTCAAGAACAGGATGGGATTCCATGTAGCCACCAAGAATAAAAAATGACCTGTCCATACAGATCTTTGAAAAGGTTCAGGCAGCAAATGCAAAAAAAGTGGTGGCAGTAAAAAAAAAGATAAAAGATAAAAGAAATTTGCAGGGGGGGGGGGTTGAGATGTAGAAAAAAGTTTGGGTATCTACCCGTATCTACCATCAGCAGAGAGTCCCAGTCAATTAAAAAAGATACTTGTACATATACACTATAGAAAAGAAATAAATAGGGGCAGGTTTCAAAACAGGTTCACTACAGGTTCACTCGTGGGCACAATGGCGCGCAATGCTTCTGCACATGTGCAAAAGCGTCTGGGCGGGTGGGCGGAGCCTCCTGATTCGGGGCGAACCAGTAGCAACCCACTACTGGGTATCTTCTTTTTGTGCACTTACAAAGGAGAATTAATGAGAAAAACATGGTTGGGCAATTCTGGGAGCTGTAGTCCACACACCTTAAAGTTGCCAAAGTTGAGAAACTCTGTTCTAGAGCATTAAAAATGTGATACTATGTGATGCTATTTTTGTTATAAATATGTAACAGTCATTCATGTGCAGCAGAAAAATCAGTGAAAGATCTGAATGATAGAGCTCCATCTAGTGTATTGGCTGGACATTCAAGAGAAATATTATGTCCACCAAGATGTCACTGATTTTCTGCTTCAACCAACAAATCGTCTTCATTTTTTCAAGCATAAAACAGTTACAACAAAATACATTTCAGTGGGAAGAGTAACAACTGACTCTGCATTTAAAGTAGTGATCAGCCAAATTTACGAATCATTCTGTATCAAAAGGAACAGTCATTCAAACACTACTCTGAATCCAATTTCTTGTGGAAGAAGAGTTAACTTAACTTTAAGTCACTCTCTAAATGAATCATACAATTACTGACTTGAATGGTACCACAAGGATCATTTTTTGCTCAATCCTCTGCAATGTGTAGGAAAATAATTAAAATCATCCATGAGATGTAGCTATTCACCCACTTCTTAAAAATCTTAGCAAATAAAGAACCCATACCTTCCATGGTACACTCTCACTACTATACAGATCCTACCATTAGAAAGTTGCTTTTTATATTCAGACAAAATCTTTATTTGCTATTTCAGGTTTCTGTGATTATGGAAAATATTTGTTGGCTGCAACTTCCCTTTATGTATCCAAATATGCCTTTTATGTCTCTTCTCTATTTTCAGAGTGAAAGTCAAAAGTTTCTTCAGTCTATGTTCATAAGCCTCATCATTAAATTCCTATGTCATCTGCATTTTTCTCCTCTGAGCCTCTCAAACCTGTCAATGTTCTTCTGGAAATATGATGCCTAGATATCAAAGTGTTCTCTCATCAGTGCAGAGCCTTAGTAAAAAGGTGGACCGCCATCACACTGAAATCTTTCTGGTGGATTTCTTCAGAATATAGGTTTGTTTTTTTTTACAAATACATGATAACAGGTAAGGCTTGAACTGTCAATTCAAAAAGGAGCTTAAAATACCTGCAGTGAAAATATTTTTGGAATCTTTTCTTCCTCTTTGAAAATGATAGACTGTTTTTTTAATTTAATTAAACTCACACACATAAACAAACACAGAGAGTATGTACCCTGTTTTCAGGGTAAATAATATGCTGCAAAGCATCCAAAATGGAGTATGAAATTGTAAGCCCAAAATAATTTTTAAAAATATGAAATAATGGGGGGTGGGGGGTTTGAAGAAGCATTGTAAAATTACATTAACACCATTCAGCATATCTCTCCACATCTTTCTGTCTTTGCCAACCAACCTTAATTTCTTAATGTACTTTATACATTTTTTTTTTGAGACGTTGACATTTTTTAAAAACATAGAGTGACTTTACTGGGGAAGGGGAACTTTTGAATTCTGCCTGACTTTAATATAAGGCAACCCTAAAATAGCAGCCTGTTGGAGATGCTCTCACAACACAAATTCTCTGACAATGTTGCCCTTGAGTCTGAAAAATATTTCTGGTTCAGGAACAGAGAAAGAATTGTTGGAAGAAATGTCCATCTGGGTTCAGTTCCAAGTGGGAAGAAAGACACTGGAAACATGGAGGCTGCTTGAAACAATGGTTTAATGGTGAAGCAGAACTACTGAGCGTGTGTGATTCTGGGTAGTGGAACATATGGAGTGGAGAGAGATATATATTTATAATTCTCTTGGACCTTGCAAGAAATGCACGCCCCTTACCTCTCCTACACCAAACACTACAGGTCTCAAATGTAAATTAATAAATGCAAGAAGTATTGTAAACAAATTACCCAAATTTATCCTCTTATTAAACAATAGTACATTTAATATTATATTTGTTTGTGAAACATGGCTGAACTCATCCCTCCCTGACTCCATTATTTCAAACAAAGAGTATCAAGTCTTTCGATCAGATCGTGAGCACTGCAGTGGTGGTGGAGTAGCTATCTTTTACAAAAAATCACTGAACTTAAAAAATATTCAAGTTGCACATAAACTTTCTCTTCCTGAAACTATTGTATGTGACCTGTCCACTAACACCACACTTAGATTCTTACTATGCTACAGAACCCCTGACTACAACATCACTCATGCAAATATGTTAACCTCACTGCTAACATGGGCTATCTCTTGTCCATATCCTCTCATCTTCCTGGGTGACCTAAATCTATCTTCTATAAACTGGATAACAAATGAATGTACAATTAAACCAGTCCATACTACACTATACAGCGCCGTTACAAACCTAGGTCTTGAACAACTAGGAACTAACAATACAAGACTCAACAACTGCCTCGACCTCATCTTTTGCAATAACACGAACTCAATTTATGGACTACAAATAAAAGAACCCTTTTCCAACAGTGACCACTGCATGATAGACTTTTGTCTCAATAAACGCCCTCACATAAATATTCATAATAATATTACTCCTAACTACAATTTTAAAAAAGCCAACTATGACCTTATAAACAACGATCTCTCATTTCTTGACTGGCAAAATCTTTTCTCAACCTGTATCACTGCAGAAGACAACTATAAAGTATTCCTACTTGAAACCAATAGAATCATCAAACTATATGTACCACAAATCACCACCAAAATAATAAAAAAAAACAAATTACCCATATCAATAAAAAAGCTTCAATCCAAAAAAAAAAAAAAATCCCTCTGGAGAGAAACAAAAAGGGCTATGGAGCAAACTTCAAAAACCACTAAAGAAATATTTGCAACCAAATAAAAAATGAATGCACCATTTACCACACCAAGCAAGAAGAAGACCTTCTACGCACAAATTCCAATCGTGCTTTTTATAATTTTGTGAACAATAAACTTAAAGAAACAAGATCCATCCCACCACTAAAAGAATCTAATGGCAAAGAATGTAATGATGAAACAGTTAAAGCAAACCTCTTTAACACATTCTTTGGCTC
This sequence comes from Ahaetulla prasina, assembly GCF_028640845.1. Taxonomy (NCBI): domain Eukaryota; kingdom Metazoa; phylum Chordata; class Lepidosauria; order Squamata; family Colubridae; genus Ahaetulla; species Ahaetulla prasina. Next base: position 125,530,841 of record NC_080542.1, read on the forward strand.
AGTATTTGTTAACAGTGATGGCTCATATCCGACATTCCCCAATCGTACTAACAATGAGTACAACAACTTAACACATATAGACTTCACAGAAGATAATGTTGAAAAAGCTCTTCTCAACCTGAAACCATCATTATCTATTGGGCCTGATGGACTATGTGCATACTTCATAAAAAATCTTTCAATTAATACAGCAGAACCTCTAAGCATAATCTTTGATAAAGCTTTCACGACTAGTTCCCTTCCCAAACTTTGATCTCTAGCCACAGTCCCTATCTTCAAAAAAGGAGACCCCAGCCTAGCTGAAAATTACAGACCAATCTCTCTATGCTGCGTCACCTGCAAAGTAATGGAATCTATCATCAACCAATCCATTACCCTTCACCTAGAAACAAACAACCTACTCTCTAATAGACAATTTGGTTTGAGAAAAAAATTATCATGTAACTTACAACTTCTCCACTGCAAAAACATATGGACTACTAACCTTGATCAAGGCAAAGCAATAGATGCAATCTACATGGACTTCTGCAAAGCTTTTGACTCAGTAGTACATGATAAACTTCTCCTAAAACTAAAATCCGATGGCATTTCAGGACCTCTTCACAAATGCCTTCCTATCAAACAGACAACAAGTGGTCAAAATTGGCAATGCTCTATCAAATCCTGTTCCTGTCAAAAGTGGCGTTCCTCAAGGCAGCATTCTTGGACCAACGCTCTTCATACTATACATAAATGATCTCTGTGACCTTATCTCAAGTTATTGTGTTCTCTTTGCTGATGATGTCAATATTTAACACCACCAACAATACTTCTACCCTTCAAAAAGACCTTGCCTTTGTATCCGATTGGTCTAAAACTTGGCAACTCCAAATATCAACCAACAAATGCTCAGTCTTACATATTGGGAAAAAGAACCTTAACAATAAGTACAAGCTTGATGGACATTACCTTACAGATGACTCCCACCCTGTTAAAGACCTTGGAGTTTTCATATCAAATGACCTAAGTACCAAAGCCCACTGCAATTACATAGCAAAAAAGGCTCTAAGAGTTGTAAACCTAATTTTACACAGCTTCTTTTCCAAAAACTCTACACTACTAACTAGAGCATACAAAATATTTGCCAAACCTATTCTTGAATACAGCTCATCCGTCTGGAACCCGTACCACATCTCTGACATAAATACAATAGAACGCATCCAGAAATATTTTACTAGAAGAGTTCTCCACTCCTCTGAAAACAACAAAATACCTTATACCACCAGACTTGAAATCCTGAGATTAGAAAACCTAGAACTCCGCCGACTCCGACAAGACCTGTGTTTAACACACAGAATCATCTATTGTAATGTCCTTCCTGTAAAAGACTACTTCAGCTTCAATCGCAATAATACAAGAGCAAACAATAGATTCAAACTTAATGTTAACCGCTTCAATCTTGATTGCAGAAAATATGACTTCTGTAACAGAGTTGTTAACGCTTGGAACTCACTACCTGACTCTGTAGTCTCTTCTCAAAATCCCAAAAACTTCAACCAAAACCTGTCTACTATTGACCTCACCCCATTCCTAAGAGGACTATAAGGGGCGTGCATAAGAGCACAAAAGTGCCTACCGTTCCTTCCTATTGTTCCCTTTCATTATATCAAATTAATATAGTTGTTGCATACTTTTGCTTATATATATGTTTATATGATGTGTTGTTTTATGTCAATGTTTGTGTATAGTGTTGTGACAAAATAAAATTAAATTAAAATTAAAAAAAAAAAGAAATGTATCCTATAGGTCGTCAGACTCCCGGGGGCTATGCAGAGGTCCAGCTAACCTTGTAGGCTTTCTGTGTCCCAGGTTTGATTGAATCTTGCTGGGTGATGCTGTAATGAAGAGATTGGTGTTCTGAAAAGGTGTTGGGCAATTCCTATTATGGTTTAATGGCTTTGTCCTGGTTGGATCTTGAGTGAGGGCTAATCCTATCACCCTGGAGCAGAAAGCCTTTTGTCTTGTAGAAAGGATGGCCCAGTCTTTCTGGAGCTATTAACAAAAGCGGGGACTGCTTTCCAAGAGCATGTCTCTCCTTTCCTCATCCAGGGAAATATAATATTCTGCCTACAATATTTCTTAGAATATTTCATTCTTCTATTACAGGGGTAGGTGCTAAGTTCCTACATAATACTAACACAACACATGCTATAGTATTCTACATAAAGGGAGCTGGATTGATAGCATTTCATGAAAAGATTGTGATGTTAATATAAAATAAATTAAGTATACCAATAATACATTTTTTTTAAAGCCAGCTACTGCCCATGGAGAAAGCTGTTTTGTATTTTGAATTTCTTTTCCTTTCCTCCAAGATCTACCTTTCTTTTAGCTTTTTATTCTAGCAACTATCTAGATGATGACAATTATTGTTTCTTAGAAACAAGATATTTATAAATAGATATGTGTGTTGGCTGTGGATTATTAAAAAAAAATACTGCACACTGCTTGTAATAGAAACAGAGATGTGGAGAAAATTTCATCATTCACTGACTTGGCTTTAAGCAAGTATTAGTTCATTCTTGGTGCTGCAGTGCCTCCTACTGTACAATATAAAAAACTATTGAATGAAAATGATTGCACGTGTCACAGGATAATGTTGCAGGATCCAATCTGGGTCAGTCTCCTGTATCAGAGATTTAGTCTTCCAAGCTTTCAGAGTCATGCTGGAGACTATCCTCAGAATGGTTTCCATACATAGTTTAACTAAGTTTAACTCACAGAATCATCTATTGTAATGTCCTTCCTGTTAAAGACTACTTCAGCTTTAATTGCAATAATACTAGAGCAATTAATAGATTTAAACTTAATGTCAACTGCTTTAATCTAGATTGCAGAAAATATGACTTCTGTAACAGAATCATCAGTGCTTGGAATACTTTACCTGACTCTGTGGTCTCTTCTCATAATTCTAAAAGCTTTAACCAAAAACTTTCTACTATTGACCTCACCCCATTTCTAAGAGGACCATAAGGGGCGTGCATAAGAGCACAAACGTGCCTACCATTCCTGTCCTATTGTTTTTCTTTTCTTCTTCCTATATATATATATATATATATATGCTTATACCTCCTTATATTTACTCATATATGTGTTTATATACTATATAATCTTTTTTGTATGATACCTATATATATTGTTGTGACAAAACAAACAAACAAATAAATAAATAAATAAATTTGTGGGTTGCCTGGTTGTATGTGGCTTTTTCATTGCTGGTTGAAGTGTTGTTGGTCAGTTATTAAGTTGTTGGCTGTTGTTTCTATCTTCTACCAAGTCCTCAACTCCTAATATTACTTCACAAGCTGGTGATAAATCAGCATCCTATTTTCAATCAACAGTCAAGCAGTTAGATGCCACAAAAATACTATGCATAGAATAAAATACTACACATAGAATAATCCAAAGCACACATACTGGTGAGACACATCCAAGTTCCCTGAGGATGGGACTCTATCATGAGTTCAAAAGCTCAGAAGACAAAGCTTCTCGTTCTGGTGACTGATTGGATCCTACAGAAAATTGTGCATGATTAAGGAGAAAATTCACCTGACCAACACCAGGGATGGGATTTCATGTTGAAAACTGTCAACATGAAATCCCATCCCAGTTTACAAAACTGTAAAAATCCATACCCTGAAATAAGGGGGTTATTTATGTAGTGTCTTACCTATCTAAAGAACTGTATTGGCTTAATTGGTTTTCTTTTTCACGTTATTATCACAGGATTCCAGTGAAGTGGGTTGATCTAAAAATATATGAGGGGCCAAAGGTCATCCTATAATATCCTATCATTCTATGGAATTGGGTATGTCTAGTTTGATGAAAAGAAGGACTGATGGTGACATGATAGCAGTGTTCTGATATCTCAGGGGCTGTCACAAAAAAGAAGGAGTCAAGCTATTCTCCAAAGCACCTGAGGGTAGAACAAGAAGCTATGGGTGGAACCTAATCAAGGAGAGAAACAACCTAGAACTAAGGAAAAATTTGCCTCCAAAAGTTGTAAATCCTCCAACACTGGAAGTTTTAAAGAAGAGATTAGATAACCATTTGTCTGAAGTGGTGTGGGGTTTCCTGCCTAAGCAGGGAATTGGACCTCCAAGGTCCCTTCCAACTCCATATTCTATTCTATTCTATTCTATTCTATTCTATTCTATTCTATTCTATTCTATTCTATTCTATTCTATTCTAATGATTGCTAAAATTTTCTGGTAAACAAGAAGGATAACTGAAGATTTGAAATCTATTCTGGACATTTATAGTAGGAAATCTATCCTGGTGTTCTAGTATTGAGATCCTTCACGTGTGACCTTGGGTTGGATGATAATTCCAATAATTCACTGTTAACATGGCCAGGCTTTATAATTAGAGATTATAGCAACTGATATCCAACACAACAAAAAGTCACTAGATTGCGGCGAAAAGTATAACTTACCAAGACTGCCCTCAGATGTGTAGTGAGAACTTCAGAATAGTTTCTCAACCTAGTAACTTTAAGATGTGTGGACTTCAATTTCCTGCTGGCTGGGGAATTCTGAATGTTGAAACCCATACACTTGTAGGCTTGTGAAATTGAAGAGCAGCTTTAGAGTAGTGTTGGCGAACCTTTTTGGCACCAAGTGCTGAAACGGGAGCGTGCACCCGTGCCTGCATGCCAAAAACCAGAAGAGCAGCAAGCCACCGCCCATTACTCTTCTGGGTTCTAGCGCACCAGCCAGCTGGTCTTCAGAAGAGGGAGAAGGAAGGTATAGGGTGGAGGGAGGAGAGAATGTAGATAAGGGGAGGAAGGTCTGGAAAGTAGAAGAAGGTAGAAGAGGGAAGAGAGTTAAAAGGAGGGGGTGGTGATTGGGCAAGCCCGACTAATTGTATATGACTGTACATTGGATAAGTTGTTGGATATGAATGTAAAAATAAAACTTCTTTATTAAAAAAAAATTTTTCTGGGGAAACATAATCAGCACCGGGAGCCTTATTAACCTTAAGGGATCTGATCATGTGGCCAGTAAGGGGCTGTGTCCAAATTAATCTGCCTCTCATTCATTTCATGAACGGGGTCTGTATACAACTCTCTGAAGTATTCCTTCCAAACGCGAGCTTGTACTTTGTAATCTGAAGGAGGGAATGATTTCCTCAGTTCTCTAGTGGTATACCAAAAAAGTCATGTAACTTTCATCCTAACTGATTCAATTAATTTGCGCCAAGACTCCTCCAATGTAGTAGTGGGTTTCAAATTTTTTTACCACCGGTTCTGTGGGTGTGGCTTGGTGGGTGTGGCATGGCTTAGTGGGCGTGGCTTAGTGGGCATATCAGGGGAAGGATACTGTAAAAACTCCATTCCTTCTCTGCTCCAGGGGAAGGTTACTGCAAAATCCCCATTTCCTCCTGATCAGCTGGGACTTGGGAGGCAGAGAATAGATGGGGGCGGGGCCAGTCAGAATCTTTACTACCGGTTCTCTGAACTACACAAAATTTCCGCTACCGGTTCTCCAGAACTGATCAGAACCTGCTGAAACCCAGCTCTGCTCCAACGCCACATTTTTCTTTTAAAAGGTTCCTATTTTGAGCCTCCAAACATCTTAAGTAGTGAAGGGAAGTTTTTACTTTTTCTATACTCTTTATTTTATGCCTTCTTTAACTGTACACAATCCCAATCAAACCATTTTCTTTTCTTTATAATGAGCTTTTGAGAATGATGTATCGTTCCATTGGTGAGAACTGATTTCAGATTGGCAATTAAGGGTTCAAACCCATCTGGACATGATCCTTGAAATTTAGTTTCTAGGAGATGTGCATGCAATTCTAGAGTTTCTGAAGCTTGCCATTTAGTGGCTTCGATTGCATTTTCCTCAGTCCATTTTTTTTAATATTATTTTTTATTATACAATTTTCTTTGTTATATATAAAATTTCCATATCCACAATGGCAGCGTACTGATTGGGTATAATCTTCTTTAAATATGAATAATAAATCTTATATATACAATAGCTATAACTATTATTCTCAAAATCTATTCACCATATTCTTCACATATCCTTATTAAACATTTTCCGTTATTTAATTAAAAGCTCTGTTCGGTTTCATCTATAATTAGTTAATAACATCAAACATTATTAACATCATACAACCATCACATTTGTAACCATTATTATCCAAATCTACTAATTATAATGTTTACATTGTCCTCATTATTCAATGTTCATTATTTAATTACACATTTACTTCATTTTTATTTACATATTTAATTAATTCTAAATTAATTCTAAATTTCTAACTTCTGCTTCTGTTTTCTAATCATTGATAAAATAATTCCCAAGTTAAAAAGTATTCTGTTTCTTCCTTATCCTTAATCTTCAATGTTAATCTATCCATTTCAGCACATTCTAGTATTTTCTTTATTACATTTTCCTCTATCGGTATATTTTTATTTTTCCAGTTTTGTGCATATACAATTCTCACTACTCTTACCACACGTAAAATTAAATATGTATTTCTTTTATTATATTTCTCCAGTAGGATACCTAACAAGAACATCTCTGGTTTTAGATCTATTTGTTGTTTTATCATTTCTTCTAGCCACATTTTGGATACTGTAAAATCTCCATTCCCACCCCACTCTGGGGCCAGCCAGAGGTAGTATTTGCTGGTTCTCCAAACTGCTAAAAATTTCTGCTACCAGTTCTCCAGATCCTATCAGAACCTTCTGGATTTCACCCCAGTCATAACCCATGACTGTAGAGAAAGCGACAAGACACATTTGAATTGCAAAGTTGAGCTAACTAGGGTGAAAGTAATGACTTTTCCTCAACTGCCAGATCCTCTGCCGGCCCAAGAGGATTCAGACTTCTATTTTTAATAGGACAATCCGTTACTCACTGAGGGGAATGTGAGAGGCTCAATATTTGGCGATACAAGATCTATAAGTGGCTCAGCTGTGGCAATTATGACCAACAAGGTTTTCTTCAGATTTTCTAGTTTAAACAGTATATTGTCTTGTTCTTTTTGTGGTAAAGAGCCAAAAGCATTAATAAGGCCAGCTTCTGTGTTGAGAACATCTTCGTCAAGTAAGGCTGATTGATTCCCATACTCTTGATCTCCTAAGGTTGGGAGTGAAGAAGCAGCGACCTTGGGAGCTAGCATGTTAGCTATTAAAGGTTTAACCTTTTCATCACAAAGGACTCTTGGAGAAAAATTTGAAAGGAAGCTAGAAATCCTCTCATCTTGACTAGCATCAAAGGGATGGTAGGCTGTTTAAAGGACAAGAGTATCTGCTTCCGATTTGAAGGATCTGGGAGCGTTCCACAGCATGTAGATCAATCTGCCGACCTTGGCAGTGAAGAAGCTGACCTAAGGAAGCTAGGATTGCTCTCCTGGTACTCCAACGTTAAATCTGCCATACAAATTCCGAGAGCAATCTGTTGTGTTTGCAGTGAACAATTTAATTGGGGGAGGGGAAATACTTTGCTGGCTTCCAAGAAAATTTTAATATTTGTAAGTTCCCCTCTCTTTGCTTTATCAGGAGATAGAGAGTTATTCTTAGAGAGCTGCAGCTTTTTAACAAATTCTTTAGCTATTTCTTTGGCTTCTTACTCCTTATCGGCACACTTGCCTAGAATGAGAGATTTGACTGTGTCTGTTACAAAAGTTTTTGTGGAAAAAGAAAGTACTTGTTTTGAAGAAAAATGGCTATATTTTTTTTCAATGTCTCCATGTTTTATGACTGTAAACTGCTCAAATATTGAGATGACAGTTTGCCCTGTGAAGAGGCATTGTTTTGCCCTAAAGTCAGTTGAATTTTCTCACAGTAGTCTCTCTATATTCTGATTTTTCTTATTATTTTGGGGCTTCATTTCAGCTCCCCTGGACCAGGTACCCAGGTTGGTTACTTGTAGTGTTGACTGGCCATCGTTTTGCTCTCCCCCAAAGAAATGAGGAAATGTCTAATGGTTGTTGTTTTGCCAGTTCTGTTTGGATGTCCTAATGCTTCAAATTTGTTAGAAATGGAGGATGGAATTTGTTTTACTTACAGTTTTCTTTTGTGGGAAGTGCTCCTCAATTCTTGGCTATTTTTGGAGGCTTCAAAGGAGGGAGATATCTTGAGCTATCCCCATGGTGTTTCTTTCTTTTCCCCATAACTATCAATTCCAGGCAAAATCCATTATTTGTCTTCACTATCATCTCATCCAAACAAAGTTAAGTAGGTAAAAAATAAATCCAGTAAATGACTAAAAAAATTATGTCATAAAACTGAGTGGAGCTGCTGTGAATGTGTGTTGCTGGGCTGACAATTCAGGCTCCCATCCTCATAAGAGAAAGCATTCTAACAAATGGTTTGTTGTCTATTTATTCCATTCAGGTATGCCTACAATTTCCACTCAAAGTGGATCTTCTTTTCACTGTTGACCATTGACTATTCTGATTCTTTATTTTAAGAATCCCTATATTTATTACTCTGATGTTCTATGGCACAGATGTCAAACTCTCGGCATCCCATTGCTGCCATGTGATGTATTGTGGTATTTTTCCCTTCACAGAGCTTGGGTGGGTGTGGCCTGTGCGAGATGCATCCTGCCTGTGGGCCGCCAGTTTGATACTCCTGTAATATGGTAAACCATCTATAAGGTTTCCCATTTGTGTTGTGCAGTGAAATACAGATAATTTTTAATTTACAGCCAATCACTTAATGACTATTCAAACTTACAGTAAGAAGTAGTTACATACAGTTCTGAAGTTCTGAGATATTTTCTGGACAGAGAATCTGGTCAGATTTTTTAAATCTTCAGCAACTGGCCCACATTCAGAGCCATTTCCAGAATTCAGTGTGACCGGATTTATGAAGTTTTTGCTAAAAACTCTGTATTCCTCTGGTTTTTGACAAAAATGCCCCATAATAAACAATGGGTTTGCTTAATGACATGCCATTTGCTTAACAATTGTGGATTTAATTAACAACAACCACAGAAAAAGGATATAGATGAGCATAGACTTTAGGAAGCAAAGCCAATAAAGGAAATTATAAGAGTAATTCTCTATAAAGAAACCATAAACATTGAATACTGCTTGTTTCTCAAATATGCCATTGCCTTATAGTAACATTATCTCACACTCCTCCAAGTCTTTTGTAACTTAATCCTGACTCCTAATGATTCCTGATGACTTCATGGATGATGCCTTGTCATTTTCTTGATACCATATTTTTGGGAGTATAAGACTTTTTTCTCTCCTAAAAGAGGCTAAAAATTTGGTTTATCTTATACTCTAAATGTAACCCTGTGCGGTGGCCAAAATGGCTATGTGGAACAGCTGCTGCCTTTTCTTACCCCTTCTGCACTTTGCCTGCTTGAGTCACTGGATCTTTCTCCGAGGATCAGCTGTGCTGTTTTTCAGCCCCAATGCAAGCGAAGCAATCTTCCATGCTTTGCCTGCTTTTCTAATTGTTGCTCCCTCCAACAATCAGCTGTGCTTTAGAAGCACAGCCCCAACCAGTCCCAACCTCAAAACCAGCAAGCGAACCAATGTGCTGGAACTAGCCAGATGAATACCTGGTACACCGCCCCCCCCCCCCATTTTCCAGTGGTGAAATTAAATATTTTTCCCTACCGGTTCTATGGGCATGTCTTGGTGGGGGGTGTCCTGTGACTGAGTGAGCATGGCCAACTTGACATCACTCACAGCTATGCCCACTCAGTCACATGATCCAACCACCAAGCCAACCACCAAGCCAGAACCTGGTAGGAATTTTTTTAAAATTTCTATTCTGTCTTTTCCTTTGTTGTGACTTGCCTGTAGCCTCTTTTTTTCAGTGTGCCTGGAGGAGCTTCTTGTGCCAAAAGATGGAGCGGCTGCAGGCTTCTTGCAAGTGAAAGTTACAGCAGAGCCACTCCCCTTCTTGAACGTGCCGGCACCATTGCCATCCTGTTCCATGCACCAGCTGCGCATGCACACACCCAAGGCAAGGAAACTTATATAGGGCAGGAGTGGGGAGGGTGGGCCTAACAACTGGAAGCATCAAGCTGCCAGAAGCAGCAAGCGAGCTGGAAGGGGTGAGTGAGCCAGAAGAGGTGAGCAGTGACCGGGCGACCGGGCAGTGTGGGCGGGGCCAACTAGGGGTGACTACTACTGGTTCAGCGAACCAATGCCAATCATCCCTAGCAGTTCACCCAATCCAGTCCTAACTGGTCAGATTTCACCCCTGCTATTTTCCTCCCCAAAAACTAAGGTGCCTCTTATAGTCTGGTGCATCTTATACTCTGAAAAATACGGTAATTTAGAAGTGGTTTGCCATTGTAGCATCTAGATTTTTTTCCCCAATTTCCAAAACTACTGTAAACTCTGATGCACTTATTCACTGTTACATTGTCTGTGTATGTTTTAATGTATGAAACTACAGCGTCAGTGAATTGTTGCATTGTCTGTGTATGTTTTAATGTATGAAACTACAGCGTCAGTGAATTGTTGCAGCTCCAAATGTTCAAATATACTCCACTCAGTAGTCGCAAAGCAGTCCTGCAACTGGCAGAGTGCTCTCTCCAGCCAGATTTTAACAGTTTTCCTGACTGGCTGTATCCTTTTCCTAAGGGGGATATACTTTGGGTACAATGGCAGAGAGAGGTTATCAGGTGTACCCAGATGGGAAAGGAGGATTGCTCTATATACCTGTCTTAAGTTTGAATACATATGATCTAGAGTGTTCATACCTCTAGTGGTACACTGCCCATACTGCAAAAGTACACTGCACATATTGCAAAGACTTAGGGAGAACAGACTTTAGAGAGACTTATATTTGGATAATATAAAAAAAGATTAGATCTATATCGCAAAAATCTGGACAAACCCTAGATAGCAGCCAAGCGTTACTGAAAACTTTACCATTCTCTGCTGTCTAGTGCTAATCCAATTTTTATAGTCATTCAGGTATCCCAATTATGTTTGCTGAAAATTATTAACCTAGTTTTGCAACATTTTGAGATTTACACACTCAGTATGTTTGAGATGAACTGACTTTAAAAGATATCAACAATTGTTAAGAAGGGCATTCATTAAAAATGACTTTTTCTACAGCTAATTATGTCTGCCAAAACTCTTAAATCTCTATTGTCAGCAAGGGATAGCCAAGATTTTGGTGGCCAGAAGATACCCTTAGCAACGGGGGAGAAGGCAAGGGCAAGAGTAGACAGGCCAATAACTGAATATAGCTTTGTCACACACAGAGCAAATCCTGATTTTCCCTTTGCTCCGGGATATCAACCTTTTCATTAGGTTTTATTTTATTTTTACAGAATAGCAGAATAACAGTTGGAAGGGGCCTTGTATTCTAGTCCAATCCTCTGCTCAAGCAAAAGAATCCTATACCATGTCAGATAACTGGCTGTCCAAACTCCTCTTAAAAAACTTTCAGTGTTGGAGCACCCATGACTTTAAGGTTTTAATTATAGATCTATTATGTTTCTCACCAAATAGTGGCAGCAACATTTTTTAATAGTGGTCACAGATTTGGGGTACTGCAGAAAAGAGGCTCTATATTGCCCTCCCTGGCCATCTCCTGGGAAAATTAGAAAAGATAGAGATACCAATAATGATAATAATTGTTGCATTTTCAGATTTTCAGTTTGGATTTGGTTTAAAGGCTAAGGAATTCGTGTAGATCTGATTTCCCTTCTAAGTGTTTGGAATCTGAACAGATGGTGTCTTCTGAACTCCAGTGATGTCTAGAAACTAAAGAGCAGCAGAAGAGAGCCAGTTTAGCCTCTCCTTCTCAAAATCTGTTCTCTGTTGCTATGGTGATTTTTCCAACTGTATCAGCCTCCCTGACTTGACCCATTACCAAACAACTGAATATTCTAATGAGATTCGCAGCAATGCTTATATCAATACAATTTGGATGCCGACTTACCTGGGAGCTCAGCTTCATTGAGAGGAAAAGCTGAGAGAAGAAGGAAAAAAGAAGATTGAATCAGAATTTTTTCACCTGGCATTCCTTTCCATTCTGATCAGCAAGTATTATCTTCAGGAATGCAATGAACAGCAGTGAAACTGATTTAACACTGAAAAGATGCTGCAGTGAAGTCATCTCTAGACTTGCTATATGTTCCTAAGCATAATTATATAACAATAAACATTCCACAGAGGTGCTTAGGTTTGAAGCTCTGAGCATTTTTCAAAAGTCTGGTTTACATTAATTTTTGGAAACAATTATTGCCAATATTAATAGTTGCCGGGGCAGAGCTCAGAATTTAAGTTGAGGTGCTACTTCCTACAGCACTAATTTGGTCCAATTTTTAAACCAAATTAGTCTGGTTGGCTGACTTTCTGGAGTTAGAAGTTAAAACAGCATGCAATATTTGTGGAGGATCAGGAACTTATTTATTTTTGTAGGAAGCAAATCTGCAAGGAGGCAGAAATGGTTAGTAACTACTCTGGGCCATTTCTTGCCACATTTTTTTGTTATATGTTTAAGCCAATCATTCACAATATGGATGAAGGGCATTGACCTATCTCATACTAACAGTTCTTGACTTACAACCATTTGTTTAATGACTGTTCGAAGTTATAACAGCCCTGAAAAAATCAACTTATGACTGGTTTTCACACTTATGATCATTGCAACATCCCCATAGTTTTGTGATCAAAATTCGGGCACTTGGCAATTGCCATGTTTTTATCACAGTTGTACTGTCCCGCGGTCATGGGGTCACCATTTATAATCTTCTCAGCCAACTTTCGACAAACAAAGTCAATGGAGGAAGCCAGATTTATTTAACAGCTGTGTGATTCACTTAACAACTATGGGAAAAGGGTGGCAAAATCCATGCTTAGCAATGGAACTTTTGAGTTCAATTGTGGTTATAAGTCGAAGTACCTGTACGTAATTCTTCCCTATACATACAATTTGCAACATGCTCACTTACCACGACAGAGCTAGCCCTCCTCTTCAAAATGGGGTTACTATTGCCTACTACACTCTCATCAATTCTTATGTACCTTAGACATTACTGTAAAAAAATAAAGAAAACATTCCAACATTCCAACACAATGAACTATGACCTGATCACAGTATTAGGTTGACACAGCACACAGGGTCAAAACTCACCCCACTATACTCTATCCTTAATTCTGGCTATTGTTTACAACTGCTTTCCCCAAATGTAGGGCTGCTTGTTAGTGGAATGAGCCAGAACAGTATTAAAATCTTTGTTCATTTGCCAAGGTAAAAAGCAACTAGGAAGAATAAAAAAAATAGTTTAATGACTTCTTAATATTTAAATGAAATCACTGGTGTCCATGCTGCTGAAAATTATGACAACTGAGCTTTGATGGACTTTAAGGCCATATTTCTCAACCTCAGCAACTTTAAGATGTGTTTTATTTTATTTCCCAGAATTCCGCATCCTGCAGAGTGCCAGGTTGGGGAAGCTGTCATAAAAAAATGGAAACCCAGCTTTTATTTTGGGTTTACATAGCTTAAATAATTTTCTTCTTTCATAAAACTTGTGACACAATCCAGTGGTGGGATTCAAATAATTTAACAACCAGTTCTCTGCCCTGATGACCAGCTGGATAGGCGTGGCTCAGTGGACATGTGACCATGTGGGCGTGGCCAACTCAACATCACTCTCATCGATGGGCGCTTCACATTAGCTGTTACAATGTAATAAGGGTTAACTAGAGAGGCAGTTTCTGTAAGCAGGACAATAAAGATTAGGCTAGAAACAACACCAGAATATTTCCTTCCTGCCTTTGTTACAAGATTAGCCGTATAAAGTGGAAAAAAACAAATGGAGATTTCTTCCAACAACCAGTTCTCCGAACTACTTAGAAAGTTAACAAACGGTTCTCCCGAATAGGTGTGAAGTGGCTGAATCCCACCACTGACGCAATCCTATAATCTTATACTTCATAGAAAAATAGATGGTGGCAAAGTGATGGCTTACCAAAGTCATGGCTTAATATGTCTGCTGAAACTGCCAGAGGAGTTGTCAGCTCCTGGCAAAGTTAAAGGAAATTTTGGGCAGAAAGAATGATGCAAGGATAACTTTTGGATAAGAAAAAAAAGAGGTTAAAAAGCACTGGTTTATTTTCATTTCCCCTAAATGTGTGTTTTTCTATGTAGACAACACATCCTCTAGGACCATTTTTACCATCCCTTCTTCCATCCCTCTAAACTAGGGGTAGTCAACCTTTTTATACCTACTGGCCACTTTTTTATCTCTGTAAAATTTTCTAACTGCCCATCGGTTCCACAGTAATGCGCCATTATCGTTGTCTGCGCATGCCTCTTGCGCATCGTGGATTGGGTTTTGGGGGGGGTGTCGGCTACCAGCTCTGCTTATCTGTTACAGCTGGGTAGTGTGGGGGGAGATGCGCGAGCTATTCTGGGATGAGTCTCTTTTGTTTGCAGTCCCACTATAGCGCCATTTAGTTTCACTTACATAGTGAACTAAACTTATGTGCGGGCGATACAAATAGTATATTTTCAGAAATTTAAATTGTCACAGGGAATTATATGAAAACCTAATGAAAATATTTTTAAATAATGCTATGAAAATTTTTTAAAAAGTCAATTAAATTTAAAAAAAGGAAAGTGCTTCAGTATCAGACAAAACACCTACTGCCCACCATGAAAGCTGGAACGTCCACTAGTGGACGGTAGGGACCAGGTTGACTACCACTGCTCTAAAGACTAACCATGTTCTATATTTTCTTTCTAGCTTTTATCTATCAAACACAATTTTTTGGAAGAGAATCAAAGATTCTAGTGGACTTTGTTCACCATTTTATTCAGCCACCTGCCATTCTAAGAAGGAATGCAAAATTTTGTTCTTACTGAAATCCATGACAACTTTCTGACATTTTACCTCATGGTAAATTATGTTTAGAGGAAACAATAGGTTTCAGGACAAATGCAAACCATAGCTTTTAACTTAAATAAAATATTAAACCATAAGGAAAGGAGAGAAGAACCATATGATTATTATTTTCTTCCATTGTCTCAGTGTCAGTTAAAAAGGAAACATTAAGACAACAATCTATACTCACAAAAAAGAATCTGCAGTCTTCTGCAGATTGAGATGTATTGATATTGCAGCTCTGGAATCTGTAATCCAAGGATTTATCAAAGTCATCCATAGAGAGGAAGAGTGAAGGAGATTAAAAAAAAATCAAGATGGTTGCCAGAATCATTTGATCAAAGCTCTGTGTTTGTTTGGGTTTTTTTAATTGTGCCATCTGGATGATGTATATGAACAAGAGCTTTTTCTTGCTTGGTTGCAAAAGTCCTTTAAACCAACTTAAGAAGGGCTGATTTAAAACGCTGAAAAAAGAAGAAGAGTAATTTTCAATTTTCAAATTTCAGTTTTCAAACCCAGACCCTTGCACTGAGGTAAAAAACAGCATTTATATCCATTTTAGGCTAGGCCTAAACATCTTGCTTAAAGTTCCTGGTTCTCTAAGCGGATGGATAAGGCCAGACAGAATCGTCCTTCAGTTGCACAAAAAGGTTGATAGGAAGAAATATAGAAGAGAAGTTTAATTCTTAAGTATCGGTTTTTCCAGTATTTTTGCCAAAAATGGTAGACACCAGGCTGTAATTATTCTTAATCAAGGGATCCAAAATTGCTTTGCTTTTTTTAACCAAAAGCAGAACTTTAATCCTTTGCAGATACATCTGCTGTGATGGGGCTTAGCTCCTGGACTTTTACAGTGATTGATCTCTCACTTAAGAAGGATGTGGCTGAAGAACCCTAATAAAAATCCCAGACTTAATCTAGTTACAACAAATGTGCCTTTAAAAGATTTCAAACATTAACTGTCTTATCATGGTACCTCTGTTTTGGCTTAGTCTCCGATAACTAAATTTAGTCACAATGTATGGAGAAATAAATATAGTAAGAGAAGAAATATATCATATGGTCAATGTAGACAACAAAGGATCAAATGTAATATGCCTATGATATATAGGACCTATCAATGTACAATTTTTTTTAAAAAAAATGATTCGTAATAGTGGATACTTTGAATATTGTCTTTCTAACACTTCTTGTTTAATTAAATATGTATAAAAAATTTAAAGTTGTGGTTATTTTGAATTGCATAGAGTTTTACTGAAGACCTCCTATGGAAACTTTTTATTAAAATTGGTGACTTTGAAGTCAATCTTGCTTGAATAGACTTATTTCATTTGAGAGATTAACTGGATCAAACCCAAGGAGCAGCTAGTTTGTCATCCTACTTGTTATAATGCAAATGGCTTTTGTTGAGCTAAATGGCTCTCACTTGACTCCACTCTCCTGCAGAGATTAATCAGATTATTGGTTTTAATTGCAGCAACACTCTTCTGTTTCTATTATGGGAGCAGAGAGAAGGGCCTTGCAGAACATTCCTACTTGCATATATTGCATAATTTCCCATAAGACAATAAGCACCACTACTACACATCACATCTTCTTAGTGGACTAGGCCCCCAACCCAGAGTATGTCCTTACATGTATAAAAGCTCAAAAGCTTATCATTAGACCTCAAATCCTTCAGTTGGTTGTTGAGAACTTACATCCACTGGATACCATAGCATTGATTTACACCATTCAATTATTTCTTTTCTTAATACAATCAATAGCACTAGGAAAACGTTTATTACCCCCAGCCAAATCTCTAATTCAACCACCCAATGTTCCATCAGTCAATTCTTTATCTTCTAAAAGTCAATTTCAGCGGGCTCAATGTATCTGTCGACACTGTCCATCCATAAGGTGAATCCACTGGTTCTTTCACTCTGGAATAATAAGAATAAGAATAAGAATAAGGGGCCGGGATAGCTCAGGCTGTTAGAAGTCTGTTATTAGAACACAGCAGCCTGCAATTACTGCAGGTTCAAGCCCGGCCCAAGGTTGACTCAGCCTTCCATCCTTTATAAGGTAGGTAAAATGAGGACCCAGATTGTTGGGTAAGTTGACTTTGTAAATATACAAATAGAAGGAGACTATTGCCTTATACACTGTAAGCCGCCCTGAGTCTTCGGAGAAGGGCGGGATATAAATGTAAATAAATAAATAAATAAATAAATAAATAAATAAATAAATAAATAAATAAATAAATAAATAAATAAATAGTATCCAGCCTCTCTCCTTTGTCCTCACAGCCGACTCAGTGGTTAACAGCACTTGGAATGCTCCTTCCCACACCGGCTGTAGCTTCTTTTCTTTTATGGACTTTATCAGGACCCAATCACCGCTTTTGTAATCATGTACTTGAAAATCAAGAGGAGGACATAAGGGTAAAATCAAGAGGAGGAAAAAACACAACTAAGGTAATGATCACATAAGAGGGGCATAAGCAGAATAACAGAATAACAGAGTTGGAAGGAACCTTGGAGGTCTTTTAGTCTTTTAGTCCAACCCCTTGCTCAAGCAGGAAACACTATACCATTTCAGACAACTCATTGTCCAATCTCTTCTTAAACATTTCCAGTATTGGGCCATTCACAACTTCTGGAGGCAAGTCATTCCTCTGATTAATTGTTCTGTCTGGAAACTTCTCCTTAGTTCTAAGTTGCTTCTCTCCTTGATTAGTTTCCACCCATTGCTTCTTGTTCTACCCTCAGGTGCTTTGGAGAACAGCTTGACTCCCTCTTCTTCTTCTTCTTTGTGGCAAAGAAGAACATTGGAACATGTTAGTCCTTTTCATTAAACTAGACATATCCAATTCCAGCAACCGTTCTTTATATATATAAGCCAACAAAGATACTCAACTGTACTTTTCCACCCCGGACCACCCCAACAAAGCTATCGAAGTGCTGTCCCGGTGCTTGGAAGCCGTACGGGTCTGGATGGGGAGAAACAGACTCAAACTCAATCCCTCCAAGACGGAGTGGCTGTGGATGCCGGCACCCCGGTACAGTCAGCTGCAACCGCGGCTGACTGTTGGGGACGAGTTGTTGGTCCCAATGGAAAGGGCGCGCAACTTGGGTGTCCTCCTGGATGGGCGGCTGTCATTTGATGATCATGTGGTGGCCATCTCCAGGAGGGCCTTTCACCAAGTACGCTTGGTTTGCCAGTTGCGCCCCTTCCTTGACCGGGATGCCTTATGCACGGTCACTCACGCTCTGGTCACGTCTCGTTTGGATTATTACAATGCTCTCTACATGGGGCTACCCTTGAAGTGCACCCGGAGGCTGCAGCTAGTCCAGAATGCAGCTGCGTGAGTAGTAACGGGAGCCACTCGTTGCTCCCATGTAACACCTCTACTGCGCAATCTGCACTGGCTCCCTGTGGTCTTTCGGGTGCGCTTTAAGATTCTGGTTACCACCTTTAAAGCGCTCCATGGCTTAGGGCCCGGGTACTTACGGGACCGCCTGCTGTTACCTCATGCCTCCCACCGACCCGTACGCTCACACAGAGAGGGTCTTCTCAGGGTGCCGTCCGCCAAACAATGTTGGCTGGCGGCCCCCAGGGGTAGGGCCTTCTCTGTTGGAGCTCCTATGCTTTGGAACGAACTTCCCCCTGGCTTATGCCAAGTGCCTGATCTTCGGACTTTTCGCCTTGAGCTGAAAACGCATTTATTTATTCAAGCGGGACTGGCTTAAAAGTTTTACTAAATTTTAATTGGGGTTATTTATTAATTTTAGTGTTTTAAACTTTTTAAATGTTGGCCATTTTTGTAATATGCTTTGTTTTAAATTCTGTTTTAATTGTGTATATTGTGGATTTTATTCTGGCCCTACACCGCCCTGAGTCCTTTGGGAGAAGGGCGGTATAAAAATCAAATCAAATAAAATAAAATAAAGTAACTTGAGGAAACATCTCAGATAAGCTCCTCCATAGATAAAGGGGAGAAAAGCACACTGAGGCTTGCAAGATTCAGTTACTATAGCTATTATAATATAAAGTATTGACCTACATGGCATTGATTTCTTAGTCTGGTCAATCTTGTAGGACTGACTAATAACTAATACTTATTCAATATCTCTGATGATCAAATTACTATATAGACCTATATAGACAATCAAGATATATAGACAATCAAGATCACGTGAAGATACCACTTTATAATGCCTTGGTAAAGCCACACTTGGAATATTGCATTCAGTTTTGGTCACCACAATGTAAAAAAGATGTTGAGACTCTAGAAAGAGTGCAGAGAAGAGCAGCAAAGATGATTAGGGGACTGGAGGCTAAAACATATGAAGAACGGTTGCAGGAACTCGATATGCCTAGTTTAATGAAAAGAAGGACTAGGGGAGACATGATAGCAGTGTTCCAATATCTCAGGGGTTGCCACAAAGAAGAGGGAGTCAAACTATTCGCCAAAGCACTTGAGGGTAGAACAAGAAGCAATGGGTGGAAACTAATCAAGGAGAGATGCAACTTAGAACTAAGGAGAAATTTCCTGACGGTTAGAACAATTAACCAGTGGAACAACTTGCCTGCAGAAGTTGTGAATGCTCCAACACTGGAATTTTTTTAAAAAATGTTGGATAACCATTTGTCTGAAATGGTGTAGGGTTTCCTGCCTGGGCAGGGGGTTGGACTAGGAGATCTCCAAGGTCCCTTCCAACTCTGTTGTTGTTGTTGTTGTTGTTGTTGTTGTTGTTGTTGTTATTATTATTTTATTTACACTAAATAACAGTATACACAGCAAACGAGATAATTATACTGGATTTTGTATCACAGATCACTAGTCGAACACTTCCCAAGCGTTTAGGACTGTGTGATGTATTGGCGAATTATGGGAACAGATCCCAGTAAGGTGGCCTTCTGCAGCTGACCAATGGTGATCTTGTCAGCGCCAATATCTTTTAAGTGCTTGCCTAGTCTTTAGGCACAGCTCCCAGTGTGCCGAGTACCACTGGAACCACCTGCACTGGTTTATGCCAGAGTCTCTGCAATTCGATTCTCAAATCTTGATATCTGGTGACTTTTTCAAGTTGTTTCTCATCAATTCTGCTGTCACCACATATAGCAATGTCGACTATCCACACTTTTTTCTTTTCCACAATTGTGATATCCGGGGTATTGTGTTCCAAAACTTTATCAGTCTGTATTTGGAAATCCCACAGTAGTTTTGCATGCTCATTTTCAATCACTTTTTCAGGCTTATGATCCCACCAGTTCTTTGCTACAGGCAGATGATAGTTGTGACACAAGTTCCAGTGGACCATTTGAGCGACTGTATTGTGATGTTGTTTGTTATATTTGTTTATATTATTATTATTATTATTATTATTATTATTATTATTATTATTATTATTATTATTATTATTATTATTATTATTATTACCTCGTGATTATTAGACGTAGATGCTGCTTCTAATCCTGAAAGATCTGATATGAAGAAACTCATAAATTCTCTGGAAGATTTCTGCAACTTTGGGACCACTTTAAAGGATAGGATGGGGACTTCTGTACTTACGTAGCTCATTTTCATAGCACTGAGATCATATGCAAGTCTTTATTCTGTATATTTTCTGATAAAAGGGAGTCCTTCATTTTTCAACTTCAAATATTTACTCAGTGTTTTTTGTTTTCATGTATAATAAATTGGATTATTGTTATCACTGATATTTTAATGTATAGGTAACACAAAACCAATTTTAAAAAGGACAGGTTAATGCAATATTCCTCAACCCTGGCAATTTTAATTTGTGTAGACTTCATCTCCCAGAATTCCTCAGCCACAATACTGAATTAATGCATAAACCAGATTAGCAAAGTAGCCACTTGCTGTTACTAAATTTAAGGAATGCTGAAATCCTTTCTTTTGTCATTTAGTTTATATACCCAAACCTAAAATGCAGGTTGTCTTAAAAGAAAATAACAACCAGGATGAAGTGTTCCATTATTTTCTTTAAAACCCACAGTATCCAATTATGGTCCAGAAGGCACCTGCAAATTACAAAAGGGATTTTTTTAAAAATGTAGTTGTGTAACTTGTTATTGTCATTGTTTGAGGTCAGGAGGAAATCAATTCTGTTTCAATGTCACTTTGTTCAATTTACCAACTGAGTGACTCATGCCTAATTGATGATTTTTTGCTGGGATGAATGGCTAATTACAAAGATAAGGTATTTTGTTGTTCAAAGCACATGAGGGCAATGTTGGGGCAAAATCATGAGGGGGAGAGTAGTGATATTTAAATGAGAAGAATGGAAATGGTAGTTGGAGCCTAAGTACTGTATAGCCATCAGGGAGCGAGTTACTTTTTTCCTTTTCATTATTTAATATCATTCTTTTAATACAGGAAATCAGGCTGTCAGAAGGTAGAAGCAAAATTTTAAGAGGCCACTCTTACAACCCTGTCATAGTGTCCCTGAAGCAAAAAATGGTTTTTCTTTGCCATAATGTAGACATCTAAAATGGAATGGATTCACACAATCCAACATCCAGTGTATGTAAAGTGTAAGCTAAGCAACATATGCCTATCCCAGGACTTTGGGAAGAACTTGATAGGTGGATAAAAATGCCAAATCCAGCCTAAACATCTGGGTGATTGTGTGGCAAATCATAATAACATCATTCATGTTTTTGGCATGCTTAGCTAAGAGGTAAACTACCTAGCCAAGATTGCGATATGTTGCTTTGTAAGTAGTTTTTAAAAATAAATTTAAGTGTAGTGAATGAATTCTCTATTCTCTCTTGTAGATATTTTCTAAAAGTTGGCTGTGTTGTGCCGACTTCAATAAAAGTTGATGATTGGGCACAGTTTTCTATCATAAGAAATTTTGCAACTTCTTTTATTGCTAGTTTTTAGCAACATCAGATTTCAGTAAAGATCTGAATGACAACAATTGCCCAGGAATTGTGTCTGACAATTCACTGTCATATTGCTTGATCAGAAGTTCTCCAAGTGGGTATATAAACCCTCATCAGTGGCTGACTCAGGGCTGATGCTGCAGGGCATAAAATGTAAAAATGACACTTTAATGCCTCCAGTTCTGTTTTATCTGAAAGATTGCTGTGTCTGTGCTGTTTAAAAACTCATTCATTTTGATTTGGTCCTCTGCAGATATTGGACTTGAATCTTTACAATAGTCAACTAAAATTCTTCCTGCATTGCACACACTAGTCTTGAATTCTTAGTATATACTCCAAGACTAACTATTGCCACAATGGTATCAAGCATGAAGTTTTTCCTGACTTTAAATATCTTGTTAGTATCTTGTTATCTTGAGAGAGACTTGGTGAACTTATATAGCTTTACTTAGATTACTTTATGGTGACTGAGTTTTGAACATGGTTGACTGGCCTCCCAGTGTTCTTCTAGCCTCTCCACTAATTAAAGCATGTTCTCTGTTTCAGACAGTAACAGTCTCTGTACTGAAGGTGTCACTTTGGTTCATAGTAAAAATATTCAGAGTTCACAGTAACATCCTATGAATATAGTATTGTGCTTAATATGATATAGTATGTGTATTGTACTGAATATAGCATTGTGTTTAACATCTTCTCCTCTTTCATATAATAATCATTGTGATTTGAGATCTTTGTCTCAGACCAGTTATAATCTACCATCTCTTCAACTACGGTACTTGAAACTATATATTGGCATAAAAAGTATTCTTCTGATGGTTAATCTCCTTCCCTTTCATAAAATCAAATATTTATATCAGCAGGCCAGGTTAGAGAAAGAGATTGGTAGATTCTTTGTTGCGTTTCCTCTCCTTCTGCCAAATATCATCATTTATTAGGATAACATCAAGCAATCGTTTTCCATAACTGAGCTGGGGCTGAGGCTGGATTTTGTGCTATTCAGACATGGTAAACTTATTTTATAATTGGAGTAGAATCTTGGATTGGACCATGAAATGTCAGTAAGAGGTTTTGCTTCCTCGGATATTGGGAAATAGCACTTTCATATAATGTGTGGCTTCCAGCAACATGACATTATACTATTTCTTCTCTGGTTGACCTCAGTTCCAAATCAGAGATGAAATTCTGCAGGTGCTGACAGATTCTGGAGAACCAGAAGCGGATTCTCCAGAACCTGGGGCCAGCTAAAAATACCACTTCTGGCTGGCCCCAGAGTGGAGTGGGAATGGAAATTTTGCAGTATTCTTCCCCCAGGAGCGGGGAGAGAATAGGGATTTTGCAGTATCCTTCCCCTGCCATGTCCACCAAGCCACACTGCACCACGCCCACCAAGCCATGTCCACAGAATTGGTAGTAAAATGTTTTGGATTCTACCACTGTTCCAAATGCCTGTCTGGGGGCATTCATTCAATTTTCTTGCAATAGCATATAAATAATAATTATTGTATTCTTCAGGGATTTGTCTCACCAGAATAGCATATGGCTCTGGGATTTTCTGATGGCTTTCCCTTCTAAATACTAGCCTGCTCTAGTCCTGCTTAGCTTCTGAACCTAGAGAAGGTAGGTTGGAGGCTTCTCAAATGTAAATAACAATGAATCCATAAGACATCCTCTATTTAAAAAAATGATGGGTTCACAATCAACCAACCAGCAGTAAAAGGTTTATAATAATATATAGGGTTTGCTCTGTGTTTGGGTTACTTTAATATATTCCAAGTTGTTATTCCATAAATGCTCTATTTAAAAACACTTCTGAATAGTGACAGGAAAGGTACAACATATATAATTGGCAGTGTTCTTTATTATATTATATCAGATATAAAATCTACTCAATTACTGGAACAATTACCTGAACAAAAAGAGGCCCTTTGCTTCTAATTTTTCTTTTCCTGCAAGGATAAGCAATCCATTCGGCTCATAGGGTTGCAAGCCTTTGGGCATGGTTAAAATTGAGAGTATAAACAATAACCTCCTTCATTTCTTCCCCTCATTACATACATTTTAATATTTACACATACACACACATATATATATTCATGGGGGAATGTGTCGGAAAGGGAAAAATTAGACACCCCTTCATCCAGTACCCTCAAATTGTACTTCACAATTATGCTCTACCTAGTTTGCCAATAATTACTGTGTAATCTGGCAGATATGCAATAATAAAGATGTCAACATTACTAGGATGAATTTAATGGTCTGTAAAGGTACCTGAATAGACCTCATCACAATTTTCCAGGGGCACAAATGTTTGCTGGTCACAATTTGCCCAAAGGATATTTTTCATTTCATTCTTCCATGTTCCTTATTGTAAATATTTATTAGCTTTGCTTAACACTCTAGTAAGCAATTTATGTTCAGATTTTGAAACTAGAGAAGCCAAAAACAGATTTTACACCAAACTTCCTGAAATAAAATTTTTGTAAGAGCCTAAAAGGATTTCAGTTTCATCAACATTTTTATTATTTGCTTTATTCATTAAAGCATGGAACTCAGTCAACTGAACATTCAAAAAGACATCACAAATACCATTGACTGGTGCTAATGGTTGATACAGGTTGCTGTCAGCGTCTTAGGTATCAACCAGTGGTGGGATTCAGCCAGTTCGCACCACTTTGGGAGAACCGGTTGTTAACTTTCTGAACAGTTTGGTGAACTGGTTGTTGGAAGAAATCATTAGGGCAGAGAACCGGTTGTTAAATTATTTGAATCCCACCACTGGTATCAACCAAGTACCTCCTTAAGATGTACGATGTTCCAAGTAGCTCAGTTTTTTGCAGTTCCACTGGTGTTATTGCAGGAAGCTGCAATTTGTTGGTGTATCTTATAAAATTTTGGACATGGTACTAAGTGCCCCGATGACAATGGGTATCACTGTTACATGTTTCATCCATAGCCGTGTAGTTTCGATGGCTATGGATGATTTCATGATTTTTTTCATGATTTTTTTCAATTCTTTTTCTTCAACTCTGGCTCTCCTGGAACCGCAATGTCAATAAATTGTACGTTTTGGTTTTCCAAAACTGTGATATCTGGTGTGTTGTGTTCCAAGTGACAATCCGTCTATATCCGTCTAAATACAGGTATTTGAAAGTCCCACAAGATCTTCACCTTCTCATTTTCTATAATGTTTTCCATTTAATGTTCCCATAACTTTTTGGATACAGGTAAATTGTATTGTTTACATAATGACCAGTGGATTAATTTAGCAACTTGGTCATGTCTAGCTTTGTAATCAGTTAGTGAGATTTTGCTGCATTCACATATTAAATGTGAAACAGTTTTGACTTTGTTGTTGCAGTTGGGATTGTTGGTGGATTTTTGTATCTTTGCTTTCATGGCATTAGTTTGTGGTGCTTGTTCTTGAGCAGCGAGTATTAAACCTTCCGTTTCTTTCTTGATGGTTCCCATCTTAAGCCATGCCCATGTAAAGTTGTCATCACATTTTCCTCCAATGTTTTTCAAGTGCTGTCCATGCAAAGCTTTGGTTTTTCATCTATTTAATCTGTCATCCAGTTGTTTTTCCTTATATTTGCCTTTGTTTTTGTTGTTTTTATAATGGTCTGTTTTCACAGCCTGCAGAAATTCATTCAAACTTCGTTTTTCTTCTTCTACAGTTTGATGGATTTGCAATAGTCCTCTGCCCTTTATTTTTCTTGGCAGGTACAACCTGCCAATCTCACTTCATGGATGTGAAGCGTGGTACATATTCAAAAGTTTGTGAGTCCAAGTTTTCCAGTTTAGCCAAAGTCCAGTTGATGATTCCAGTTCAGTAGCACATCACTGGAACTGCCCATGTATTAATGGCTTTAACTACGTTTCCAGCGTTCAGCTTTGATTTTAATATTTTGTGGACCCTCCTGATGTATTCCTTTTGACTGTTTGACTGTTCCATTCAAGATGTTATCTGCTTCCAATATACCTAGGTTTTTGTAACCATCATCCATTGCTAATGCTTTTCCATTTCCTAGTTCTATTCCTTCTATTTTTTCCATTTTTCCTTGCGGCATGGATAATACATAATAATAATAATTATTATTTACTTTATTCATTAAAAATGAAACTCAGTCAACTGAACATTAAAAAATACATCACAAATAGTATTGACTGGTGCTAATAGTTGGTGCGGGTTGCTGCCAGAGTCCTAGGTATCAACCAAGTACCTTCTTAAGATGTACGATGTTCCAAGTAGCACAGTTTTTTGCAGTTCTGCTGGTGTGAAGCTACAATTTGTTGATGTATCTTATAAAATTCTTGGACATGGTACCAAATGCCCCGATGACAATTGGTATCACTGTTACATGTTTCACCCATAGCCGTGTAGTTTCGATGGCCAAGTCGCGATATTTCATGATTTTTTCTAGTTCTTTTTCTTCAACTCTGGCATCTCCTGGTACCGCGATGTCAATAAATTGTACGTTTCAGTTTTCCACAACTGTGATATCTGGTGTGTTGTGTTCCAAGTGACAATCCAAGTCCCACAAGATTTTCACCTTCTCATTTTCTATAACTTTTTCCACTTTATGTTCCCATGATTTTTTGGATCCAGGTAAATCATATTTTTTACATAATGACAGTGAATTAATTTAGTAACTCGGTCGTGTTGTTGTTGTTGTTGTTGTTGTTGTTGTTGTTGTTGTTATTTAACAATCACACATTGTTATGCAATGTAGCCTATTCATTTCCAATAAGGAAAAATGAAATACAGGGACTGTAGAAAAGTTTTTCTAAATTGCAATATCTGTTGTTCCACAAGATGGCTCTATCTGGATTGAAAATTATCATGAAAGAAAAATAATTGCAAAATCAATTCATTCAGGTACTGAATGTTGACGTTTTCAGCTTTCCCGTGCATATATTAAAAACTATTTTTAAACATAATAAGCAAAACATTTTAAATCATTTTTAAAATAAAATGTTCTGCTAGCGAATATTAGTGATGAAAATTAAACATTACCATACTCATTAGAGTTAGCTTAAAAATCAATAACAGGAAAAGGAGGAAAGAGAAAGTATGTACTTGATAAATATTATATAATATATTCATATACATTTTGGCCAGCAATTCTTTTTTTTTTAAATGTTATTTTTATTACAATTTTTTTTCGTAACAATTGTACATATACAACAGAGCTGTGACATTATTGTATATTTCGGATCTACCTTCCATATAATTTCTATATACATTATATACATATAATATATATATATATATTGCTTTGGCCAGCAATTCATTCACTATTCAGAACCCTGCTCATTCTGTTTAATAAGCATATAAATTGGCTCTTTTGGAATAAATGTCAGAACTGAGTATAGACTATAACTGTATTGGACAGTCTTGACAATGACCACTGGCAGAACTAGGACTGACCAGTGTAAATCTTTTTGTCTTATTAGAATTTTGAACTGTTTTCAGTGTCATCAAACCTGGTATCCTTTAGGACTGGTTTCAAAGGTTCATTAATGACTGGTTCCAGTTAGTATTTGTGGGTGAGGAGAAATTAAGCACTGAACAGAGAGAAACAACCCTAGACTGAATGTTATCAAGAGAGATCAGATATAGACTCAGAAGCCAACCAAGTCCAGAAACGAACTATATTTGATTGCAAATGGAGTTAAATATCCTTGGGTGGAGCTGGCCTTTAATCTTGAAATCCTTATTGAATCTTGGCTCCCTCTTGAACAGCAAATTTCTGGATCACATTTTACCTATGGCTATTTATGCCCTTTTTACTTTGTGCTTGCACTACTGTAATTGGGCTACCTTTGAAAGTAATACAAAGGTATGATAGTGTGCTATACTGAAGCTTCATCTGGGTCACCATGCAGTTTTTTGAGTAGTTATGAGCATATTCACGTGTATCTTTGTAACACCATTACTAGAGAAGCTGCAGTGGCTGCTATTCACAAGAATGATTTAAGTAAAAGTTTCACTGGGATTTTCCAGTCAAAACTTCTACAATCTAACGATAATCCTAAAAATCAGCAAATATATTATATTGTCACTGATTTGTTAGGATGGGGGGATTAAATTGAGGTCGCAGTGTAGGGAATGGTTACCAGAATAACCACCTCTTGCTAAAATTTATTTTTGTGGACAAGCACATCTGTGTGAAATTCCAGCCAACCAAGGATCACAGTGATAACATTACATTGCTACCCATCCAATCAGATTTGCTTATTAGCTGATCTAGTGCAGGTAAATTAATTCTATTCATGAAGCAGTACTGTTAATAGAAAAACATTTCATCTTTTCAACACACTCTCAAAATAGCTGGATGTTATGACTACAAAAATCATTTGCATATACATCCTAATTTTGGCTCCACCTTGCTGCTAATTCAGGGGGGAAATCCTTATCTATCCTGGCAGATAGTCTTCACATATTTACTTTCCCATCATTCATTTGTACAAGAAATGTTTTCTTTGAAAATAAAGAAGTATACATTTTTTAAAACAACGCTTCTTTGTCCACAGCTTCGTAGATATAATAAAGCTTTGGTGCCTTCAAAAGAAAGCTTCCAGCTGGGCCGAAGGGATAATAGATTTTTTTAATCCATATCTGTTATTTATATAGGAAGCCATTCAAACCTTTATGAGATTCGGAGCTGAGCATTTATTTATTTATTTATTTATTTTGTCATAACAATATATGTAGGTATCATACAAAAAGATTATATAATATATAAATATAATATATATATATATTTACCTGTATTTTCTATAGATTTTGTGATTATGCTTAAGTTGTTATCACTTTGCTGACAATGCTAAGATTCTTAAAGAATTCAAGAATATTTGAAAGACAAAGCAATAAGTAATTGGTCTTTATATTATGCAAAAATTACATTGTCTTATTCAGTGAATTATCTGGACTCCAATCCTTTGTATTTTTTAAGAAGTAAAAATACATTAGTTGACTCATCATTTACACTGGAAGAAAGTGATTTTAGAATGATTTCCCACTCTGTCTGCCTATACAGGCATTGTCTCTGCCCAGTTTTTCCTGCTGATTCACAATACTAGTTTCCCATTTTTTCCCTCTCCCATCCCTAACTCTCGCAAATAGATGACTCTGCTGCCTTTTAAGCCTGTACAGATATTACCCATCAGCCTTTAGGATTATATTATCAGTTGCAACCAGATGGAGTCTATCAGAGCTGTGTCAGTCATTCCACACCTGTGGATCTTATACAGCAAGCCAAAAAATTAATTACTTAGAAATTTTAAGAGATGCTAAAAAAACATAAGAGGGAACAGCAGGGAGATGCTAATTACTTAGGGTATGTAACATTCAAAATAAATGTAAATAGAGAACAATGAAGGAAGAAATGATTTTATTTGCTTGATTGATTTTCAACCCAAAAGCTTTAATAAGTGAACATGGTATATATTGTATAGTCTATTCGATATGGATATTATTTATGTCACAGGCAGGAGAAGGCATTCTAGTCTTTCTAGAAATGACTATAATTATTTATTATTTCTACTAAAGGACCGAAATAGTTCAAAACCAGCTTTGAATCTCTGTGATCCAGTTTATCAGCTATGTTTATAAACTAAGCCAGCTATTTCTGGCTGTATGTCTGTATGTTTGAAACTGGAATAAAGCTGATTATTTTTCTTTGGAAAAAGATTTTTGTTTTGCTTATGAGCATCCCACTCCCAAATTGATAGGAGCTCTTGCCCAATTCAGTTTTGAATTTCAGTTGAATAACAGAACTTTCAAGGGGAAAAAAGAATTGACAGCTTTGGAGCTTTCCTTCACAGGAAATATAGTAGTGGCCAAAATTGAGGAAACTTTTTGAGAAAAATGTATTTTTGAGGTTTGATAGCTAATAACACCACTTTTTCTTGGAGATTCAAGATAATCATATTCCACTTCTGGAATGGCCTGGGAATAGCCCAAACCTTAACCCAATTGAAAATTTATGGAGCCGACTAAAGAAACTTGTTAGTCAGAAGCGACCCAGCTATCAATTAGCTTCTTCTGCAAAAACACTACACTACTAACCAGACCTTATAAAACATTTGCTAGACCAATTCTTGAATACAGCTCGCCTGTCTGGAACCCATACCACATTTCAAACATCAATACTATTGAACGTGTCCAGAAATATTTTACAAGAAATACGGGCCTCTGTGGCTCAGACTGCTAATGCAGTCTGTTATTAACAGCAGCTGCCTGCAATTACTGCAGGTTCTAGTCCCACCAGGCCCAAGGTTGACTCAGCCTTCCATCCTTTATAAGGTAGGTAAAATGAGGACCCAGATTGTTGGGGGCAATAAGCAATAAGTTGACTTTGTATATAAATATACAAATAGAATGAAGACTATTGCTAACATAGTGTAAGCCGCCCTGAGTCTTCGAAGAAGGGCAGGATTATTTTTTTTAATTTGCATTTATATCCCGCCCTTCTCCGAAGACTCAGGGCGGCTTACACTATGTCAAGCAATAGTCTTCATCCATTTGTATATTATATACAAAGTCAACTTATTGCCCCCAATAATCTGGGTCCTCATATAAATGCAAATAAAAAAGAAGAAGAGTTCTCCACTCCTCTGAATATAACAAAATACCATATGCCACCAGACTTGAAATCTTGGGTTTAGAAAATTTAGAACTCCGCTGCCTTCGACAGGACCTGTGTTTAACTCATAGAATCATCTATTGCAATGTCCTTCCTGTTAAAGACTACTTCAGCTTCAATCACAACAATACAAGAGCAAACAATAGATTTAAACTTAATATTAACCGCTCCAAGTATTATTAATAATACTTGGAGCACACTACCTGACTCTGTGGTCTCTTCTCAAAATCCCCAAAGCTTTAACCAAAAACTGTTTACTATTGACCTCACCCCATTCCTAAGAGGTCTGTAAGGGGCGTTCATAAGAGCACAAACGTGCCTACCATTCCTGTCCTATTGTTTCCTTTCATTATATCCAATTAATATAGTTATTACATTCTTATATATATATGCTTATATATAGTTATTACATACTTATGCTTATATATATGCTTATATATTATATAGTTATTTTTATGCTTATGCTTATATATACTGTTGTGACAAAATAAATAAATAAATAAATAAATAAATAATTGTACTAAAGTTACTAATCTAGTCTCAACCCGACGTAGATTTTTTCTTACTTCATCCTAGTCATATCATCTACTACTTAAACAATTCCCACATGACAAAATAAATAAATAAACAAATCATTCAATTTGGTTTCACATTATAACAGTTGTAGAACTAAAAGACTTGGTTCACTCCACGGGAAGACATTGTAAGGCTGTAATTCAGGGATAGTCAACCTTTTTATACCTACCGCCGACTTTTGTATCTCTGTTAGTAGTAAAATTTTCTAACCGCCCACCAGTTCCACAGTAATGTGCCATGTGCATGTGCATCATGGATTGGGTTTGGGGGGTGGGGGGTGCCAGCTATCAGCTCTGCTTTCTGTTACAGCTGGGTGGTATGGGTGGAGATGTGCGAGCTATTCTGGGACGAGGCTCTTTTGTTGTGGTCGCACTATAGCGCCATTTAGTTTCATTTATGTAACCTGAGCTAAACTTATGCGCGGGCGATACAAATAGTACATTTTCAGAAATTTAAATTGTCACGGGGAATTTTATGAAAACCTAATGAAAATGTTTTTAAATCATGCTATGAAATTTTTTAAAAAAGTCAATTAAATTAAAAAAAAGGAAAGTGCTTCAATATCGGACAAAACCCCTACCGCCCACCATGAAAGCTGGAACGCCCACTAGTGGGGACCAGGTTGACTACCACTGCTGTAATTCATGCTAAAGGTTACCCAACTAAGTATTAACTGACGTGATAATTTTTGTATATCTTGTTTTTTTTTAATGGTGATAATATTTGTATATCTCATTTTTTTCTACGTGTTTCACTTTTCTTCTTTATACTGTAACTGCTATTCTAATAGCAAATCCTTCCTAAAAGTTATTGCATTACATTCTTGATTAAATTATCTTTCCATTGATATATAATTTTATGGTACTACTCAAAAAAATATACGGTGTTATTAGCTAGTTGTAGAAAATACACTTTTCCCAAAAGGTTTCCACAATTTTGGCCACTACTGTGCTTTTTTGCATAAAAAGTAAGAAAGAACAGCAAAGAAATAAGAACATGGATAGGTGCATGTACAAGTGATTTATTTCATTTCCCTTTTCCATGGAGTTTAACTATAGAAAATTTTTATTTTCCCGTCCTCCAGACCATCAGTCACTTAATTCCAAACAGTTCTTAGTTTCTCAAGTTGACAGAACTATCTATCTTCAAAAAGCTTTGGATTTTCTGGGACTAGAGCTGATAGTCTACTACTGTTCACTTTCCTTTCTTAAGAACGCTTATTTTGTAGTGTACATTTTTATTTTCATGGGGAAACAAGGGCACATTCTCTCCAGGAAACAAGTATGGCCTACAATATCTTCTAGCCCAGGAGTCTTCCAATCTTGGCAACTTTAAGACTTGTGGACTTCAACTCCCAGAGTTGAATTCAATTCTGGGAATTGAAGTCCACAAGTCTTAAAGTTGCCAAGGTTGGAGAACCCTGTTGTAGCCCACTAGGCCTCCATTAGAGGCTTCTTCTCTCTTCGTTGAAGATGCTCTCCACTATCTTTGCCTATCCCATGGTGTACAGAATTCCCTTTCTTCCACGTAAAGAAAGATACAAGATATCATGAGGCAAAAGTGCTTTTTTCAAAAGGTAGTTGGACTTTCGCTTCTTGGATGAGAACATTTTCAAAGGAAAATAACCAAGAAAATCCAATTGCTTTTTGGAAAAAAAGCACCTTTGGGACAATCATGACCTGGAGGATTGATAATCTCTATAAGACAAAGGTTTGATGATGTACTCCTTCATAACTGATGTTGGCTTTAAGGGGGAAAATGCCACAAATTACAAGAATTTAGCATCGTGGCTCTTTGATTTATTTTTTTCTTTTTAAGGAAGATCTAGGTGAGGGAGCAATGTGGAGGCTTAGTCACAACTTTGTAAAAATTAATCATATCATTAAAAAGATGATGCATTTCATTTTTCTACTGATTTCCAAAAAAACATTTCTATTTATACTGGGAAACATATTTGCTAGTAATCATGACATGGGTAGTATTAAGGCATGTGCTAGCCTTTGTCAAACCAACAATTATTCATGGTGTGGCAATAGAGGGTTTGAGATTAAAACAACAACAACAAGAAAAAAATGTAATCAGAAAGTTTCTCTTCTACGCATGCGCGGAAATGGCGGCGATCTGAGAGTCGTGCAGGCGGTGGGCCGGCGTTTTTCCTAGCCGCGATGTCTCGGGGGTGTCTTTAAGCTACCTGGGCCCGCCGCCCCATAGAACATCTCTCCGGCAGCCGAAATGAGATCTTTGGGTCTTGTTAGACCCTCGGCTGCCGGGAACGGGGCTGGAGAGGCGGGCGAGCGGTGGACAGTTGCCGGCGGCCATTTTGGCTGGGCGGCCGCAGAAACGGGCCTGCGGAAACGGGCCGGCTGGCGAAGCGGTCGCTCGGACATCAGCGACCAGTTGGGGGGTGCGGTAGGCTGGCCAGCGGCAGTGATACCATCAGCGGCTTGGATACCAGCAGCAGCGGCACTGATACCATCAGCGGCAATTGGCAGATGGCGCCGGCCATTCTGGAGGGGCGCGGAGCGGCGCTCACTAGGAATGGCCGGGCTGGATCGTGGACGGTTGCCGGCGGCCATTTTGGCTGGAGAAACGGGCCTGCGGAAACGGCCGGCCGTGCCGGCTGGCGAAGTGGTCGCTCGGACATCAGCGACCAGTTGGGGGGTGCGGTAGGCTGGCCAGCGGCAGTGATACCATCAGCGGCTTGGATACCAGCAGCAGCGGCACTGATACCATCAGCGGCAATTGGCAGATGGCGCCGGCCATTCTGGAGGGGCGCAGAGCGGCGCTCGCTAGGAATGGCCGGGCTGGATCGTGGTTTGCTGCTGCCGGCCGCATATGTCCATCGGCGGCTGGATGTTCTGCCGCTCTATCCTTCAGTGGCATGGCTCAGCAGCATGGTTTCTACGATTCCACCCATCTGAGGGTTACATTGGCAACATCTGGGACTGTCTGGCTGCGTTATGGCCGCATTTATCATCAGCGGCTTGCGGCTGGATTGTTTTGCTGGACTATTTTCAGCGGCACCACAGACATTGGACACAGGTAGCTTGGACATTTTGGATTTTAGATCTCTAGCTGACTTTTATTTATACCATCATTCGACATCTGCGGCTGAAAACTTTTTTCCTGTCCCCGGTATTTATTTATTTATTGACGGCATCAATTGTGGACGGCCTTGGACCTGATTATGGGCGGCACCAGTGGGTCAAAACTTTTGCTGTATCCATTATGGGCAGTACTGAATGGCAGAATCCATCAGCCAAACTTCCACCTTATTTATTACCCTTACCGGGCATTTGGCCCTGGTTTGTGACTGTCCTGACTTTGTCCATAGGCTACGATAACATCAAGTGGCTAGGGAACACCTTTTTTTTCCCCCACTGTTATTTAATCTTTTAGCATGAAATATTCGTCCGCTGACCTCTTCCGACTGCGAGGTTCCCCCGCCTCGCAGGAATGGCCCTCCGGGTTATCGATGGCCGGCCTTAACGAGGGGTCTTGGGACCCGGAGAGGTGGCATGCGAGGAAGAAGAATCTGTGGGGTTTTTTAAACCGTTTTTTAAATAAGGGTTTCTTAAGGGGAGGATTCGGCGGGTGGGGGAAACCCGTCGGGAGGGACCCAGCCCTGTGCTAGTTCGCGACACTATTCCATCTTGTCTGGAGGCAGGAGGAGGACGTTCCAGGTTTAGAGGATGTTCGATCTATGCGGTAAGTGAGAGAGGCAGATATGGCGGGGAGGGCCGTACCGAGTTGCGGGAGCACGCGTTCGATGTTTGAAAGCGATCGCGTGCTCCGGCCCTCTGTCCCTACCGTTCCTCGGGTGGTCGTGATCCTCAGAGCTTGGATCTTCGGCTGATGTTATGTAATGCAAGGTCCGTGGTTAATAAGGCTCCTCTGATTTGCGACCTTATTCAGGGGGAGTCCGCGGACCTTATGGGCATTACGGAAACCTGGTTGGGCCCAGAGGGAGGGGTCCCCCTGGTTGAGATGTGCCCTCCAGGCTTCCGAGCATTTCATCAGCCGAGGGTCCAAGGTAGGGGTGGGGGGGTGGCGGTTGTTATTAAGGAAGATCTAGAGCCGAGGGAGGCCACTATTCCTCAGATTGCCGGTTGTGAATCCCTTTATGTGCGGTGGGGTTATAGGAATCAGTTGGGCTTGGTGATCGCATACCTGGCTCCTTGCTGTGTGACCACAGCCCTGCCTGAGCTGTTGGAGGTACTTGCTGCTGTGGCGGTCGAGTCCCCCAGACTTATTGTCATGGGGGATTTCAACCTGCCATCAGCTGGCTCGTCATCGACGGCAGCTCGGGAGTTCTTGGCTTCCATGACGGCCTTGGACCTGATTCGAGTAAATGATGGCCCTACGCACACGGGGGGAGGCACACTGGATCTGCTTTATATCTCTGGACAGTGGTTAAATGATCTGGTATTAGATGATTTAGTAACGGAACCAATGTCATGGTCGGATCATTTCCTCCTTCGCCTAGACTTCCGAACCGCCATTCACCACCGCAGGGAGACGGAACCTATACGGTGGTTCCGTCCCAGGCGCCTGATGGACCCTGAGAGGTTCCTGACGGAGCTTGGGCCATTCCCTGAGGATCTGGCCCACGGCACAACTGAGGAACTGGTCGTGGCCTGGGAACAGGCCGCGGCCGGGGCCTTGACCGTGTCGCGCCTTTGCGGCCTCTGACCCGGCGTGATCTCGACCGGCCCCTTGGTTCTCCGAGGGGCTGAGGGAGATGAAACGCCGGAGAAGACGCCTGAGAGCACCTGGAGGTCCAGTCGCCCGAACTGATCGGACACTAGTTAGGTCCTATTCTAGGACCTACCTAGTGGCAATGAGGGAAGCGAGGCGTTCTACGCCCACCCTCATTGCGTCGGCAGATAACCGCCCGGCCGCCCTGTTTGGTCACCCGCCTCCTACATCAGGAGGTGCGGGATGACCCTTGCAGGGACGAGCCGAGGAGTTTAGCGGTTATCTATACGATAAAATCGCTCAGCTGAGGATGGTCTGGATCAATTTGGGATGATCCAAGTGAGGGAGAGGAGGCACGTCTTGTTGAGTCCATTTGGGATGAGTTCGACCCTGTGGCTCCCGAGGACGTGGACAGGTTGTTGGGGAGGCTTCACGGCACGACATGTTTACTGGACCCGTGCCCTTCCTGGCTGGTACTGGCCACTCAGGAGGTGACACGAGGCTGGCTCCAGAGGATTATCAACGCTTCTTTGTTGGAAGGGGTTTTCCCTGCCGCCTTGAAAGAGGCGGTGGTGAGACCCCTCCTTAAGAAGCCTTCCCTGGACCCAGCTGTTTTGGGTAATTATCGTCCAGTCTCCAACCTTCGCTTTGTTGCGAAGGTTGTAGAGAGTGCCGTGGCGCGACAGCTTCCTCAATACCTGGATGAAGACGTCTATCTAGACCCGTTCCAGTCCGGCTTCCGACCCGGATACAGCACGGAGACAGCTTTGGTCGCTTTGGTGGATGATCTCTGGAGGGCTCGGGACAGGGGTTATTCCTCTGCCCTGGTCCTATTAGACCTCTCAGCGGCGTTCGATACCATCGACCATGGTATCTTGCTGCGCGGGTTGGGGGGATTGGGAGTGGGAGGCACCGTATATCGGTGGTTCTCCTCCTATCTCTCTGACCGGTCGCAGACGGTGTTGACAGGGGGGCAGAGGTCGACCGCGAGGGGCCTCACTTGTGGGGTCCCTCAGGGTCGATTCTCTCGCCTTCTGTTCAACATCTACATGAAACCGTTGGGTGAGATCATCAGTGGTTTCGGGTGAGATACCAGCAATGCGCTGATGACACTCAGTTGTACTTTTCCACCCCTGACCACCCCAATGAAGTTGTTGAAGTGCTGTCCCGGTGTTTGGAGGCCGTACGGGTCTGGATGGGGAGAAACAGGCTCAAGCTTAATCCCTCCAAGACGGAGTGGCTGTGGATGCCGGCACCCGATTCAGTCAGCTGCAGCCGCGGCTGGCTGTTGGTGGCAGTTATTGGCCCCAAAGGATAGGGTGCGCAACTTAGGTGTCCTCCTGGACGATCGGCTGTCGCTTGAAGATCATTTGACGGCCGTCTCCAGGGGCCTTCCACCAGGTTCGCCTGGTTCGCAGTTCGCCTTCCTTGATCGGGATGCCTTATGCACGGTCACTCATGCGCTCGTTACCTCTCGCTTGGATTACTGTAATGCTCTCTACATGGGGCTCCCTTGAAGTGCGCTCGGAGGCTTCAGTTAGTCAGAATGCAGCTGCGCGGGTTATAGAGGAGCTACACGTAGCTCCCATGTAACACCGATCCTCGCAGGCTGCACTGGCTGCCTGTGGCTTTCGAGTGCACTTTAAGGTGTTGGTTATGACCTTTAAAGCGCTCCATGGCTTAGGACCTGGGTACTTACGGGACCGCCTGCTGCTACCACATGCCTCCCACCGACCCGTACGCTCCCATAGAGAGGGACTTCTCAGGGTGCCGTCCGCCAAACAATGCCGGCTGGCGGCCCCCAGGGGAAGGGCCTTCTCTGTGGGGGCACCCACACTCTGGAATGAGCTTCCCCCGGGTTTACGTCAAATACCCGACCTCCGGACATTTCGTCGCGAACTAAAAACACATCTTTTTATCCGCGCGGGGCTGGCTTAAATTAGTTTTAAGGGAAATTTTATTAATTTTAAATGGGGTTTTTAGTATGGAAAATTTTAACTTCAGGCTAATTTAATAAGTTTTTAAATGGTATTTTAACTTGTATATTGTGTTGTTCTTACTTTTGCCTGTACACCGCCCTGAGTCCTTCGGGAGAAGGGCGGTATAAAAATTAAATAAAATAAATAAAATAAATAAATAAATATACAGTTTTGATAGGGTGGAACCATGACTTGTAGCAGTATTAAATAATAGGAACATATCTCTAAACAACAAATTATATGGGTGGCCTCTCATTCACCCTACAGAATTGCCTGAACATGAATGCGGTAGAATAGCAAAATAGCTTCTAAAAATGTGTCACTGGTTGTTGTTGTTTTTTTTAAAAAAAAACACTGCTTATTCCAAGGTGCAACAGTGGCACCTAGTGGTATGTGATCTGGAATACTATAAACAATTTGAGTTGCCAGAGTAACCCAAATTATCAATAGAATAGAATAGAATTTTATTGGCCAAGGGTGATTGGACACACAAGGAATTTGTCTTGGTGCCTACACTCTCAGTGTACATAAAAGAAAAGATAAGTTCCTCAAGAATCATAAGGTATAACTCTTAATGATAGTCATAGAGTACAAATAAGCAATCAGGAAACAATATCAATATAAATCGTAAGGATACAAGCAACAAAGTTACAGTCATACAGTCATAGGTGGAAGGAGATTGGTGATGGGAATGATGAGAAGATTAATAGTAGTGCAGATTTAGGAAATAGTTTGACAGTGTTGAGGGAATTATTTGTTTAGCAGAGTGATGGTATTCGGGGGAAAACTATTCTTGTGTCTAGTTGTTCTGGTGTGCAGTGCTCTATAGCATTGTTTTGAGGGTAGGAGTTGAAACAGTTTATGTCCAGGATGTGAGGGGACTGTAAATATTTTCACAGCTCTCTTTTTGACTCGTGCAGTATTCAGGTCCTCAATGGAAGGCAGATTGGTAGCAATTGTTTTTTTTCTACAGTTCTAATTATCCTCTGAAGTATGTGTCTTTTTTTTTGTTTTGTCACAACAGTATACAGAAGCATCAACATAAAACAACAACACATCATATAAGCATATATATGAGCAAAAGTATGCAATAACTATATTAATTTGATATAATGAAAGGAAACAATAGGACAGGAACTGTAGGCACTTTTGTGCTCTTATGCATGCCCCTTATAGTCCCCTTAGGAATGGAGTGAGGTCAATAGTAGGCAGATTTTGGTTAAAGCTTTTGGGATTTTGAGAAGAGACCACAGAGTCAGGTAGTGTGTTCCAAGTATTATTAATAACTCTGTTGCAGAAGTCATATTTTCTGCAATCAAGATTGAAGCGGTTAACATTAAGTTTAAATCTATCGTTTGCTGTTGTATTATAGCGATTAAAGCTGAAGTAGTCTTGAACATGATACATTGCAATAGATGATTCTATGTGTTAAACACAGGTCTTGTCGGAGTCGGCGGAGTTCTAAGTTTTCTAATCCCAGCATTTCAAGTCTGGAATTTTGTTGTTTTCAGGGGAGTGGAGAACACTTCTTGTAAAATATTTCTGGACGTGTTCAATTGTATTAATGACAGAGATGTGGTATGGGTTCCAGACAGGTGAGCTGTATTCAAGAATAGGTCTAGTAAATGTTTTGTATGCTCTAGTTAGTAGTGTAGAGTTTTTGGAAAAGAAGCTACACAAAATTAGGTTTACAATTCTTAGAACTTTTTTTGCTATGTAGTTGCAGTGGGCTTTGGCACTTAGATCATTTGATATGAAAACTCCAAGGTCTTTAACAGAGTCGGGGTCATCTGTAAGGTAATGTCCATCAAGATTGTAATTAGTGTTTGGGTTCTTTTTTCCAATATGTAAGACTGAGCATTTGCTGGTTGAAATTTGGAGTTGCCAAGTTTTAGACCAATCGGATACAAAGTTAAGGTTTTTTTGAAGTATAGTAGTATTGTTGGTGGTGTTAAATAGTTTGACATCGTCAGCAAAGAGAACACAATAATGTGATATATGATCACAGAGATCCCTTAGAATAGAATAGAATAGAATAGAATAGAATAGAATAGAATAGAATAGAATAGAATAGAATAGAATTTTTTATTGGCCAAGTGTGATTGGACACACAAGGAATTTGTCTTGGTGCATATGCTCTCAGTGTACATAAAAGAAAAGATACGTTCATCAAGGTACAACATTTACAACACAATTGATGGTCAATATATCAATATAAATCATAAGGATTGCCAGCAACAAAGTTACAGTCATACAGTCACGTGGAAAGAGATTGGTGATGGGAACTATGAGACGATTAATAGTAGTGCAGATTTAGTAAATAGTTTGACAGTGTTGAAGGAATTATTTATTTAGCAAAGTGATGGCCTTCGGGGAAAAACTGTTCTTGTGTCTAGTTGTTCTGTTGTGCAGTGCTCTATAGAGTCGTTTTGAGGGTAGGAGTTGAACCAGTTTATGTCCTGGATGTGAGGGATCTGTAAATATTTTCATGACTCTCTTCTTGATTTGTGCAGTATACAGGTCCTCAATGGAAGGCAGGTTGGTAGCAATTATTTTTTCTGCAGTTCTAATTATCCTCTGAAGTCTGTGTCTTTCTTGTTGAGTTGCAGAACCGAACCAGACAGTTATAGAGGAGCAAATGACAGACTCAATAATTCCTCTGTAGAACTGGATCAGCAGCTCTTTAGACAGTTTGAGCTTACTGAGTTGGCACAGAAAGAACATTCTTTGTTGTCCTTTTTTGATGATGTTTTTGGTGTTAGCTGTCCATTTTAGATCTTGCGATATGATAGAACCTAGAAATTTAAAGGTTTCTACTGTTGATACTGTGGTGGCTCGTATTGTGAGAGGTGGAAGTATGGAAGGGTTTCTCCTAAAGTCTACCACCATTTCTATGGTTTTGAGTGTGTTCAGTTCCAGAGTGTTTTGGTTGCACCACAAGGCTAGTCGTT
This sequence comes from Ahaetulla prasina, assembly GCF_028640845.1. Classification (NCBI taxonomy): domain Eukaryota; kingdom Metazoa; phylum Chordata; class Lepidosauria; order Squamata; family Colubridae; genus Ahaetulla; species Ahaetulla prasina. The sequence goes on from NC_080542.1 coordinate 125,571,472, forward strand.
CGACCTCTCATCTATATGCGGATTTGTCATTGTCTCGAATGACACCAATCACTGTTGTGTCATCTGCGAACTTCAGTAGCTTAACAAATGGATCGTTGGAGATGCAGTCATTGGTATACAGAGAGAAAAGAAGTGGGGAGAGCACACAGCCTTGGGGGGCCCCTGTGCTAATTGTACAGGTATTTGATGTGATCTTGCTTAGCTTCACCTGCTGCTTCCTGTTTGTTAGGAAGCTTGTGATCCACTTACAAGTCTGTACCAGTACCTGTAGCTGGTTTAGCTTAGTTAGAAGAATGTCTGGAATGATGGTATTGAATGCTGAGCTAAAGTCTACAAAAAGGACCCTTGCATAGGTCTTTGGAGACTCAAGATGTTGTAGAATGTAGTGCAGAGCCATATTAACAGCATCATCTGTTGATCTATTTGCTCGGTATGCAAATTGCAAGGGGTCTAACAGCGGATCCGTGATGGTTTTCAAGTAGGAAAGCACTAGCCTTTCAAAAGTTTTCATGACTACAGATGTTAAAGCAACTGGTCTGTAGTCATTCAGTTCCTTGATGGTGGGCTTCTTCGGCACTGGGATGATGGTAGAGCGTTTGAAGCAAGAAGGAACATAGCACATCTCTAGTGATTTATTGAAAATATAGGTGAAGATGGGGGCCAATTGGTCAGCACAGACTTTTAAGCAAGAAGGAGTTATCTTGTCTGGGCCTGGAGCTTTTCCTGGCTTTTGTCTGTGAAATAGGTCTTGCATTTTCTTTTCTGTGATCTCTAGGGGTTGTGAACCCAATGAAATGGGGTCAGTTGTAGGAGGCTTGGCTGTTGTTGGTGTGTCTGAGATGGGGGTTGTGGAGATAGGTGGCTGTAGTTTCCTTCAAATCTGCAGTAAAACTCATTCAGGTCGTTTGCCAGTTGTTGATTACCTTCAGCCTGGGAAGGAGGTTTGCCATAGCCGGTGATATTTTTAAGAGTTTTCCACATGTTTGCTGATTCATTTGCTGAAAACTGATTCTTTAGCTTTTCAGAGTAGCTTCTTTTTGCTGCTCTGATCTCCCTTGTTAGTGCATTTCTGGCATTTATGTATAGTATGAAGAACATTGGTCCAAGAATGCTGCCTTGTGGAACGCCACTTTTGACAGGAACAGGATTTGATAGAGCATTGCCAATTTTGACCACTTATTGTCTGTTTGACAGGAAAGCAGTTATCCAATTGTGAAGAGGTCCTGAAATGCCGTAGAATTTTAGTTTTAGAAGAAGTTTATCATGTATTACTGAGGCAAAAGCTTTGCAGAAGTCTATGTAGATTGCATCTATTGCTTTGCCTTGATCAAGATTTGTAGTCCATATGTTTTTGCAGTGGAGAAGTTGTAAGTTACATGATAATTTTTTTCTGAAACCAAATTGTTTATCAGAGAGTAGGTTGTTTGTTTCTAGGAGGAGAGTAATGGATTGGTTGATGATAGATTCCATTACTTTGCAGGTGATGCAGCATAGAGAGATTGGTCTGTAATTTTCAACTAGGCTGGGATCTCCTTTTTTGAAGATAGGGATGACTGTGGCTAGAGACCAAAGTTTAGGAAAGGAACTAGTTGTGAAAGCTTTATCAAAGATTATGCTTAGGGGTTCTGCTATATTAGAGGAAAATTTTTTTAAGAAGTATGCACATAGTCCATCAGGCCCAATAGATAAAGATGGTTTCAGGTTGCAAAGAGCTTTTTCAACATTATCTTCTGTGAAGTCTATATGTGTTAAGTCGTACTCATTGTTGGTACGATTGGGGAATGTTGGATATGAGATTTAGGTCACCCAGGAAGGGCTCCATAGCCCTTTTTGTTTCTCCTCCAGAGGGATTTTTTTTTGGATTGAAGCTTTTTTATTGATATGGGTAATTTGCTTTTTTTGATTTTGGTGGTGATTTGTGGTACACATAGTTTGATGATTCTATTGATTTCAAGTAGGAAAACTATAGTGGTCTTCTGCAGTGATATAGGTTGAGAACAGATTTTGCCAGTCAAGAGATGAGAGATCGTTGTTTATAAGGTCATAGTTGGCATTTTTGAAATTGTAGTTAGGAGCACTATTATTATGATGATTTATGTGAGGGTGTATATTGAGACAAAAATCTATCATGCAGTGGTCACTTTTGGAAAAGGGTTCTTTTATTTGTAGTCCATAAATTGAGTTTGTGTTATTGCAAAAGATGAGATCAAGGCAGTTGTTGAGACTTGTATTGTTAGTTACTAGTTGTTCAAGACCTAGGTTTGTAACGGTGTTGTATAGTGTATTATGGATTGGTTCAGTTGTACATTCGTTTGTTATCCAGTTAATAAAACGTAGATTTAGGTCACCCAGGAAGATGAGAGGATATGGGCAAGAGGTAGCCCACGTTAGCAGTGTGGTTAACATATTTGCATGAGCAATGAGCAATGTCGTAGTCAGGGGCTCTGTAGCATAATTTTATTTATTTATTTTATTTTATTAAATTTTTATACCACCCTTCTCCCGAAGGACTCAGGGCGGTGTACAGCCAAAATAAAAACAAAATATATACCATTTAAAACAACATTTAAAAAGAGCAAATTTTAAAGGCTGATTATTAAAATTTAGATTTAAAAATTTAAAAATATTAAGAATACCCAATTTAAAATTCAACCCAAATTATGCCAGTCCCGCTTTAATAAATAGATATGTTTTGAGCTCACGACGGAAGGTCCGAAGATCAGGCACTTGACGCAGGCCAGGGGAATAAGAATCAAAGTGTGGTGTTAATGGACAGGTTGCATACAATAGTTTCAGGAAGAGAAAGTTTATGTGCAACTTGAATATTTTGAATATTTTTTAGGTTCAGTGATTTTTTGTAGAAGATAGCCACTCCACCACCCCTGCAGTTTTCACGATTTGATTGAAAAACTTGATTCTCTTTGTTTGAAATAATGGAATCAGTGAGGGATGAGTTCAGCCATGTTTCACAAACAAATATAATATCAAATGTATCATTGTTTAACAAGAGGATGAATTCAGGTAATTTGTTTACAATACTTCTTGCATTTATTAATTTACATATAAGACCTGCAGTGTTTGTTGTAGAAGAGGTAAGGGGCGTGCATACCTAGTTTTGATTGATAGTTGATTGAGGGTTATGTAGTTGATTGAGGGTTATGTAAAACAGGTGGTTGAAGGAAGGTTGGTTGAGCAATGAGTGGTTGATCATTGGATGGTTGGAGGCTTTGTACGGGTGGTTGGAGATTAGTAGGTTGATCGACAGTTGATTGAACGGGTGGATGGATGTTTCGATTGTCAGATGGATGGATGCCTTCATTGATGGATGGTTGGATGTTTTGATTGAAGTGTAATTGAATGATGGCTATTTGATTATAGGATTTTCTTTTTATGCAGTCAGCATGGTAATCAATGTAAAGGTTGGTTTCACCTTCTTCTTGTCATCGTTTGAGCTCTTAACGAAGTTCACGGGATCTAATATGTTGTAGGAATGATAGATCAGGTCTAGCTCTAAGTTTGTTGAGGCTGAGGTTGTTTCTGGCAATTGTGTTTATAGTATAGATGAAATTTTGTTTGCTGGTTTCATTTTTGCATATGACTACAGAATTTAGGCGCCACTGAACCATCACTGTTTTTTAATTTGGGTCCATCTCTGGAGACTTTGGTTATTTTACTAGGGTTGAAGGTTGATAATTTGTAATTTGAAATGATGTTACATATTTTATCAATATCTGGTTCATTTGTAATGTCTAGTCCAAATAATATAGCATTTTGACGCTTTTGTTCTCTCTCAATGGTATCTTTTACTATTATTGCTACGTTGTTTGGTTGATTGTTAGATGTTTGTGGTTTAGTTTGTGTAAAAGGCAATGTTTGTTGAATTGGGAAATGTTTTTGATCAGCTGCATTTCCATTTAATTGTGTTGTAATTTTTTTTCAAGATTTGTGAAACGTGTATCAAAATATGCTAGTAAACTTTTTTCTAAGTTTGTTTGAATGGAGTTAATGATAGTTTTTTCTAGGTTTGTTAGAATGGAGTTAGTGATAATTTTTCTAAGTTAGCTTGAATGGATTCAATGATATTTTGATGAGATTTTATAGTTGTATCCATGGTTTCTGTACTATCAGATATGCAATTTAGGTTTTCTGATATAGGATTATTACAATTATGGCATAATTTTTATTCATATTGGTCATTATTTGCAGTGGCATCTATTGATCGAGAGCGTTTAGTATTTTTGTTGGAATTTCTGCTTGGCATGATTGATGTTCTGTTTGTATTTTACAGTTAATTTGACTGTAATTAGACTAATGTTAATAGATGGTAAGGTAAGATTTTAGATTCTCTCTCTTTCCCACAAGATGGCAGTGTTGGGAAGTTGGAGGATGGGTAGATGGAGATGGATAGAGGATGTAAGATGGAGGCTGGAGGATGAGTCTCTTTATCTCTCTCTCTCAGCCATAGAGAAGACAAGTAGAGCAATCGAAGGGTGAATGGATGGAGGTGGTTGAAAGGTGGGGCAGTGACTCACCCCGTTTAGCACTCGGCATCCACAGCGTGGCCTCAGCGGCGGGAATTTCAAAAGCAGATCTGACTCTCTAGTCTCGGCAGAGCAGGGAAGGCAGCCCCTGCGGATTCAGCGGCTTGGCGGCAGCCAATACAGCTCTGGCATTCCAGCGTCCTGGCATTAGATGCAGTTCTGGCAGCAGCTCCGGCTCTGGTGAGCTCCGGCGAGCTCTGGCTCTGGCGAGCTCCAGCTCCGGCTCCGGTTCTGGTGGCAGTGGCGGATTTGGCTGCCCCATCTTGTTGCCCCTGTCTTGCTGGGTTGGGTTGCAGAACCAAACCAGAGGTGCAGATGACAGACTCAATAATTCTTCTGTAGAACTGTATCAGCAGCTCCTTGGGCAGTTTGAGCTTTCTGAGTTGGTACAGAAAGAACATTCTTTGTTGTGCTTTTTTGATGATGTTTTTGATGTTAGCTGTCATTTTAGATCTTGCGATATGGTAGAACCTAGAAATTTGAAGGTCTCTACTGTTGATATTGTGTTGTCTAGTATTGTAAGAGGTGGAATTATGGAAGGGTTTCTCATAAAGTCTACCACTATTTCTATAGTTTTGAGTGTGTTCAGTTCCAGATTATTCTGGTCGCACCAGGAGGCTAGTTGTTCAACCTCCCATCTATATACGGATTCATCATTGCCTTGAATGAGACAATCACTGTTGTGTCATCTATGAATGTCAGTCACTGTTCTGTCATCTATGAACAACAGCTGGATCGTTAGAGATTCAGTCATTGGTATACAGAGAGAAGAGAAGTGGGGAGAGCACACAGCCTTGGGGAGGGCCCCTGTGCTAATTGTACAGGTATCTGATGTGATTCTTCTTAGCTTCACCTGCTGCTTTCTGTTTGTTAGGAAGCTTGTGATCCACTTACACGTCTGTTCAGGTACCTGTAGTGGTTTAGCTTAGTTAGAAGAGTGTCTGGAATGATGGTGTTGAATGCTGAGCTAAAGTCTACAAAGAGGAGGTCTTTGGAGATTCAAGATGTTGTAGGATATAGTGCAGAGCCATATTAACAGCATCATCTGTTGATCTATTTGCTTGGTATTGAAATTGCAAGGGGTCTAACTATGGGTCCGTGATGGTTTTCAAGTGGGACAGCACTGGCCTTTCAAAGGTTTTCAAAGGGGCTCAATAACTTCCATAGAGTACAAAGGAGAGAAAGTCTGAAAGTCTTTAACTTTGAAAAAAGATACCTATCCAGAAACATGATTAAGGTATAAAATTATGCATAGCTTTGAAAAAGTAAACAGGAGAAAGTTTTTTCCTTTCTTAAAAAAAATTAGGACTATGGATCATTCAGTGAAGCTGCCTAGAAAGGACTTCATATAGCCTACAATTAACCTGTGGAATTCTTTAGATAGTTATTAACTTAAATGACTTTACAAGAGGGCTGGAGCTGTTGCCTGTTCATGGGGACAGGCAACAGGTCCATTTAGAATTTAGAATAATGGAGTTGGAAGGGACATTGGAGGTCTTCTAATCCAACCCCCTGCTTAGGTAGTAAACCCTACACTATTTCAGACAAATGGTTATCCAATCTCTTCTTAAAAACTTCCAGTGTTGCAGCATTTACAACTTCTGGAGGCAAGTTGTTCCACTAATTAATTGTTCTAACTGTCAGGAAATTTCTCCTTATTTCTAAGTTGCTTCGCTTCTTGATTAGTTTCCACCCATTGCTTCTTGTCCTACTGTCAGGTGCTTTGGAGAATAGTTTGACTCCCTCTTCTTTGTAGCAGTCTCTGAGATATCAGAACACTGCTATCATGTCACTCCTAGTCCTTCTTTTCATAAGACTAGACATATCCAGCTCTAGCAACCGTTCTTTATATGTTTTAGCCTCCAGTCCCCTAATCATCTTTGTTGCTCTTCTCTGCACTTTTTCTAGAGTCTCAACATCTTTTTTACATTGTGGCGACCAAAACTGGATGCAGTATACTAAGTGTGGCCTTACCAAGGCATTATAAAGTGGTATTAACACTTCACAAGATCTTTTTTTTTAAGTTTTTTTTTATTTTTAAAACATACAAACATAAAAGCATCTTCTATTTAAATACAATGTGTCAGTGGGTGAGTTACAGTTCTTTTGTGCAATTTCAACAATAACATTAATTTATTTACTCTTACATTTTATCATCCAACATGTGTTCAAATATTTTAATCAATTGATACTTAAATTAATTGTAATATTTTATTCTTTAATTTAGTATAAGTTATTCTGGATCAATATTTTATCTTCTTACCCCATTTATTCATCATCTTAAAATCATTATGTCATTCAATAATTTAGCCTTGTTAAAAGCTCCAATCTTTATCATATTTTCCCTTCTAACCATTGATAAAATAAATCCCATATCTTGTAATATTGCTTATCTCCCTGTTCTCTAATTTCAAACGTCAATTTACTCATTACTCATTCTATTATTTTCTTAATAATTTCATCTTGCAATGGCAATTTCTCATTTTTCCAATTCTTTGCAAATACAATTCTATTACATTCACAATCAAATATCTCAATTCTCTATTATAAGTTTCAGGTATAATCCCCAATAGAAAAATTTCTGGTTTAAAGTCTATTTGCTTTTTTATCATTTTCTCCAACCATGTGTGGATTTTAGTCCAGTATCTTTTAGCTTCTACGCATGTCCACCACATATGGTAATAGGAATCAGGTATCTATTGACATTTCTAACATTTTTCTGATTTGTTCTTGAACATTCTGGCTATTCTTGTCAGGAGTAAGTGCCATCTGTAAAACATCTTACATAAATTCTCTTTATATGCAGTAGACATTGTCATTTTATAATTTTGCATCCACAATTTCTGCCATATTTCTAAATCAATCCCATGCCCAAAGTTTTCCCCCCAAGCAATCATAGTCTCTTTAACTTGTTTTTCTTCTAGTTTAACCTCTAATAGATATCCATATAGTTTTCTAATTAAATTGTCATCCGTACCTGTTAAAATTTTATCTAAATTAGTCAAATTATTATAAAAACCTTCTATTTTAAAATCTTTATCATATCTGGAGCATATTTGCAAATATGAAAACCAATTCATTTTTAGCTCTTGTGCTTCTAGTTCTTGAATTGTTTTTAGTACACCCTTTTCATTCAATAATTCATTATATCTAACAATTTGTTCCTTTCTAAATATTATTGAATATGGGAATGCCTCAATCGTTGATACCCAGACTGGAATTTTTAAATAATGGTTTTTCTTAATCCTTTCCCAATTTAATAGCAAAGCCTCTCTTATAAGATGTCTCCTAAAATACCCTTGTGTTTTAGCTTCTCCATACCATAGAAATGTGTGTCATCCCAACAGTAAGTCATGTCCTTCCAGAGTCAGTATTCTGGTATTTTTTAAAGTTATCCATTCTTTTATCCACATTAAACTTGCGGCTTGGTAGTATAATTCCCAATTTGGCAAACCAAAGCCAAATACTTCACAAGATCTTGATTCTATCCCTCTGTTTATACAGCCTAGAAATGTGTTAGCTTTTTTGGCAGCTGCAGCACACTTTTGGCTCATATTTAAGTGATTGTCTACTAGGACTCCACGATCCCTGTCATAGTCATCACTATTGAGCAAGGTATCACATATACTGTATCTATGCATTTTGTTTTTCTTGCAACAAAAAAATAAAATGCACAGGTACAGTATATGTGGTAGAACCTTACTTTTGTAGAACTTTACTTTTTTCACCACTGAATTTCATTTTGTTAGATAGTGCCCAATGTTCAAGTCTGTCAAGATCCTTCTGTATCTTAAGCCTATCTTCTGGAGTATTGGCTATTCTTGCTAGCTTTGATGCAAATTTGCAAATTTGGTGAGTTTCCCATCTATCCCTTCATCCAAATCATGGATGTACCTCCCTCCATATAGATGCAGTTCCATTGAGGACTACACATTGAGTGTGGCTGGTCAGCCATTTACGAATTCATCTGGTGGTGAAGCTGTCTAACCCACATTTTTCTATTTTATTTTCTACTTTATCAAATGCCTTACTGAAGTCCAAGTAAATTATATTGACAGCATTCCTCTGGTCCACTAATTTTATCACATTTTTTAATTCTGTCCATCAACCACTATTATCTAGCTACTTCTGGGTTAAGAGCAGATATTTCCAAATGAGATAAAGAGAGAGGCCATGGAAATGGGAAGGAATAAGCAAACCATTAAAGAAATTGGAGGAAGTTTAAAAAAGATTACTCAGTCCTGTCAAAGAGGAAAACATGAGAAATACAAAATAGCCTTCTTTGATTTGATTTACTGTAAGATAGAATAAAGAGAAACTGACAAGCATTCAGCTGCTTTATTAACAAAAACATAACATAATAACAGAGTTGGAAGGGACCTTGGAGGTCTTCTAGTCCAACCCATTGCCCAGGCAGGCATTCCAAGAATTTATGTTATGTCTGTCCTTGACCTTCCTTACTTAAGAGAAGCAGAACGCTAGCTTAAGAGATGTTTGGGCCTGACTGAGCAAAGCTATTCTAATGTTCTATAAGGAGACATTCTTTAAAGTGAAAGAGAGCCTTCCATGCACAAGAGAAGTATTGCAAGAGAAAATAATATTTTTATCTTTAAATAACTGAGTATATTATGACCTTTGGAGATGGTTATGTTGGGGGTAGAGATTAAATTAGTAGGAAAAAAAATAGGATGGCAACCACACTGTAACGTGTGATCCAATATTGGCCAATAAAAAATTGATGAATTTCCCATCATTTACATGTGGTTGGAATTACTTTCTAACAATTTTCTTACTTTCTGAAAGAAGTTCAGTTGTATATTCAGTCAAAACTATATTTATAAGGAAACGTGAAGATGTGAAATCATAAAAGTGCAGAAAGTCAAACAAATCTTCATAAGCACATACAAATATCCTAAAAAATTCTACCATGTGGAAAGCCTTCAAACAGCCCAGTTGCAATAGAAAGCTGACTGATATGATTGAAACCTTTAAAAAAGCAATAAAGCATTTTTCACTGCAATATTTTATGATAGGGTTTGTTCTATGAATTAGTGCAGCCCTACTGGTGTGATGTAAAGGAAGAGACAAATCACTTTTCCAGAATTTTTTTCAGGAAGGCTCCAAGAGGACTTTGAACCATAATACTATAATACCTGTGGAAAATGTACAATGAAGTACAGGAATTCAATTATTTCTTAAGACTGTTATCAAAAACTTATCTTTTTCATATTAGTAGATGTCGTGTCCCACTCCTCCGCTGACGGCCGGGTCAGGGAAATCCGAATCAGGCTTGCCTCTGCAGCTCTGCCCAAAGTCCTAGCAAAGTCCTCAGAGCAGGCAGGAGACCAGTAAGTGACTTCAGCAAGATAAGTTCGACTTTGCCTGACTCAGAGACTGCCAGAAAGCAGATCCTTTATATAGGCCATGGGGTGTGGCTCCATGACTCAGCACTCGTTAAGGCCTGCCCCTCCCTTCCTTCTGTTGTCTCCGCCTATCCAATCTTCTGATGCGAGGGTCACTCCAATCAGCTGTTGGAAGTAAACTTTCCTCAGGCTCACATGCTGTGGAGGAGGGGGAGGGGTCTAGCTGCTCCGTTTGCCTGGGCATGGAGCCAGGGCTGGGGCCGGGGGATGCTCCCTCCTCTGCAGCCTGCTTGGGCATGGAGCCAGGGCTGCGACCGGGAGGTGCCCCCTCCTCTGCAGCTTGTCTGGGCATGGAGCCAGGACTGGGGCCGGGAGGCATACATTCCTCCGTGTTCGGGAGCAGATAAGCAGACCCCGGCTGCGGTGAGAGCGGACAAGACACAACAGTAGAACTGAGTTGAGCAAATTCTTTTGTAGACTGCCATTTGTTTTTATCAGAATCTGAAATATTCAGTCTTCTTACATTTTCGTAAGAGTCCAGAAGGGAAAAGCGGTTATATCAAAATATGCCCCTGTAGCTATTTTCATGTGACATATTTTTACTAAGTTATGTTCATCGCATCTCTAAGCTGAACATAAGGCATATCACTTATTTTCCTCAATACATTTTTGCCCAAGGAACATAATACAAATGACAATGTATTTAATAACACAGTTAGGGATAATAAACACTAGTCAAGAAAATAGTCCACTAAAATGGGAGGAAATGGCAAGAAAATGAGGGGCAGCAGGAAGAAAGTGGAACCATTTAATTCATTCCTTGCATCCATGCAAAAGGGAAAAAATGACAATTGTGGCCAGAAAATTTATCATTATGTGAGGTATCATGTGACTAGACCCGTTTTTACAATTTTTGCCGTAATCATTCAGAAAATAGAATAGAATTTTTTATTGGCCAAGTGTGATTGGACACACAAGGAATAATTGTAGTCATTAAGTATATCATACAGCATTTAGCAAATTGGTTTCCTTATTGGCTTTTTTTAATGGGAAGTCAGCTGGAAATGTCGCAAATTGTGATCAGGTGACTACTGGACACTGTAATCATTGTACATACTAACTACTTGCCAAGTGCCCAAATCACAATCACTTGACTGCAGGGGTTGGACAATAGTTGTAACTTTGAGGATAGATTGTAAGACTTTTTTTCCAGCACTGATACTTCAAAACATGATTAAAGGAATGACTGCAACTCAAGGACTATCTATGCCCTTAATCAGGAAAAAACCCTTGTTTTTTAGCTTGTTTTAAATGTTTGGAATTTTAATTTTTATATTTATAATTGTTAAATGTTTTATCTTGATGTGAGTCACTCAGAGCTGGCTCACATCAAGATGGATGGCATATAAATTTGATAAATACAGGTAATCCTCGACTTACAACAATTCATTTTGTTCACTGTTCAAAGTTACAACAACATTGAAAAAAGTGACTTATGCCCATTTTTCATACTTATAAGCATTGTAGCATCTCCATGGTCACATGGTCAAAATTCAGGCTTTTGGGAACTGGCTCATATTTATAACAGTTGCAGCATCCCAGAGTCATGTGATCACTTTTTGCAACTTTTTGACAAGCCAACTCAATGGGGAAGCCAGATTCACTTACCAAACGTGTTAGTAACTTAACTGCAGTGATTCACTTAACAACTGTGATAAGAAAGGTTGTAAAATGATGCAAAATTCACCTAACAACTGATTCACTTAGCAACAAAAATATTTATTTATTTTATTTATTATTTAGATTTTTATATCGCCCTTCTCCCGAAGGACTCAGGGCGGTTCACAGCCAAGATAAAATAAACAATAATATTACAATATAAATACTATTAAAATACAATTAAAAAACTTATTCAATTGGCCAAGATTAAAAAATTTAGAATAATAAAACCCATATAAAATTAAAAACCATATAAATCTAAAATCCTATGCCAGTCCTGTGCAAGTGAACAAATAGATCTTCAGCTCGCGGCGAAAGGTCCGAAGGTCAGGAAGTTGGCGGAGTCCTGTGGGGAGGTCATTCCAGAGAGTAGGGGCCCCCACAGAGAAGGCCTGTCCCCTGGGGGTTGCCAGCTGACATTGCCTGGCCGTCGGCACCCTGAAGAGTCCCTCTCTGTGAGAGCGCACGGGTCAGTGGGAGGCATTTGGTAGCAGTAGGCGGTCCCATAGATAACTCGGCCCTAAGCCATGGAGCGATTTAAAGACAGTAACCAAAATCTTGAAACGCACCCGAAAGGCCACAGGTAGCCAGTGCAGCCTGCGCAGGAGTGGTGTCACATGGGAGCCACGAGGGGCTCCCTCTATCATCTGAACTAACTGGAGCCTCTGGATGCCCTTCAAGGGGAGCCCCATGTAGAGAGCATTGCAGTAATCCAAGCGAGATGTCACGAGCGCATGAGTGACCGTGCATAGGGCATCCCGGTCTAGGAAGGAGCACAACTGGCGAACTAGGCGAACCTGGTAAAAAGCTCTCCTGGAGACGGCCGTCAAATGGTCTTCAAAAGACATCCGTCCATCCAGGAGGACGCCCAAGTTGCGCACCCTTTCCATTGGGGCCAATGACTCGCCCCCAACAGTCAGCCGTGGACTCAGCTGACTGTACGGGGATGCCGGCATCCACAGCCACTCTGTCTTGGAGGGATTGAGCTTGAGCCTTCTTTCTCCCCATCCAGACCCGTACGGCTTCCAGACACCGGAACAGCACTTCGACAGCTTCGTTGGGGTGGCCTGGGGTGGAAAAGTACAGCTGCGTGTCATCAGCATACAGTTGGTACCTCACCCCAAAACCACTGATGATCTCACCCAGCGGCTTCATATAGATGTTGAACAGGAGAGGCGAGAGAATCGATCCCTGCGGCACCCCACAAGTGAGGCGCCTCAGGGTCGATCTCTGCCCCCCTGCCAACACCGTCTGCGACCGGTCGGAGAGATAGGAGGAGAACCACCGATAAACGGTGCCTCCCACTCCCAAACCCTCCAACCGGTGCAGCAGGATACCATGGTCGATGGTATCAAAAGCCGCTGAGAGGTCTAATAGGACCAGGGCAGAGGAATAACCTCTATCCCTGGCCCTCCAGAGATCATCAACCAATGCGACCAAAGCCGTCTCTGTACTGTATCCGGGCTGAAAACCGGACTGGAACGGGTCTAGATAGACAGTTTCCTCCAGGTATTGGGGTAATTGATGTGCCATTACACTCTCTACAACCTTCGCCACAAAGCGAAGGTTGGAGACCGGACGATAATGTCCTAAAACAGCTGGGTCCAGGGAAGGCTTCTTGAGGAGGGGTCTCACCACCGCCTCTTTCAAGGCAGTAGGAAAAAACCCTTCCAACAAAGAAGCATTAGCAATCCCCTGGAGCCAGTCTCGTGTCACCTCCTGTGTGGCCAGTACCAACCAGGAGGGGCACGGGTCCAGTAAACATGTGGTGGCATTCAATCTCCCCAACAACCTATCCATGTCCTCAGGAGCCACAGGGTCAAATTCATCCCAAATAGTCTCAACAAGATGCATCTCCGACCTCTCACCTGGATCAACCCAATTTTGATCCAATCCATCCCGAAGCTGATCAATTTTATCGTATAGATAACCACTAAACTCCTCGGCACGTCCCTGCAATGGGTCATCCCGCGTCTCCTGTTGAAGGAGAGAGCGGGTCACCCGAAACAGGGCGGCCGGGCGGTTATCTGCTGATGCAATGAGGGAGGAGACATAGAGGCGTCTCGCTTCCCTCATTGCCACTAGATAGGTCCTACTATATGACCTAACTAGTGTCCGGTCAGCCTCGGAACGGCTGGATCTTCAGGAACTCTCTAGGCGTCTTCTCCGGCGTTTCATCTCCCTCAGCTCCTCGGAAAACCAAGGAGCTGGTTGAGACCTACGCCGGGTCAGAGGCCGCAAAGGCACGACACGGTCTAGAGCCCCAGCCACGGCATGTTCCCAGGCCGCAACTAGTTCTTCAGCCGTGCCGTGGGTCAGACCCTCAGGTAACGGCCCAAGCTCCGTCAGGAACCTCTCCGGGTCCATCAGGCGCCTGGGACAGAACCAACGCATTGGCCCCGTCTCCCTGCGGTGTTGAGTGGCGGTCCAAAAGTCCAGACGGAGGAGAGAATGATCTGACCATGACAAAGGCTCGGTGACTAAATCTCCTAAGTCCAGATCATGTAACCACTGACCAGAGATGAAAATCAAATCCAGTGTGCCTTCCCCAATGTGAGTAGGGCCATCAACTACTTGTGTCAGGTCCAAGGCCATCATGGAGGCCATGAACTCCCGAGCTGCTGTCGATGACACGCCGGTCGATGGCAAGTTAAAGTCCCCCATGACCATAAGTCTGGGGGTCTCAACCGCCACCCCAGCAAGCACCTCCAACAGCTTGGGCAGGGCTGTTGTCACGCAGCAAGGAGCCAGGTACGTGACCAACAAGCCCATCTGACCCCTATGGTCCCACTTTACAAAGAGGGATTCATAACCGGCAATCTGAGGAACAGTGGTCTCCCTCGGTTCTAGACTCTCCTTAATAACAACCGCCACCCCCCCCCACCCCTACCTTGGGCACTCGGCTGATGGAATGCTCGGAAACCCGGTGGGCACATTTCAACAAGGGGCACTCCCCCCTCCGTGCCCAGCCAGGTCTCCGTAATGCCCATAAGGTCCGCGGACTCCCCCTGTATAAGATTCCGAATCAGGGGGCTTTATTAACCATGGACCGTGCATTGCACAACATCAGCCGGAGGTCCAAGCCCTGCTGATGCTGACCGCTCGGGGAACAGGAAAAGTCTGTGGGGCCAGAGCGCGTGATCGCTTTTAAACAGCGAGAACGCGCCCCCTGAACATGATACGGCCCCTCACTTCCGCCATATCTGCCCCTCCCACTTACCGTGCAGATGGAACATCCCTCTGGAGTAGAACAATGAACCTCCCCCTTCACCTCCGAACCTAATAAAGTCTTGCCGCGAGCATTTGCGAGGACTGGCTCCCTCCCCGACGATGTTGGGCTCGGTTGTAATCGTACGTCGAGGACTGCCTGTAAATAAATAAAATAGAATAGTAAATATATAAAAATAAAATTAGTACATCCTGTATGCTATGACTTGTGCAATCAAATCTATATATTATATATTATTCACCGCTTCTTACCTTAAAAATTTTTGGGTTTATATTTGGAAAAGAGCAATCGGCTTCTAATGATAAAGATAATGGCTACACTACCAACATTTGTCTTGTTCTCAATTATTCAACTATTTTTCATAATGTTGAGGCATTGATTTCTGCATCTGAGATGGTCAATCAAGCTATTTCTGAACATGGGTCTAGCACTCCCTCAAAATAAACCCCATCCCAAAATAGCCTGGCTGACTATCTATAGGTGCATAGCAATGGCACAAGATGAACGGGAAGGGTCCCTCCTAGTGTATAAGCTATCCAAGGAAAACAGGTCCTTCCCGGGGGGGGGGGGGAATCTGCCTTCAGTCTATGAGAACATGAGCTTTGTGTTCACCTAGGCCAATCTGAATCTTTGGGACTCAGCATGTCAGAAGTTCAGAAAATGTCTAACTTCATGCATTTGGCATGTTACCTCTCAACCTCCCCGAAACAAAAGATAAATACTTCTTTACATGTTCATTAATTTTTTTAAAAAAATACAGCCCAGTTGTGTGTGTAAGATCCCCAAAAATCTGCTGGGTGAAAATCCCCAGAACCTTGAGGCAAAGAGCTCTCTTTCTCTTTGACAGAGCTAAGGCCTACCTGAGGCAGGTCCAGGTCACAAAAAGGCCGTTACTCTTAAAAATGGCTTCAAAGAATGCTCTTCTGTGACTTTTGTAGCCTCTGAAAACCAGTGAAAACATATCCTATTCTTGAGTGATTTTCAGAAACTCTGAAAGCTGTGTGAGAATATACCCCATTCTTCCGCAGCCATGAGCAGCCTCCAAAAATCATGCTAAATCATGCCCTGGCCTCACATGAATTTCAGGAGCACAGCCTTCTCACATGATTTCCAGAGTCTATATAAAGCACACCACATTCTTTTGCAGCCTCCACCGACTTCAAAAATTGTGCAAGAAAGGACATAAAGGCCTTTTGGATAAAAATTTGGTGGATTTTACAAAATGTTCTGAAAAAGAAGATAAAGTTCCTGCCGCAATTTTTCTTGTTGGGAATTATTATGGATTGTACAGTAATTGAGACTAAATTGATTTTAAATCTAATAACTGCAGCAAGATTACTAATAGGACAATATTGGAAGAAAAAAGAAGTACCAACAATACAAGAATGGATATTGAAAGTTGCCAATTTGGCTGAGATGGCGAAGATATCAGCCTTTTTGAAAGACAATACGCAAGAAAGATACTTAAAGGAATGGAAAAAATGGATTGACTATATTCAAAGTAGATATCAGACTAAGAGTTATCAGACTGTTTTTGAATGATTATGATGTATTATTTTTGATTGCTTTTGGGGGAAGTTAGGAATTGATGATTGTAGGGGTATAATTAAGTTGGGACGAAAACTTTTAGCATATGTTTGTTTTACTTTTAACTATACCTTGTGCTCGTTCCGGGAAGTCGGGGGGGGGAGGGGGGTTGCGAAGGGAGGGGGGAGGGGGGGGGGAAAGGGGGGAAAAAATTTTTGTAAAACTTTTTGAATTAAAAAAAAAAAAATTGTGCAAGAAAGTAGTCCTCAACTTACAACCATTCATTTCATGACTATTCAAAGTAACAACGGTAGTGACAAAAGTGATTTATGATCAGTTTTCACACTTACAATCATTGCAGCATCAATGATCAAAATTTGGCTGCTTGGTGTGTTTATAAATATGACAGTTTATTTTTTATTTATTTGTCACAACAGTATATATAAGCATTAGCATGAAATAACTATACAATATATAAGCATATATATATATATAAGCATATATATATAAGCATAAGTATATAATAACTATATTAATTGGATATAATGAAAGGAAACATTAGGACAGGAACGGTAGGTTGTGCTCTTATGCACGCCCCTTACAGACCTCTTAGGAATGGGGTGAGGTCAATAGTAGTCAGTTTTTAGTTAAAGCTTTGGGGATTTGGGGAAGAGACCACAGAATCTAGTAGTATTCCAAGTATTAACAACTCTGTTACTGAACAGAGTTCAGTATTTTCTGCAATCAGTTGCAGTGTCTCAGGATCAGACCTTTTGCGAACTTCTGACAAGCAAAGTCAATGGTGAAGCCAGATTCAGTTAACATCCATGTTACTAACTTAACAACTGCAATAATTTACTTAACAACTGTGGCAAGAAAAGTCATAAAATGGGGCAAAGCTCACTTAACAACTGTTTCACTCAGCAACATAATTTTGGCTCAATTGTGGCCATAAGTCACCTATAGTTATTGTTGAGTGTTGGTAAACACTGATATGAACCCAAAACATCAGGTGTCACTTTTGGTACACATGTCATTTTGGCACACTGTCACTGCCTAGTGGAATCTTTGAAATCAAGATTGGCTAACAAGGTCAAATGCTGCTCATTTTATTGTCTTGCTCCATAATGTTATGAAGACAAAACACAATATTACCCTGGCTGTTGAACAGCAGAGTGAAGGAATACTTCTTTCACTGATATTATTGAATAGTGCCCAAATGTTTAGTTTTAAAATGATCCTCAAGAAGCATAACATTGCATTACATAACTGCTACACACAACTAAAAGTTGTGTAAATGTTCATTTCAGGAGATATAATTTGCAAATTATAGTCATTCACATTAACATATTTTGAACCGTTTTGTATGTACTCTTCATGCTGCTCCATTTAAATAGAAGCCAGAAGTCTCCCACAAGCTTTCAAAAGTTATTATTAAAGTACATTTTAATATGACTGGTTGATATTGCAACTCAGTAAATTCAATGCTTAAAAATAATGGAATTTAACTTTAATTCAGTGAAATTAAATGTCACTCTATGTAAATCAAATTAGGGAACTTTTCATTCTTCTGTTGCTGCATCTATTAACTTTTGGAATAAGATTGCTTGAATGGTACTTTCAGCCACGTATAAAACATGCCCCAGAATAAAAAATATTTAGTCTGACGTAGATAAAACATACTCCTCTTGGTAAAGGACATTGAATGAAGTTACCATTGATTTGGTTTTGATGGATAAACATCAGTTTATTTTATCTGAAGATGTGGACACTTGCTCACAGGTGAGAATTTCCAGGACTTTGTTATCTTGGTTAAGAGAAATTGCTAGGAAACTGATTGGCTAGTGAAAATGCAAAGCTTTCCTTAGAAACATTCTTTTCCTATTTTCCTTTTTACCATTGCAAAAGGGGATTTGAAAATAGGGTGGCCTCCAGTGGTCCAAATCTAAACTGGAAGCCCACACATTTCCATACTAAAAATAAAATGAACAACGTTAGCAGTATATTATCAAACAAACAGAATGTCTCCATGGCAACTGATGATAATCTAGGCCTAAGGCCCAAAAAGCTATTCTATCAAATTTCTCTACAGGATTGGTTATTGGCATTTATTTCCTAAGTTAAAAATACCCCATGGCCATAACCATTGGTATTCGTGCTCTGACTAACCTCACAATAGCTCAAATATCATGTGCGTTTTGATAACTATCATAAGTACAAGGAATACATTTCAAGGACAAATATAATTAGCATAATTAAGTAAACTGTAGGCAAAACATAACTTAAAAATATTTAAACAATAATTTGTTAGAAGAGCCTTCAAATTTACTGCTTTTAAAATTGCTTTTGAATAGTTTTTTCCCCATCTTTTGACAGTCCAAATAATTATTATAACATTGATTTCTCTGTTTTCTGTTTAAGACTGATATCAAGAAAATGCAATAAATATAGCAAATAAATGTGAATAGATGTCACCACCAGTGGCAGTATTTTAGCTAAATTTGAACTTTGGTATAGATTTATTATAATAATTAAAGCATTCAGCTAGAAGCTGAAACTGAGAGTTCTAGTCCTGTCTTTGGCATAAAGTTGGCTGGGTGACTATATACTGAAGATACACACTTTTCTGAACTAAAAATAAAGAGAGCAAGGCTAGTTGTATGTTATCTAGTAAACCTAAGAAGTTTGTTGGAAGTTCTTTTGGCTTAGCAAATAATGTTGTAGATATTTTCCCCCCAAATGTTATCAACTTCTCTTACCAGCAAACACTTAATTAAATTTATTTTATTTTCACTTCCTCTTCATAGGCTGACTGCCCTTTACACTTTTATAAAAGAAGTACAAGCTGTTTGCTCTATTAAAAAATGTCAGAAGCTAAGGACATTTCTGCAGAACAGTGGGAAAGATGCAAGATATTTCCCTGGTAAGGGGCTGAACAAAAGGCAGGGAGAAAAATATGGGCCATACATTTTTAATTGGCATCACAGGGATAAATTGACCATAGTCTAATCTTCAAGCCAGAAAGATATTTTCCATGATGATGGGGAGGAGAGATCCAGCTTATGGCCCCTTCTCTGTGGGGCCTCTCACAGATGCTCTTCCTCTCCTATTTATCATCTATATGAATCTATTGGGTAAGGTTTTCTGATAGCATAGGGTGAGGTTATCACCTCATCCCAGGCCAACCGAGTGATCCCATGGAGTTTTGTCATGTGTCTGGAAGTTTTAAGTATCTAGATGGAGCAAAATAGGCAAGTGGCATAGGGCCGGGTTACTTACGGGACCGTCTACTGCCACCAATTGCCTCCCACCGACCCGTACGCTCTCACAGAGAGGGACTCCTTAGGGTGCCATCCGCCAGGCAGTGCCGACTGGCGACACCCAGGGGAAGGGCCTTCTCTGTGGGGGCTCCGACCCTCTGGAATGAACTTCCTCCACGACTCCGCCAACTTCCTGACCTTCGAACCTTTCGCCGCGAGCTTAAGACACACCTATTTATCTGTGCAGGACTGGCCTAGAATTTTAATTTTAATTTTAAATTTTGCTTTTAAATGGGGTTTTTATTATCTTAATCATAATTTTAAATCTGGCCTAATTCAATAAATTTTTTAAATACTGTTTTTATTTTGTATTTATTCTTGTATTTTTATCAGGCTGTAAACCGCCCTGAGTCCTTCGGGAGATAGGGCGGTATAAAAATTTGATTAAATAAATAAATAAATAAATAAATAAATAAATAAATAAATAAATAAATAAATAAATAAGTCAGTGTGACTGTGGGTTTTAGGTCTTTTTTTTTTTTAATTCAAAAAGTTTTACAGAAAATTTTTTTCCCCCTTTCCCCCCACCTCCCCTCCCACCTCCCTTCACAACCCCCCTTCCCCCCGACTTCCCGGAATGAGCACAAGGTATGGTTAAAAATAAAACAAACATATACTAAAAAAAATTCGTCCCAACTTAATTATACTCCTACAATTCTCATCAGTTCCTAATTTCCCCCGAAAACAATCAAGAATAATACATCATAATCATTCAAAAGCAGTCTGATAACTCTTAGTCTGATATCTACTTTGAATATAGTCAATCCATTTTTTCCATTCCTTTAAGTATCTTTCTTGCATATTGTCTTTCAAAAAGGCTGATATTTTCGCTATCTCAGCCAAATTGGCAATTTCCATTCTTCTATTGTAGGTACTTCTTTTTTCTTCCAATACTGTCCTATTAGTAATCTTGCTGCTGTTATTAGATTTAAAATCAATTTAGTCTCAATTACTGTACAATCCGTAATAATTCTTAGCAGGAAAAATTGCGGCAGGAACTTTATCTTCTTTTTCAAAACATTTTGTAAAATCCACCAAATTTTTATCCAAAAGGCCTTTATATCCTTACAAGTCCACTAAATATGAAAATATGTAGCATCATCACAATTACATCTCCAACATTTTGCTTTCATATCTGGATACATACACGATAATTTCTTAGGCTCTAAATGCCATCTATAAAACATTTTATAAAAATTTTCCCTCAAATTCTGTGCCTGCGTGAATTTAATATTTCTAACCCAAATTTTTTCCCAAGTTTCCAATAATATTGGCTCCTGGAAATTTTGTGCACTTTATCATACAGTCCTTTATCAAGTCCCTTTCAGAATCTATTTCAAGTAACACATTATACAATCTCTTTATATGCTCCTGAGTCTGATTTCTAATTTGCTTCACCAAATTTCTCTCGTTCTGCTCTATACCAATTTTCTGATCTTCCTTCCATCTAGCACGTAGTTGCTCATATTGAAACCAAGTATAATTTTTTCCTTCTTCTTTTAGTACGTGCAAAGATTTTAATTGCAAATTACCTCTTTCAGTATACAAAAGATCTTTATATGTAATCATTTCCTGATTCTGTTCTATATTTATATTCTCTATTGTATGTCTAGGACTTGCCCACATAGGAACCTTATAATTTAGTTTATAAGAGTATTTTTTCCAAACACGCAGAAGAGCAGTTCTTAACACATGATTTTTAAAGGCCTTATCCACTTTTTTGTCATAAATTAAATATGCATGCCATCCATATAGCAAGTCATAACCTTCTATATTCAAAATTCTTTCCTCCGTTAAATTAAACCAATCACTTATTGCAGAGAGAGCAGCTGCTTCATAGTATAATTTAAAATTGGGCATTTTTAAACCTCCCCTTTCCCGAGAATCTTGAATTATTTTCATTTTAACCCTAGCTTTTTTACCTTCCCATATAAATTTATTAATTCCCTTCTGCCATTCCTCAAGATTCTTATCTTTCTTAATTATTGGTATCATCTGAAAGAGGAATAAAAATCTAGGTAAAACATTCATTTTAATAGCAGCTATTCTCCCCAGCAATGATAATTGCAATTTTTTCCAAACAATCAATTCCTTCTGAACTTTTTGCCATAAAACTTCATAGTTATTCTTATACAATTTTACATTTGACGATGTAATATAAACCCCTAAATATTTAACCTTCTTTACAATTTCAAATCCTGTTATTTCCTCTAATTTTTTAGGTCTTTCTTGATTCATCCTCTTATAGATGAACAAATATGATAGGTTTTTTGCCCTCCAGAACATCATACAACACCCCATCTCCCAACATTGATTGTCTGCAATTCTACCAGCCTTTTATGAAGCATTAAAACCTCAATTTGCTCCAGAGCAAAACCTGCAAATCTAGATGGTCTTTCAGGAGTATATTATTGGTTGGGGTTTTTTGAGTTTACATCCAACCCCCAATTGTCAATTTCAACCATTTGTTAATATTACTTTTTCTTTTTTAGTTGCCCAGAATCACATTGATAAAATGGGTGGCAATACAAATAAATAAAATCAGTCAATAAATAGTATTTCATGGAAATTTGAGTACAAAAATGTACATGAAAGTATACCTATACATAAACTTTTAGTTCCAAAACTATAATATTATCATTTTAGGTGAGGTTTCTAACAGCAAGAAATTATTGTATCTGGAAGATTCTCCTCTTTCACAATGCAAACAATAGACACAACAAAGATCCTTGCGACTTAATCAAATTAGATGTCATGGATACATAGAAGTTTATTGGATGAAAATAAATTGTTAATCTTTAACATCTAAAAGACCCTTTTGTATCTTTTACCACTGGAAAATGCAAAAAGATCTCATCCCGGAGGGGATATCTAAGGAGATTAGTTCTAACCTGTATGAAAAGTTGGAGATATGGAGCTTTCTTTTTTTTAAAAAAAAAAAAACAGCTCATGTCAAAGAGATGATGATTTTCTATGATTGGCTAAAGCTCAGTGTACATCTTGCACAAAAGAAGCTCAATGGATAAGTTTTAACAATATACTGTAAATGTCCAGCATTAAAGTAGTTGACAAGATAACCTAAGGGTCATTTGTAATGTCACCTTTTGTTGTTTCACATCTTCCTCTCTCCAGGATCTGTTTAGATATATGTCTCTCATTATTTTATCTATGTGTGTACAGAAAATGTCAAGTATTTTATATCTGGGATGGAACAAACAGTATCAGCAAAAAGCTTTTGCTTTTTAGCAGAAACTCTTGATATATATACTGTCCATTTCTGGCATCGTTTATGTTTCCTTCTGAAATGTTTGAACTTGGGTGAAATGTGAAAGACATCTTGAAAAGCACTACGGTATTACTTATCTTTGGTTTTTTGTTTTAGTAAGCTGGTATCATTTTTTTTAACTAGTGCTTTAGGAAACTTAGCAACAAAAAGGTAATTTCTCAATTTTGAAATCTCTTCTTCTCTCTGCTATTTTCCAGAAATAGGCTACACACCAAAAGTAGAGTTTGCATATCTGGATGTTCTGCAATAGGACAGCAGGAGATATTTACTCTCTCCATCCTGGCACAAGGGAAAGTTAGCAGTCTGGATGCCAAAAGGCCCAGAAACTACTACAAAGGCACAACAGCACTAAGAAGCAGCCAAGGGGATTGAGAAGAGCCATGGAGCCAGAGAAAACATAGGAGAGGAAAGCTGATGAAAAAGTCTGCCCAAAAGCCCCATGGAACTCAAGCATCTCAAATGACAAACCAGCTGAGCTAAAAGATAAACTCACAAAGACTGTGTCAGTGTGAAAGCCAATGAATGTATCAGAAAGCCCCGTGCAGATGATATGCTTATCTAGAATATTTTAAAATTGTCTCAAGTGATATATGCATATCAGCATTCTTACTTTTTCTGGCCAACAAAAATGGTAAATGTTACCACCTGTTCTGGATTATGGAAATTGCTATGCTTTGATTACTTGCAGTTTTGCTTGCTGTGAGCAGAAAAGTATAATATGAATACAGGTATTTCTTCATTATTATTTATTTATTTAGCATATGTCATTTACAAAGGTCATGCAATCACTGATGTACAACACTAATAAACCACATTATACATACAAACATGTTCAAATAAAGCACCCACAAATACATACATGTAAAGTGTGTAGACAATACAATAGACAAGATACAATATTAAGTTAGAATATAACCATGAAGCCACGGAATTAGGCTAGATTTTATAGTTTGATAGCTAAGGATGATACCTATCTACCTGTGTTTCCCTGAAAATAAGACCCTGTCTTATATTTTTTTCCCACCAAAAAAGGCACCAGGTTTTATTTTTGGGGGAACACACATCATTCACTGAATCACCTCATTTGTGTGCATTGCTCTAGCTTCCTTTTTGCTGTCAGAGATCTTCAGGAACTTCTGCAGCTGGATTGCATTGATCCAGAGCTCTATTGCTGCAGAGGCCTCAGAAAGCCTTGCCAGCGTTATCAGTTGCAGAAGTGGGCCAGCAAGGCAGGTGTCAGGATATGAGAGGCCTGGCTGCAACTGTCTGAAGGTAAGTAGTACAACAGCTTTATCCATCCATCCCCACCCTGGCTTAATTTTTACCCATGCACCCTAGAGTGGGTGGGGTTTTAATTAGGGCTTGTTTTGGGGTTAGGGCTTATATTGAGCTCATGTGTAAAAAATCAAGCTAGGACTTACTTTCAGGGTAGGTTTTCAGGGGAAACAGAGTAACTGTTTCTGTGGATATAAAAAAAAGATTGTGACAGATGCCTTGAAATTTCCTGAAGAGACGTTCTCTATGTGTCTTATCATTTGTTCTGATGCATCGCAGTCACATTGTGGATTCTCAGCCATTCCCTACTTAAAAGAGCTTTGTCCTATTTCTGGTATGGCCTCTCCTGATTCTATTCAGGTGAATTGAGCTGATGGCAATAGAGTATGTTGCTACAGAAGTGGTGCTAAAACTGGCATTTCATCATATATATTTCCATGGTTTCCTCTGATTAAAATAGTTTGGACACAGAAATTATTCTGTGAGGTTTTTTCCCCCCTCTGAATTCTTGTTCAAGTTAATGTAAGAAAGTTTGCTTTAGAAATTCTTTCCTATGGAGGTTTTTTTTTTTTTAAATCATCTATACAACTTTGGCAAAGAATTTGTGGTCAGTTGTGCTTTAAAACAACTCAATGTTGAAATGTCTACTATCCATTTATTTACAGTACTTATTAAAATTGTTGTCTGTAGTTCCCCCCACCCCAAGAATGCTTTAAAAGAATATATATTTTTAGACAATATTCAAAAATGAAATATGTTTATTTTATTTTTCTTAAAAAGACTGAAATAATGTGACCTTATAAATATATGTCAGGCCTGCAGTTCTGAAAATTGCCTCATGAAACTTTTTACGTGCCAGCTTCAACCCTGGGCGTTTCAAACACTCAGCAGGGAAAATTAGATTCAGTCTGGCAGTGTGTAATCAGTGAGTCTGCATAGCCTATGAAAAGGGCATATGGACTTAAATATCCAGATCAAATAAAGAAAAGACATTCAGCCATCTATGCTGCAAATTCCAATAAATAGTGGCAATAGAGACTGTGGAGCTACTGTATATGTTAGCAGAAAATTGAGACAGCTGTGAAAAAATAAACATTGCTTCACATTGTTTTATGAGTGAAGTACTTCTCCATTTATCAGACTCTATAATAAAAGACTATTATTTTTCACAAATGAAAATGGCAAAAAAAAACCCCTTCTGATATCTAGATACACCAGTTTAATTGCACTTGTCTTGGTTGTAAAAAGAATGTAGTTGATATTCTTGTCACGATGACTTAGAAGCTTATTGTGGAGTTCATTCAGAAGAGGTAATGACTGGGAAAATGACAAAGAAAACTGTTACTGACCATTAGTGAGCAATCCTTCTGTCACATTGCCAAGATAATTTAGACAAATGGAGGATGGAGGTCTCCATGGGAAACAAGATGCTGATGTTTCTGACAATAGTAGCTTTTAAAATATCTTGCCTTTATCTTTATCTATTTGTCTTGATCTAGATTCCCACACACACACACACATCAGAAATTCTAATAATGCATCATGCTTCACATAACTGAGTTACAACTTGTACGTAACACATGTTACACACGTGGGGTAGTTCCTATCTATCAGCAGTTTCTACCCATTCCCTACCATATAATCCTTTTTCTAGAGCATGATGGCAAGTTAAATGCACAAATATCTGTCAACACACACATACATTTATTAATCCCTTCCTGAAACATTCACATACAAGGGGAATTTTAATGCAGCTGTGAGTGCCGTTGACTGTTTTATCTATCACCCCATTGGTCACCAGGATTAACTGGCTAATCTAATTGGCTAGGTGGTGGCCTGTTCCCTGTAGTGATTCCACGGGCATCCCGCCTGAATCTGTGTGGTAGATAGAAAGGGCCTATTGCTTTTCAGTCATGGTTGCAATCTTTCTATCACTTCCAGTAGCAATTTTTGGCCCTTATAACAATTTCTGTGTAACAAGGATGTCCCAAAGGTGCTTTTTAAAGAAACAACTGGACTTTCTGGGTTTTTTTTTAAATTGAAGATGTTTTGCTTCTCATCCAAGAAGCAAAGGAACAAGACAATGAGTCCATGAAGCAAAGGAACAAGACAATGAGTCCAACAAAGCAAAGGAGCAAGGCAGCAATAAGGCAAGAAGTCCACACGTTAGCAACAGCACGAATTCAGCACTTGTTCCCAATAAGCGCCCTTCCCCACAGCATCTCAAGTCCCCAGGTGTGTCTTGTGCAGACGGGCAGGGCACTCTCCTCCCGAGTCGTCGGGTCGACCTGTGCTATTCCTGCCTCCTCTCCACTCTCCGTGCCTTGGGATCAGGAGGGGGCGGTGCCCTGAGCTCTGTTGTTCCTCATCTCCACTGCCTGCCCAACCTTCCCACTCTTTCGGTCATCCTGCCCCTGTTTCTCCCTGTTGGCAAGCCATCCCAAGCCCAAGGGACCTGGGGCTGTCTCATTCTGCTCCTCCCATGTTCCTCCAAAGCCAATGAGGCCGCCTCCTTGACCTCCGTCAGCCCCAGCTCTGCCTTGTCCTCTGTGTAGTCAGGCTCTGACAGGGCCATGACAGCTTTGCTCTCCTCTCTCCTCTCTGGGAAAGTTTAGATCATCCTCATCTGACTACTCCAGCTATTTAGGTGTTGCCTAGGTTCGATGAGTTTCAGATGATTCTTGACTTTGTGTCTCCAGAAACTGGCATTCCACAGGTTCTGCTGAAGCTGCTTCTTTACATTCAGTGTCCAAGTTCTGAGTCATGACACTTTTGCATCCTGTTGCATGTGCAAATGCTCTTTCCTAGCAGATGTCTATATCATACATGCAGGGGTGGTGACCATTCCAGCCTATCTGCTTAAATTTAGAAGGCCACTCAACTTTGAAAAGACTATACTATGAAATGCTGAAGAACTCGGAATAAAAATTAAAACTATTATTACTCTTGAGTAGTTTAGATGACCAAGGGTGGCATTCATTTACCTTTGCTACCAGTTCTCAAATGGGAGTGCACACGCACATGTGATTGCTTCACTCACACATGCCACCTCTACACATGCGCAGGACCTTCTGCGCATGCGTAGAGCATCAAAAACAGGATGTGATGACATCTGGTCGGGTGGACAAAGCTGCCTGCTACCACCGCTACCACTTCGCCTGAACCGGATAGAACTGGCTGAATACCACCACTGGTTCTGACCAATGCCCTAATTAAAACATGAATCTCAAGCCGAGGTTCAAAAGAAATCCAGTTATTTATTAGGAGCGTCAGGTTGGTACATACCAAAAGACGCCAACTCTGACTTCACTTAATTTGCACCTTGGCTCACACCCTGTTTCCCCCTTCCCCCAAGTTTTGTCATCAGTCACATTCCCTAACAAAGTGATTTCATGGGTTGTAGAAGTCACTCCCTCTGGCCACTGTGAATGGAGATGGCCTTGGAGATGGCCTTGACATTTGCCAGCTGGACATTTGCAAGCTGGAATGTACTCTGTTTTGACTGAGGTATAAACTCCTTGATATGATGCTCGATTCTGCATCCCCCCTGCTTATGGCAAGTCAAGAGCAGGTCAGGAAGGCTTTGCAAGGTGACAATATAATTGGTTGAAAAACACAATTTTTTTTTATATTTATACCCATAGCTTCCCAGACTTAAAATGAAACAACTCTGATACCATTTTCAATAAGTTTAATGGCCTTTAAGCTGAGTTTCATTCCTTGTGACTTTATGGATTCATCTATGTAGTTTTCTTAAACAATATTTAAGAGGGAGTCGGGCTGTTCTCCAAAGCACCTGAGGGTAGAACAAGAAGCAATGGGTGGAAACTGATCAAAGAAAGAAGCAACTTAGAACTAAGGAGAAATTTCGTGACAGTTAGAACAATTAATAAGTGGAACGACTTGCCTTCAGAAGTTGTGAATGCTCCAACACTGGAAATTTTTAAGAAAATGTTGGATAACCATCTGACTGAGATGGTGTAGGGTTTCCTGCCTGGGCAGGGGGTTGGACTAGAAGGCCTCCAAGGTCCCTTCCAACTCTGATGTTATGTTATGTTATGTTATGTTATGTTATGTTATGTTATGTTATGTTATGTTATGTTATGTTATGTTATGTTATGTTATGTTATGTTATGTTATGTTATGTTATGTTAATATGAATGCCTAAAGATATGTGTTACATATTCTAAAACAGAAGCAGGACCAAATAGACAGAAACAGTGTGTGTGCATAGCAGTGGTGAAATTCAGATTTTTTTACTACTGGTTCTGTGGGCGGGGCTTGGTGGGCTTGGTGTGGTTTGGTGGGCAGGGCAGAGGAAGGATACTGCAAAATCCCCACTCCTGGGGGAAGAATATTGCAAAATCTCCATTCCCACCCCACTCTGGGACCAGCCAGAGGTGATATTTGCCGGTTATCCGAACTACTCAAAATTTCTGCTGCCGGTTCTCCAGAACCTGTCAGGACCTGCTGGATTTCACACCTGATGCATAGTGTAGGGACTGCTTATGCAATATGCATTCAACCTATGGGCTACCAATGTCAAGCATATCCTCTTGAATGTACTAAATATTATAGTAACTGAACACCCAGCCCTACTTATTAATTCAGTTTGCTGGTAATTATTGTGCAAATTTGAGGGGGAGGGAGAGAAAGAGACCTTTGCAAACAATCCCCTGATCATGCATACAACTCAACTGGAGGTGGGTGGCACATGGCTGCAGATGATTGCACTCATGAAACATTGCTGACTCCCATAAGCAGCTTTGACTGGATTCATGCACATAGGAAATTTAGATATCATTTTATCCCATGCAAATCAGATTCCTAACTTCTTTCGGAATTTGTTTTTGAGGAATTTGTTTTTTCAGCATGGATACTACCGTAAATGGACCTTTCACCTATGTGCCACCCAAGTGAAATTAAAAGCAAAATGAAAAATTTCTCAAGTAAGGTACAATAATAAAGTAATGCTGCACAAAAGGCATTTATAGAGCACACATGGACAAAAGCCAACTAGCTTTTCCCCCCTTCTTAGACTATTTTGCACATTCTAAATCATGTTTAAAACAGCGTTTCGTGCACCTTTGGCATTGAGACATGCCGGCCACATGACCACGGAGACGTCTTCAGACAGCGCTGGCTCTTCGGCTTTGAAACAGAGATGAGCACACACACCCTGCACATGTGTGCTAGTCAGGAATGACTAGCACATATTTATTTTTTTATTTATTTTTTTATTTATTTTATTTGATTTTTATACCGCCCTTCTCCCGAAGGACTCAGGGCGGTGTACAGGCAAGATAAAACCAGCAATACAAATATACAAGTTAAAATATCATTTAAAAAACTTATTTAAAATTAGCCTGAAATTAAATTACCATAAACTAAAAACCCCGTTTAAAAATTAATAAAATTTCCCATTAAAAATCCAATTTAGGCCAGCCCCGCGCGAATAAAGAGATGTGTCTTTAGTTCGCGACGGAATGTCCGAAGGTCAGGTATTTGACGTAGACCTGGGGGAAGCTCGTTCCAGAGTGTGGGAGCCCCCACAGAGAAGGCCGTGCGAGGGGAATATGTGCGAGGGGAACCTTTACCTTTACCTAAATCATATTTATAGCCAGTTGATATAGTTGTTAAGGCATCAGGCTAGCAACAGGGAGGAACTAAAGTGGAACTATGAGTTCTAGTTCCACTTTAGCTACAAAGCCAGTCACATCTTTCTCAGCCTAGGTGATCTTAGGTTTTATTAAATTTTATTAAATTTTAATTGGGGTTATTATTTTAGGGTTTTAAATTTTTAAATTTCAGCCATTTCTGTAATATGCTTGGTTTTAAGTTTCTGTTTTAAATGTGAATATTGTGGGTTTTTTAATTTTTGGCTGTACACCGCCCTGAGTCCTTCGGGAGAAGGGCGGTATAAAAATCTAATAAAATAAATAAATAAAATAAATCTTTAGTCAGTTACTCTCTCTCTGCCCTAGGAAGTAGTCAATGGAAATCAGTTCTGAAAAATTTTGCCAAGAAAACAGCAAGGATTAATCCGGTTGCCAGGAGCCAAAAACTGACATGGCTTACACATACAAGTCATATTCAAAATTCTTAATTTCCTGAATTAGCGGTACCTGTATCTGGAGATTTTAAATAGTATTCCTGCTATATTTCTGCATAAGGGATTTTGCCCTGTGTGTCTGCCCCTATTTCTCCTAATGTTTCACAGAAAAAGAATAGTTCTGAGTGTGAACTGTCATTGCTAACCATCCTTCTATTAGATATTTTCCAGCCCATTTTCATTATTGTTATAATCTGTGAAGAGATAAAATGATTGCCATGGTAACAAATGCATATTGTCAATCACAGATATAATTCTGTAGCATAAAAAATATCTTGCTTTCATAGAAAAAGTTTACCTTCTTTATTTGTAAATTACGTGTAAGTTAAAGGATTTAAAAGCTCAACTTCTAACATTAGTATGTGTATGGGATGTTGCTTTTTGAGAACAATACCAACGTGATTTCCTTTTCTAAAGGTATTTTATCAACTTCCTTATTATCCCACAGCCTTGCGATCAGTGGTGGATTTCAAATTTTTTACTACCGGTTCTGTGGGCGTGGCTTGGTAAGCATGGCATGGCTTGGTGGGTGTGGCTTGGTGGGCATGGTGGGGGAAGGATACTGTAAAATCTCCATTCTCACCCCACTCCAGGGGAACATTACTGCAAAATCCCCATTTCCACCCAATTAGCTGGGACTCGGGAGGCAGAGAATAGTTGGGGGCAGGAAAGTCAGAATTTTTACTCTTGGTTCTCCAAACTACTCAAAATTTCCACTACCGGTTCTCTAGAACTGGTCAGAACCTGCTGAATTCCACTTCTGCTTGCAATGTTCTGGTGGTATCTGTCCAAGAATTAATCAGGTCTAAATCTCTATAGCTCTGGACAGAGATAGCTAAAGTCAGCTAAATGTTGTCTCTTGTTGTAGATTCAGCTACCATACATTAAAACTGAGTGGTTGTTTTAGGATAGGATGGACAATTTTTTTGTAGCTGAAAGCCATATATAAAATTTTGGGGAAAGCCACAGTAGACAAGATGTTAATACAAATTGAGTGGATTTATTTACTGCTTTTGAAAATCATGGAACCCCATCTGTGAATTGTACTAGTTGTAGAGGAGGGCTGTAGAAAAGGAATGTAAGAGCTTATCCACAGGCATTGGTCATTAAAAATGGTGCTTCTTATAACTCTAGAAAATACAGATGGTTCTTGACTAGCAATCAATTGTTTAGCAACTGTTCAAAGTTACAGTGGCATTGAAAAAAACAACTTACGATCGATCTTCACCTTATGAAGTATCACACCATCCCCACAGTGATGTGATCAAAATTTGGGTGTTTGACAACTGGTATGTATTTACAACAGCTGCAGCATCCTCAGATTACACAATCACCATTTGTGACCTTCCTAGCTGTACTTCTGACAAGTAAAGTCAATGGGAGAAGCCAGATTCTCTTAATGACCATGTGATTCACTTAACAACTGCAATGATTTGCTTAACAACCATGACAAAGGGGGCGGTAATAAAATCAGGTATCACTTAACAACTGCCTTGCTGAGCAATTTTTTAAAAATTTACATTTATATCCCCCCCTTCTCCGAAGACTCAGGGCGGCTTACAGTGTGTAAGGCAATAGTCTCATTCTATTTGTATATTTACAAAGTCAACTTATTGCCCCCCCAACAATCTGGGTCCTCATTTTACCTACCTTATAAAGGATGGAAGGCTGAGTCAACCTTGGGCCTGGTGGGATTCGAGCCTGCAGTAATTGCAGGCTGCTGTGTTTTAATAACAGGCTATCTTACAGCCTGAGCCACCACGGCCCTGCAATGGAAATTTTTATTACAATTGTGGTCATAAGTCAAAGACTAAATGTATAGTCCTACCATGTTTATTAGTGAATTAAATTTAACTGTAAATAACCTCAAAGTTTGATAAAATCAGGAAACATGAATCGCCAAAACGTGTTTTAAAGGGCATGGAATATTTGCTGTTTAAAACCTGCTAACTTAATTTGACTTTAAGGTTCAGGAATAACAACTAGCCAACTTCATTAATGTTGAAGAGTAATTCTAACTGTTGCTCCTTTTGACCCAATACATGGAGGTTATGTTTTTTAGCACTTTAGTCTTTTTACTCATAACTCGCCTCTAGCATTGTACATTCTACCATAACTTGCTAGAAGCAAGTTAGGACTTTGCATTTACTCATACATATTAAAGTTGCCAAGGTTGAGAATCACTGGGCTAGAGGTCATTATTTATTGGAAAGTTGAGAGAAAGTTAGTTGCCAAAAAATATTAGTGGAGGGTATCACAAAAATGATTTCTCTGTCAGTGCTTTCTGATTGTGCTTGATACATTGAGTTTATAGCAAGTGCTTTTTGCAAAACAATAAAAAGAAAGATTTGAAGATAAATTATTATCAGAGCAGCATGCAGACATTCTCATTGGTTGACAGTGGAGAGTGTCAAACTTATCTTTATCCAATGTGCTTCAGCGATGGGCTGTGTTTTAATGTTCTTGTATGCCAGGAAACAATATTTACAGAATATTTACAGAAGGCTCATAACACTCAAATGACATAACCCAGATCTCTTATAGGAAGCTTCTATTTTATTTCCCTACAATGACTAGAAATCAAACATTATATAAAGGTATTGTAGAAAATCAACATGGTGGCATGCCATTTGTATAGGGCAGGCCTGTCAAACTGGCAGCCCATGGGCTGGATGCGTCACATACAGGCCATGCTACCCTGGCTCTGCAAAGGCAAAAAACATCACAATATGTCACAATACATCACGTGATGTGACCAAGTTTGATGCTATGGTGTAGGGCAGGGGTAGTCAACCTTTTTATACCAACCGCCCACTTTTGTATCTCTGTTAGTAGTAAAATTTTCTAACCGCCCACTGGTTCCACAGTAATGTGCCATGTATCGTCGTCTGCACATGCTTCTCATGTATCGTGGATTGGGTTTGGGGGAGGTGCACCGGCTACCAGCTCTGCTTGTCTGTTACAGCTGGGTGGTGTGGGGGGAGATGAGCGAGCTATTCTGGGTCGAGGCTCTTTTGTTTGTGGTCATGCTATAGCGCCATTTAGTTTCACTTACTTAACATGAACTAAACTTATGCGCGGGTGATACAAATAGTATATTTTCAGAAATTTAAATTGTCATGGGGAATTTCATGAAAACCTAATGAAAATGTTTTTAAATAATGCTTTAAATAATGCTATGAATTTTTTTTAAAAAGTCAATTAAATTTAAAAAAAGGAAAGTGCTTAAGTATCGGACAAAACCCCTACCACCCACCATGAAAGCTGGAACGCCCAGTAGTGGGCGGTAGGGATCAGGTTGATTACCACTGGTGTAGGATAAAGATCAATAATGGAAACTGTTTTCTATCTAAGGATAACATAACCTATCACCAGCTCATTTGTAATGTGGATACAGTGCATGCTGGCTACACTCCTGTGGGCCTGACTCACACAATGTGAGTGAGAATGAGCTCAATTTTCTGACAAACCTCTTCTAGTCTAGGCCACTGTTTTTCTTGGCCTGCGGTGCTCTGTGTAAAGAATCAGACATTGCTACCATACATACATCTTCCACCTATTTTGGACAGCATCTTTCAGGATGCTCTATTGGAAAAATACTAAATATATTTATAGGTTGTAATAAAGCAGCCTCATTACAACCCACAAGATTATAGTGTGTTATCATCATTTGCATTGTGTTTGTGGGGAGAGTAGAACAAAGAGAGGATTAATCTTGAAATAATACACTTTCATTGAAACTACCTGTAATTAGCAACCACCTATTAAATGATTACCAGCTGACAATTACAACCCCAAAGACTCCTCAGTGAAAAAATATAGTGTTCTGCTCAGCCTTCTTGCACATTTTTAAAAATGTAACTATAGCATTGTCCTAAAATAAAGCATGCAAACTTGCTGCTTTACGCTGTTTAATTTATAGTCCTCCACTTGTGAAAGGATGGGAGTCATCATCATCATTTTAGCCATTGTGTATCCACAATGAAGGCAGGATGAAGGCCTCTTTCCAACCAATACGGTCCTGAACTTTCTTTTGTCAATTGGGGCCACAATATTTGCTGATGTTGTTGATTCATCTTGTTTTAGGTCTCTTTCAAGGACACTTTTTACCAAGTAGGACAATGTATTGGTCCACCTGCCATCAGTTCTTCTTGCTATGTGATCAGCCCATTTCCATTTCAATTCTTTTACTGTTTTAATGATATCGTATACTTTTGTTTGTTCTCTTATCCATGTGCAGGCCTTTCTACCTTGTCTTGTAATGACGAACATGTATCTATCCGTGGCTTTTTGACCACTCTTAGCTTTTGTATCAGTTGTGAGGTTAGTGTCCATGTTTCACCGGCATATGTTAGAGCAGGTAGCACACACCGATCAAAAACTTTTCTCTTCAGGCATAGGGAGAGGTTGTTCTTGAAAATTATACTTTGTTTGCCAAATGCAAGCCAACCACATTTAACTGTTCAATTTCTTTTATTGTATTACCTTCCATTGAGATCCATAGGCCAAGGTATATGTAGTGGTCTACTATTTTATTTATTTATTTTATTCGATTTTTATACCGCCCTTCTCCCGAAGGACTCAGAGCAGTGTACAGCCAAATAAAAATCCACAATATACACTTTAAAACAAGACTAAAACAAAACATATTACAAGATGGCCAAAATTTAAAACAGTTTAAAACCCTAAAATATAAATAGCCCCAGTTAAAATTTAGTAAAACTTCTAAGCCAGTCCCGCTTGAATAAATAGGTGCGTTTTCAGCTCATGGCGAAAAGTCCGAAGATCAGGCACTTGACGTAAACCAAGTGACGTACTATGTCTATTCTTCTCCAGATATAAAAAAAAAATTCTTTCTTTGGTGAATTTATTAAACATAACCTGGCTCTTTTTCAAGTTTATTTTTAAGCAAATGGTTCACATGCTTTGTGAACCAATTCTTGTGTCTTTGTAGCTTTTCTGCATCTTATGAGAAGAGACATCATCATCTGCAAATGTTAAGTAATTTTAAAAGGTGCCATTGATTTTTATTCCATCTTTTGCCCTGGCTAGTTTGTGAAATACTTCTTCAAGGCAGGCTGAGAAAAGGATGGGTATTACTGTATCATCTTGTGATACATCTCGTTCTATGTTGATTTCTACTTTAAAATCATTAAGGCCAATTGTTGCCATTGTTTTTTCATATTCTGATTGCAGTAGGTTTATGTAAGAAGTGTCTAAGCCTTGGTTGAGCAATGCCTTGCTTGCTGGAAGACTGAGTCAAATGCCTTTTTACAGCCAATGAAAGCCATGCACAGAGGCATGGTATACTCATTGTGCCATTCAATAACTTGCTGAACAACTTTCTGGTTGCACTGGAAGTTGGCAAAGAGGCCATTTTTGGCCTCTGGAGGGCCTACGGGGGAGGGGGTTAGAGAAGGCTGTTTTTGCCTTTCCCAGACTCCTAGAGAAGAGGCTCTGGAGCTGGGAACAGCAAGAAATGGACCTTCCAGTCCCACCAGAAGTTGGCAAATGGGACATTTTCAGTCTTCAGAGTACCTCCAAAGGGCTTCTGGGGGGTGAGGGAGGCCATTTTCACCCTCCCCAGACTCCTAGAAAGGCTCTGGAGTCTGGGGAGAGGGGAAAATGGGCTTTCCCCTGTGGCCCTTTGGAGGCAGGAAACAACCTGTTTCCCTACTTCTGGTGGGCCCAAAAATCATCTGGCCAGTGCGCATATGCACACTGGAGCTGAGCTCACATGCCCACCAATATGGCTATGCATGCCACCTGTCGCCATCACGGGGCTGCCTTCAATCTTCCTGACCAATTTACATTCACTTGCTAACAAGATGGATGAAATACTCCTTTTAAACAGATGCATTTCTGATTTTCACAGCGCAGCTGCCCTATGCTTTATTGAAACCTGGCTACATGACAATATTGAGACAACAGCATGCAAATTTGAGGGTTTTAGATACATAGAGCAAACAGGATTGCAGAATCATCAGGTAAAAAGAAGGGAGGAGGCTTATGCTTGTATATCAATAACAGCTGGTCTCAGAATATAACTATAATATAGAAATTCTATGATGAAAACTTTACTTATCAACTATAACCATTTTACTCTCCACATGAATTCTCCTCATTTCTACTAATTGCTGTTTATGTCCCTCCACAAGCCTGTGTAAATAAGACATTATCCACTCTAGCTGATGCCAAATACCCTGATTCACTGGCCATTATTTTGGGACATCTGAACAAAGCAAACTTCCTGACCTTCAAACCTTTCGCCGCGAGCTTAAGACACATCTTTTCATCTGCGCAGGACTGGATTAGGATTTTAAATTTTAATTTGGTTTTAATGGGGTTTTTATTATTCTATTGGGGTTTTAATATTTGGCCCTATGTAATAAGTTTTTTAATTGGGGTTTTAATTTGTATTTATGTATATTTTTACGTGGCTGTTAACCGCCCTGAGTCCCTCGGGAGATAGGGCGGTATATAAATTTGATTAAATAAATAAATAAATAAATAAATAAGGAAAGAACTACTAAAATACTTTCAGCATTTGAGGCTGAATACTTTAGACCATTGCTATACAATACTAAAAGATGCTTATCAGTTTTTACCACAAGCAGCTGTGGGACACTCTGATCATTGCATGATTCACCTTGTACCTGCTTACAGGCAAAGACTTAAAACCACAAAACCAACAATTAAATCAATGAAGACCTGGACTGAGGAGGCAAAGTTAAAGCTGCAGGCCTGCCTTGACCGCACTGATTGGAATGTTTTCAAAAATACCTCTGCAGAGTTAGATGAATTCACAGATACTGTAACATCATATGTCAGCTTCTGTGAAGACCTATGTGTACTGACCAGGAACTTGCGAATATACAGTAACAATAAATCTTGGTTCACAGGTAAACTTAAGCAGCTATGTCGTTCCAAAGAGGAAGCCTACAGAAAAGTTGATAAAATGCGGTACCATTAGGCCAAAAATGTATTAACAAGGGAGATCAGAGCAGCAAAAAGAAGCTACTCTGAAAAGCTAAAGAATCAGTCCTAAACAAATGAACCAGCAAACATGGGAAACTCTTAAAAATATCACCAGTTACAGCAAACTTCCTTTCCAGGCTGAAGGAAATCAACAACTGGCAGATGACCTGAATGTGTTTTACTGCATGTTTGAAAGGAAACTACAGCCACCTATCTCCACAACCTCCATCTCAGATACATCAACAACAGCCAAACCTCCTTCAACTGACCCCATCCCATTGGTTTCACAACTCCTAGTGATCACAGAAAAGAAAGTGCAAGACCTATTTCACAGACAAAAGCTAGGAAAAGCTCCAAGCCTAGACAAGATAACTCCTTCTTGCTTAAAAGTCTGTGTTGACCAATTGGCCCCCATCTTCACCCAAATCTTCAATAAATCGCTAGACATGTGCTATGTTCCTTCTTGCTTCAAATGTTGTACTATCATCCCAGTGTTAAAGAAGCCCGCCATCAAGGAACTGAATGACTACAGACCAGTTGCTCTAACATCTGTAGTCATGAAAACCTTTGAAAGGCTAGTGCTGTCCCACTTGAAAACCATCACGATCTGCTGTTAGACCCCTTGCAATTTGCATATCAAGCAAATAGATCAACAGATGATGCTGTTAATATGGCTGTGGACTACATCTTACAACATCTTGAATCTCCAAAGACCTACGCAAGGGTCCTCTTTGTAGACTTTAGTCCAGCATTCAATACCATCATTCCAGACACTCTTCTAACTAAGCTAAATTAGCTACAGTACCTGAACACACTTGTAAGTGGATCATAAGCTTCCTAACAAACAGGAAGCAGCAGGTGAAGCTAAGCAGAATGACATAGATACTTGTACAATTAGCACAGGGCCTCCCCAAGGCTATATGCTCTCTCCATTTCTCTTCTCTCTATATACCAATGACTGCATCTCAAACAATCCATCTGTAAAACTACTGAAATTCGCAGATGACACAACAGTGATTGGTCTCATTCGAGACAATGATGAATCCTCATACAGACAAGAAGTTGAACAACTAGCCTCGTGGTGCAACCAGAACAATTTGGAACTGAACACACTCAAAACCGTAGAAATGGTGGTAGACTTTAGGAGAAACCCTTCCATACTTCCAACTCTTACAATACTAGACAACACAGTATCAACAATAGAGACCTTCAAATTTCTAGATTCTACCATATTGCAAGACCTAAAATGGATACCTAACATCAAAAATGTCATCAAAAAAGCACAACAAAGAATGTTCCTTCTGCGCCAACTCAGAAAGCTCAAACTGCCCAAGGAGCTGCTGATCCAGTTCTACAGAGGAATTGTTGAATCTGTCATCTGCACCTCTATAACTGTCTGGTTTGGTTCTGCAACCCAAGAAGAAAGACAGACTTCATAGGATAATTAGAACTGCGTAAAAAAACAATTATTACCAATCTGCCTTCCATTGAGGACCTGTATCCTGCACGAATCAAAAAGAGGGCTGTGAAAATATTTACAGTCCTCTTGCATCCTGGACATAAACTGTTTCAACTCCTACCTTCAAAACGACGCTATAGAGCACTGCACACCAGAACAACCATAATACTTATGACTGTAACCTTGTTGCTGGCATCCTTACGATTTATATTGACTGTTTCCTATAGATTTGATTGCTTATTTATACTGTATGACTTTCATTAAATGTTGTACCTTATAATTCTTGACAAATGTATCTTTTCTTTTATGTACACTAAGAGCGTAGGCACCAAGACAAATTCCCTGTGTGTCCCCTTGGCCAATAAAGAATTCTATTCTGTTCTATCTTTGTTGTAATTATGGTAAAGGTACATATATTTTTAGGATGGCGCAGTGGTTCAGTGATTAAAATACTGGGCTTTCAGCTAGAAAGCTGGCAGCCCAGGTTTGAGATGCGAGCACCAGACAATGGGATGAGCGCCTGTCCTCACCTCAGCTCCTGCAAACCTAGCAGTTCGAAAGCATGCAAATGCAAATAGATAAATAGTTACCACTTTGTTGGGAAGGTAACACCAAAGCAGTTACTTCATTTTCCTTAATGACAGAGTTGGGGTAACTGGTCTTTCCTTCTCCAGCTTCCTGCTCTTCCTATAGCTGTGATGGCAAACCTATGGCACACATGCCACAGGTGACATGGAGAGACCTCTCTGCAGGCATTCAAACTGTCACCCCAGCTCAGCTCTGCTGCTCATGTGTGTGTGTCTCCTGCCTGCCACCTGGTTTTTGGGTCTCTGCCGCACACGCAAGGAGGGGGGGAAGGGCACATATGCAGGGGTTGCATGTGCAGGGGACAGGGCACACTGGGGGGGTGGGGTGCAAGTACATTGCATTATGGGGGGGTTGCGCGTGCTTTCTGCACTCAGTGCCGAAAAGG
Organism: Ahaetulla prasina; assembly: GCF_028640845.1. NCBI lineage: Eukaryota > Metazoa > Chordata > Lepidosauria > Squamata > Colubridae > Ahaetulla > Ahaetulla prasina. Next base: position 125,611,254 of record NC_080542.1, read on the forward strand.
TTAGCCATCACTGTCCTATAGTATTTGTTGTAGAGAAAGGTGTCAAACTGGCAGCCCTGCAGGATGGATGTGTCATGAGAAGGCTACGCCCACGCCAGCTCCACAAATGGGAAAAACATCACAAAACATCATGTGATGGCAACATGACACAGCAAGTTTGACACCCGTGTTGTAGAGTAAAAGATGCTCTCTTTCTTTAGGATTAGTACAGAAATACAATTGCATGGAATTCCACAATCCCTATGGCTCCTATACAAAGTATTAAATGCAGGGATATTTTAATGGCATCCTCTTGATTACTGTATTTTTCAGAGTATAAGATGCACTCCCCCCTCCCCAAAACAGGCTGAAAATTTGAGTGTGTCTTATACTCCAAATGTAGCTTTTTTGAAGCTTTTTTAAAAAAATCCTAATGAGGTAGCTAGCAAGTGAAGTGATCTTCTGGCTTTGCCTGCTTTTCTCACAGCTTCTTTTTCCAACGATCAGCTGTGCTTTAGAAGCTGTTTTTTTATCCCCAACCAGGGAATTAATGTGCTGAAGTTGACCAGATTAAGGACACTATCCAGATGAATATCTGGTAGCAGAATATTTTTTCCTATTTTCCTCTCCAAAAATTAAGGTCTTATATTGCAGTGCGACTTATACTCCAAAAAATATGGTAAATCAAATCAATTTTTAAATACAATATAGCACTTGTTCTTCCCAGTCCTATACCGTACAATCTTTAGATTGTTATTGTGACATTTCTTTTACAAACAGTAGATGTATATTTAATAGTATGACTCGGTCACATCAGAAAAGAAAAGGGTAAGTAATTCTTATGGACCATTTGTACTTCTCTTGAGCTTTTCTATCCTTTACCGATGATGAGTGATACACAGATTTATTTATTTTATTTTTCCCATTTTTCATACTGTGGTAAAGTTCAACAAGATCAAATATTTTCCTGTTTCTGGCTTCTATATATTTTATTTAAAACTTTTTCATTTGAACTTTTTTGTTATATTCTCAGAAAGTCAAGGTGAATCTCTTGTTTATAATTATCTCAGCCAAAATGGGAAATGATATCACTGTAAATAATATTGATTAGACTAGCCGTTCCCAGTCTGGTACTTACTAGAAATGCTGTATCGGTGACCTGTAAATGTTAGATCTGTGTGCACTGTTAACATTTCTGAAAAATACTAGTTTGAGGAAGGATGATTGATAATTCCCCTTATCCACCAACTCTAAAAAATAAGCATCAAGAAGCTATCAAAAGGTTGCTTTTTTCTGGACTACATCAAAATATTCTTGGTGTGATGGCTGAATTTTGTCCAAAGCAGATTGCAGTTTTAAAATGACCTAGCAGAAGATAGCTGATCCATATCACTGCTGCAACAAATACTACTCTAAGTGTTTATTCTAAGCAGCTGAACACATGGGTTGTTCTGCATGCATAGTTTATTTTTCCTCCCAATTGGTAAGATCACTTTGATAACTGTAATCCTGGTCATGAACCAGGCTTCTTCTGTGATTATTTTTCCAGCTGCCAAAGATCAAGTGTTCACTCTTCCAAGAATGATGCAAAACATTTAAACATCAGTAACGTGCCCCTTTTCTCTAACTTTCCAGCTTTCCCATTATCACCTATCATATGTGTTTTCAACTCTCACTCTGCAGTTTTAGATAGTGCTCTTTAGCACTTTTGTCTGCCAACTGTGAAGAAATTAGGGCCCTTCTCTCAATCTAACACTATGATGATCCCTGTTACCTCTACCTTTGTAAATCAGTGAAGCAAGAAATAAGCAGACATACCAGAAATACTAGTCTATAAGTATCAATATATATAAATATATATTTATATTTATATATAACATATGTTATAATATATATATTTATTATCATATGTGAAATGAAGCCCTATGCAGAATCCATCACCTCACATGTAAAAAACTCATTCCAGTTCATAGAGATCATAAAGAAACAAAACTTACAGCCCAGTGACCTACTCGTGAGCTTTGATGTCATATCAAGTGCCAATCAAAGAAGCCTTGACAGCTATCCAAAACAAATATAACCCCCCCAAGCACATCCTAGATCTGACCAACCACTGCCTATCCAACACATACTTCATCTATAATGGACAAAAATACAAACAAGTAGAAGGAGCACCCATGGGATCACCCCTCTCACCTGTCATTGCCAATCTCTACATGGAACACTTTGAAACCCAAGCTCTAGAAAAATCTGAACACAAACCCAAACTCTGGCTCAGATATGTAGACGACACCTTCATAATCTGGCCACACGGGAAAGAAAAACTTGACAACTTCCTCACACACCTCAATAGCCTACATCCCAAAATATAGTTCACCATGGAAACAGAAGTTAACAACCAACTTCCCTTCCTGGATGTCTTAGTCTACAGGAAACCCAATGACTCCCTAGGACACACCATCTACCAGAAGAAAACACACACAAACCGCTATCTGCACGCACTCTCACACCACCACCCAGCACAGATCAACTCCGTAGCCAAGACACTCATCTCCAGAACAAAATGCTTAGCTGACGAACAACACCTAAAAACCGAACTAGACACTCTCACTAATGTACTAACATCCAATGGATTCCAAAGAAATAAGATTATCAAGCTAATCCAAAAAGAACCCCCCACTAAAATCCAAGACAGAGAACAAGAAAATGGCACAGCCCTCCTCCCATATATAAAAGGCACCACAGACAAAATCAGCAAGATCCTCCACAAACACAACATCAAGACAGCATTCTGCACAAACTGAAAAATATCCACCATCCTAAGAAACCCCAAAGACAAAATTGAGTTAGAAAATCAAGGAGTATATGAAATCCCATGCACCGCCTGCCCCTCCACATACATTGGACAAAGCAACAGAAGAATAAGTGCACGCATTGAAGAACACAAGAACTCAGTCAAAAAAGAGGAACCAACTTCTTCCCTGGTCCAACACTTTAAAGTCACAGGACATGATATTGACTTTAAAAAGACCAGAACTATCGCCAAAACTTAACACTTTAACAACAGAATAATCAGAGAAGCCATTGAGATAGAAAAACGCCCACACAGCATGAACAAACGAGATGATACCTCCCGCCTACCAGCCATTTGGAAACCTGCCCTTATTGACAAACGAGTCCCTAACACAAGGAATGACACCAGACACGAGGTCCACACAGGATGTCACCACCGCACATCCACCCAGAAAGCAGACCCAAACCCACACTGATCAGGAAGCACGACCAAGGACCAGAAGCCAGACCGCAGCTGCAACATTAGCCATTTCAAACCCCTCCAATCCATACATGCAGCAGACTGACACCCACTATGAAGATGTAGCACGACCACAAAGCCAAACAACAGCTATGCAGCTCACCAGCTCAAATCCCTCTGCAACACAGACTAAACTGAGCACAACCAAGCCCCCACCCAAACAGGACACCCCCCCAGCCAATCAGAGCACAAAAAAACCCCATCCAATCAGAGCACAGCCAAGCTCCCACCCAATCAGTTCAAACCCCCACTAGCAGTTAAAAAGTAAGAAACAGCTGCAGTCACACATTGCTTCCAGAAGCACGAAGCTGAAGCCTGAAAATGACGAATGAGACTTCGTCGAAACATCGCCAAGACACTTCCAATTTTATGTGAGAGAAAACCCGAATAACCAAAGACCTACACACACACACACACACACACACACACACACACACACACACACATATGTCGTAGGTTTTCACGGGTGTATGTATGCAGGTTTTGGTATGTTCGGGTCTTTTCCCATGTAAGATTGAAAGTATTTAGGCAACATTTCGATGAGATCTCACTCATCATCTTCAGGCTTTGGCTTTGTTCTTTGCTCACATAAGAACAAAACCAAAGCCTGAAGATGATGAAACGTTGCCTAAATACTTCCAATCTTATATGGGAAAAGACCCGAACATACCAAACCTGCATATATATACTTATAATATATTTATATTTATATATAAATATATATTTATATATATAAATATAAATATAAATATAGTCTATAAGGACTATAAGGAGCGTGCTTAAGAGCACAAAAGTGCCTACCGTTCCTGTTCTATTGTTTCCTTTCATTATATATACGCTTATGTGTTGTATAGTTGTTTCATGCTTATGCTTATATATACTGTTGTGACAAAATAAATAAATAAATAAATTTTTTTGTTGTTGTTAGTTGCGAAGTCATTCCGACCCATCGCGACTCCATGGACAACATTCCTCCAGGCCTTCCTGTCCTCTACTATCTTCTGCCGCCTTGAAAGAGGCGGTGGTGAGACCTCTTCTCAAGAAGCCTTCCCTGGACCCAGCTGTATTAGGTAACTATCGTCCGGTCTCCTACCTTCGCTTTGCGGCGAAGGTTGTAGAGAGTGTGGTGGCATGTCAATTACCTCGGTACCTGGATGAAACTATCTATCTAGACCCGTTCCAGTCCGGCTTCCGGCCCGGTTACAGCACTGAGACGGCTTTGGTCGCGTTGGTTGATGATCTCTGGAGGGCCAGGGACAGGGGTTATTCCTCTGCCTTGGTCCTATTAGACCTCTCAGCGGCTTTTGATACCATCGACCATGGTATCCTGCTGCACTGGTTGGAGGGATTGGGAGTGGGAGGCACCCTTTATCGGTGGTTCTCCTCCTATCTCTCTGATCGGTCGCAGACGGTGTTGACGGGAGGCCAGAGGTCGACCCCGAGGCTCCTCACTTGTGGGGTGCCGCAGGGGTCGATTCTTTCACCCCTCCTGTTCAACATCTATATGAAGCCGCTGGGTGAGATCATCAGTGGTTTCAGTGTGAGGTATCAACTGTACGCTGATGATACTCAGCTGTACTTTTCCACACCGGGCCACCCCAACGAAGCTATCGAAGTGCTGTCCTGGTGTCTGGAAGCCGTACGGGTCTGGATGGGGAGAAACAGGCTCAAGCTCAATCCCTCCAAGACAGAGTGGCTGTGGATGCCGGCACCCCGGTATAGTCAGCTGCAGCCGCGACTGACTGTTGGGGGCGAGTCATTGGCCCCAATGGAGAGGGTGCGCAACTTGGGTGTTCTCCTGGATGGTCGGCTGTCTTTTTTTTTTTTTTTATTCAAAAAGTTTTACAAAAAAAATTTTCCCCCCCTTTCTCCCCAACCCCTCTCCCTTCACAAACCCCCTCCCCCCTCCCCCCCTGGCTTCCCGGAACAAACACAAGGTATAGTTAAAAATAAAACAATCATATGCTAAAAAAAATTTTTTTCCCCCAAAACTATTATACCAATTCTCCCTCTCTAGCTCTGACTTCCTCCTTACATAACCAAAATCCTTCAAAAAATTAACAATAAACAGTAATAAAATATATAGATCAGTAGAACAAATTAATCCTAAAATATTTAAAACCAGCTAAAGCATAAAAATCCAATCCAATTCAGAGAATATCTCCCTTATAACTTCTATAACCATATAATTTTCCCCCCAAGTCTTTCTTACATAAGATCTTTCGAGAATATTCTATTTAAAATTCAATACAACAGATTATAGAATTTCAATACAGGGAAATTACAATATCTGTTCAACTTTAGTCCTTCCTCGTCAAAATCCAGTATAAATCCAAATATCTAGTCTTTTATGATGGTTATAAAACATATAATCAACCCATTTCTTCCAAATCTTCCTTACGTATTGTCTTTCAGAAAGGCTAAAATCTTTTCTGTTAATATTTCAAAAAAAAATTCTTTCAAAATGATACTTTTGTCTCTTGCCATTTTGATGCATTAGTCTCTGTCTTTCCTTCATTACTCCTTTTGAAAAGTCAGTCACAATATTTCCTAATAGTTCCTTATGTCCAAGAGTCCACGAGTTACTGCCGTATATTCCCTCAATCCGAAAAGAGAACTCTTGGAAAGCATTAACCCTGTGAATTCTTCCATTTCGGGAGACAGCCTCCTGTAGCACAACTTCAGGCTTTTCATCCAAACTTTTTAAAACAGGCTTCTTTACATCCATTCCATATTCCAAGTCCTGATTACTTTGGTTAATTTCCTCCAAACTCTCATCCAAAACGCCTCCATTTTTTTCCAATTCGTATTGTTGAATAATTAAATACATTCTTTCTGTATAATCCTGTATAAAGTCACGAATCCATTCTTCTGAAAAACCTTCATGGCAAAGTTCTTGCTGAAAATCCCCTTATGAAATACTTAAACAAACTAAAATAATCCAACAATCCACAGTCCAGTACAATAAGATAAAATCTCCATTCAGTTTCACTTTCTCAACAAGTAAACGCCATTTTATTTCATTGTGTTGATTGTAGATGAGAGGGGGAAAAAATTATTATTTTTTTAAAAGAAAAAATAGAAGTCAGATTTAATACTTGCAATTTAAATGACTGATCTCCTGTGTTTTATTCCGTCTGCTTATAAATATCCATAACAATCAATTGAAGCAGAAGTGGTCGCTCTCTTCTCTGTCTGCTTAAAGCAGAAACACACTGGGGCTGGAGCTTTGCAGAAGGAATTCCAGGGAACTTTCCCTTTCGAGTTCCCCAAACGGGGCCTCTAGAGAGAGCTCTACCCTTCCCTCTTCTGCTCTTTCCCTTCTCCTTACCGGGGAAGGTACTTTCAGCCGTTGATTTCACCGGCTTTTACAGAATCCCAGCGCGGGCGCCCTTAGGGCGTCCTTCGGAGAGAGCGGAGCCACCAGAAGCCTCGATGGTCGGCTGTCTTTTGAAGACCATTTGACGGCCGTCTCCAGGAGAGCTTTTTACCAGGTCCGCCTGGTCCGCCAGTTGCGCCCCTATCTAGACCGGCATGCCCTATGCACGGTCACTCATGCCCTTGTGGCGTCTCGTCTGGATTACTGCAATGCTCTCTACATGGGGCTCCCCTTGAAGAGCACCCGGAGGCTCCAGTTGGTCCAGAATGCGGCTGCGCGAGTGATAGAGGGAGCCCCTCGTGGCTCCCATGTGACACCTCTCCTGCGCAGACTGCACTGGCTACCTGTGGCCTTCCGGGTGCGCTTCAAGGTTTTGGTAATTATCTTTAAAGCGTTCCATGGCATTGGGCCGGGATACTAACGGGACCGCCTACTGCCACTGATTGCCTCCCACCGACCCGTACGCTCTCACAGGGAGGGACTCCTCAGGGTGCCGTCAGCCAGGCAGTGCCGGCTGGCGACGCCCAGGGGAAGGGCCTTTTCTGTGGGGGCTCCCACCCTTTGGAACGAACTTCCCCCAAGACTTCGTCAACTTCCGGACCTTCGGACCTTTCGCCGCGAGCTTAAGACACATCTTTTTATTTGCGCAGGACTGGACTAGGTTTTTTAAATTTTAAATTTGGTTTTAATGGGTTTTTTTATTATTCTATTGTGGTTTTAATATTCGGCCATATTTAATAAGTTTTTTAATTGGGGTTTTAACTTGTATATATGTATATTTTATATGGCTGTTAACCGCCCTGAGTCCCTTGGGAGATAGGGCGGTATACAAATATGATTAAATAAATAAATAAATAAATAAATAAATAAATAAATAAATTCTGGAGTCCATTAAATAAATAAAATAGTCTCCTAGAATACCAATGAGAAGGATAGTCCTAATCATGATTTCTCATTTTAAGCATCACCAGAGCTGTTCGTGTATTTCAAACAGCAAATTTCTGCTTGTTATAGTTTTAATTAGCCACATGTGCTTGGAACCTTCTACTTACCTATTTCAATGTAGTGAATTTTCACAGTTGATTTTAAAGCTGCATGGAACAAGGAAGCTGCATTTTTAAAAATATTAAATAAGGGAGACTCCCAAAGTAGTCTATTACAAATTAGTATTTATTACATATTTTCCACTCATCAACCTTTTATGTTTCCATGCTATAAAACACAGCATGGACACAGACTTCAGAGGATAATTAGAAACACAGACTTCAGAGGATAATTAGAACTGCAGAAAAAATAATTGCTACCAACCTGTCTTCCATTGAGGACCTGTATACTGCACGAATCAAGAAGAGGGCCGTGAAAATATTTGCAGATCCCTCGCATCCTGGACATAAACTGTTTCAACTCCTACCCTCAAAACGACGCTATAGAGCACTGCACACCAGAACAACTAGACACAAGAACAGTTTTTTCCCGAAGGCCATCACTCTGCTAAACAAATAATTCCCTCAACACTGTCAGACTATTTACTGAATCTGCACTACTATTAATCTTCTCATAGTTCCCATCACCAATCTCTTTCCACTTATGACTGTATGACTATAACTTGTTGCTGGCAATCCTTATGATTTATATTGATCATCAATTGTGTTGTAAATGTTGTACCTTGATGAACGTATCTTTTCTTTTATGTACACTGAGAGCATATGCACCAAGACAAATTCCTTGTGTGTCCAATCACACTTGGCCAATAAAATTCTATTCTATTCTATTCTATTCTATAAATTATCAATTTGAAATTTTGCATATTGTTTTTAGAAATATAATGGCACTTCTAGGCAAGAAATGTTGGGTTTGATATTACTGTCCATATTATACGGTTTCTCCAGTCATCGGGAGAAGCAGAGAACATAATGTAAGTGCTTATCTTTGAATGCCTAGGAGATTTATGGACAACCTGTTTCCCTTAACAATCATGATCTGCCACACGTGAGAAATCCCGTGTGGATTAACAAAATAATAGGTCTTTAAATGGCTGCAGGAGTACCAATTGTTTAAGAGCAGTGTCATTTATCCTTATGTGACAAAGCCCAGGGACTCCATTGGCCTTGAGGGACATGAACCAATCAGCAGAAATAAACATTAACTTGAATAGCTTTGGTTGAGGATAAATTTGCATGTGGAAAATTCAATTTAATTTGTTGTGATTAATCCTTTTCAGTCATGCCAATGTGTAACACTGTTTTCTTCAAATGCAATGCAATTTCGTCAGTTTTTGAAAAATGAGTCATAAATCCAGCTGTATGCCTCTACTAGAAGGAGGAGGGGATCCAAACAGTCTAAATGGATGGTTGCAGCTTTGCAACTGTGCAAGGAAACCGTGTCCCCAGGATAAAAATCGAATTAAATTTTTTAAATTTAAATCAGATTTTTTCAATTTTTATCAAATTTATTTTAATAAAATGATTTTGGAGTAAAAATCCATCTAAATATAGGTTTCTCTTTAAGATACATAGTTTATACAGCATGAAATGGAGCTTATTTATGTAGCATGAGGCTATATATTCTGCAATATTGGGACTGTCGGTGAATCAATAGCAGGTCAGAGGAGGAGTCGCTGCCTGACAGAGATGGCAGTTGCTCTTTAAAAATTATGATTTAAATCAAGTTGATTTAAATCAAATCTACCCTGCGTGTTCCTTTGTAAATATGTGTTACATTAAGATAAAAATATAAAAAGGCAGAAGGCTTTGATTGCACTGCCACAATCACCTTCTTGATCTTTTGGAAGGGAAACTCCAAGAATATTATTCTATACCACTATTAATATAATTAAATTACAGATTTCTGATAACAGTTAATATGATTATTATGCCACATTCTGGAAAGAGTGCAAAGAAGAGCATCAAGAATGATTAGGGAGTTGGAGGCTAAATATACGAAGAAAGGATACAGGAATTGGGTATGTCTAGTCTACTGAAAAGAAGTGATAGCAGTGCTTTGATATTTGAGGGGCTCCTAAAAAGATAGAATAGAATAGAATTTTATTGGCTAAGTGTGATTGGACACACAAGGAATTTGTCTTGGTACATATGCTCTCAGTGTACATAAAAGAAAAGATACCTTCATCAAGGTACAACATTTACAACACTTACAATTTGTTACAACATTTACAATTTGATGAGGGGGTCAAACTATTTTCCAAAGCACCAAAAGGCAAGAAAAAAAAAAACAATGGATAACCAAGCTAAATATTCAGGGCTGGGTATCCAAACAACTATTAATTTTAATCCACTATTAAGGAATCACTACTCTAAGATGTTTAACAAGCATAGATGCCAGTGATACAATAGTTAAGGCATGGGACTAGGATCAAAGAAACTCAGGTTGAAAACTCATTTTACACATTTTGCCATAAACTTCTCAGTGGGTAATTGATACAGTTTAAAAAATTGAAAAAGTGCCATGCATGCTACTTGAAGCTCATGGATACAAATAAATATATCTAATGATTAAATTAAAAATATTAACTGAACTCATCTTGATTCCATTTCAGGAATTAATGAGAAGTTTATATTCTATAAATATGTACAAGAAATGGTTTAATCCCCCCCCCAACACACTATTTATTAATAGACTTTATGCACAATAGAAACACACTGAAAACAAGGCTCCTCATGATTTTAGGAGTGACTGACAGCCATTATATTATATTTTTCAGGAATGCTGCATGGAAAGAAACAGCTGCCTCTTCATTACAACCAGAGGCATTTTGCAACAATCAGTTTTTATGTATTGCTGTTGAAGGCAGCCACTGATTGCAAGAAAACAGGAAGAAAGGAACGTATGAGAAGGCAATTTTAAGCCACCTTCTACTGGTATTTTTTTAAAAATAACAATAGGTTTGCATGGCAAGCAAAATGGGACCAAACAGACCAGATTATGAGCACATACAAAATGATTATAGCCTGCATCATGTTGATCTATTAAAAGGTCTACATCTGGAATCCTCACTTCCTGCAATAATTTAGGAGCTAGATCTGGAGATCAAGTTGTTCACTAAGAATGATATTTTAGTAAAGCAGAAAAGTGACCTTCCTACTTTCATGAATAAGCAATGGTAGTCTTCAATTTACAACCATTCATTTAGCCATCATTTGAAGATACAATGGTTCTAAAAAAAAGTGAGTTACAACCAGTCCTTGCAATTACCACTGACACAGCATCCACATAGTATTGTGATCAAAACCTGGGTGCATGGCAAGCAAAAATTCAAATATTACTGTGAAATTAAGAACTTTGCAGGCCTTTCCTATACCACACAATGTGTTCCATAGCATAGTGTAGTATAGCGTACCACATCATACAGCATTGCGTAGCATAGCATAATGTAGCATAGCGTAGATAACACATAGCATACCGTAACGTAGCACAGCACATACCATGGCATTCCATTGTGTGGCATAGCATAGCATATAGCATAGCACAACATATAGCATGACATAGCGTAGCGTAGCACAACATAAAGCATGGCATAGGGTAGCGCAGCACAACATATAGCATAGCATATCGCAACATATAGCATGGCATAACGTAGCATAGCACAGCATATAGCATGGCATAAGGTAGCGCAGCACAACATATAGCATAGTGTAGAACAACATATAGCATGGCATAGGGTAGCACAGCACAACATATAGCATAGCGTAGCACAGCATATAGCATGGCATAGCATAGCGTAGCACAACATAAAGCATGGCATAGGGTAGCGCAGCACAACATATAGCATAGCATATCACAACATATAGCATGGCATAGCGTAGCATAGCACACATATAGCATGGCATAAGGTAGCGCAGCACAACATATAGCATAGCTCATGGCATAGCGTAACATGGCATTGCGTAGGGTAGCACCGCATTTAACAGGGGTGTCAAACTCAATTTTACTGAGACCCAGATCAGCATTCTGGCTGTCCTCCACAGACCGGGCGGCGTGGCCAGGGAAGGGGCATGGCTGGGGGTAAGTGCGACCTACTGGGCACAGCCAGGAGCCCTGGCCCGCTTGACACTGATTGTGTGTTGCTGCCTGTAGGTTTAGGTGACGCTGGTGTGGGAACCCAGGAGTTTCAGGTGGGTGGGGCAGTAGGTGAGAGGCTCATCCTGCAGGATGAGATGAGGTGAGGCAGGGGGCGGGGCAGCTAAATCCATTGGCTACTGTGCACTTATTGCCCTTTGTGGCTTGCGTTGGAAAGCAGGTCACCGCTGGTCACCTTCTCCTCAGCCCCTTCGCAGATCTTGCCCTTGGCCTATGCATGGAGTGTGTTCCCTTCATGCACCTAACTGCACCTGATATGGGTGCATGAGAGGGATGCTTCACTAGTAGGCCCTGCAGTAAGGGAGTGGCATTTCCATGTCCGCTACCAGAGCCAACACGTGGTGCCAAGCCAGGCTTTCCCAACGCATGGCAGGGGGTGGGGTAGGAAGTATAATAATAATTGTTGTGACTCCAGCCCCTGAACCTGGCCCCATGTCCGAAAGTGACTCAGAAAGTGAGGGGGAAGGGCCGGTAAGGCTTACCTCGGGAGCACGATTCCTTTGGCTCGGCTCCAGGAGCCAGAACCAGACCAGTCAGAGGACATAATGAGGCCGTCATCCCCTGATTCCTCCCTTCCCCAGGCTACGCCTTCAGACCCAGCTGATAATAATAATATTATAATTATTATAATTAATAATCAAGCTTGGCTTAACCTGCGCTTCAGAAGATTAGAGAGGTGGCGTCATCAAAAGGATATATAAGAAGCTTTGGGACTGCTCTCACTCCACGGGAAGCAAAAGTTTAGCTGAACCATTTCAAAAAGAGCTGAAAGTCTTGCTATGTGAGTCATTTGTTTGAACTTTGGCAGGCAGCTGCAATTTCTCTGCCAGGACTGATAAGAGCTGTGAATCTGCTGGCTGAAGGCCAGCTCATGGGCCTGAAGTGGGGAAGGAGACAGAACAATAATGTAGCACAGCGTATAGCATGGCATAGCTTAGGATAGCACAACATATGACATTGTGTAGCGTATAACATGGCATAGCATAGCGTAGCATACTATAGCATAGCATAGCGTAGTGTAGTGCAGCATAGCATAAAGCAGAGCATAGTGTAGCATAGCATAGCATAGTGTAAGAAACTAATGGAGATAGTATTTTTGCAAAGAAAATCATTTTTGAGAAATGTGAGTTTAAAAGTTCAGTAGAAAACATTAAAGGGTAAAAATTTCAAGACTTGAAAACAGGACATGTCTGCTATTCCAATAAGCGGGTCATCTTGGGCAAGCAGATTAGTTAACAATTTTAACCACACAGGCTAGTATAAAGTGAAGAAATTAATTTCCTCAATCTAGAGACATTGGATAAGGTTATAAATGTCCAACAATGCAGCTTCGTCAAAGGCTGTGGAACAATTGATGCCATCTTTGCAGCCTGCCAACTCATAGAGAAACATTGTGAGAAGAGACAACCACTACACATGGCATTCCTAGATCTGGGGAAAGCATTTGATCATGTCCCACATCAACTAATCTGATGATGCCCTCCAGAATCATGGAGTACCAGAACCACTCATTAACTGGATCAAAATATTATATATGAACACCAGCAATCAAGTGCAATGCCAGCTGGTCTCTACAACAGATTCCCAGTGATGGTTAGGGTGCACCAAGGCTCTGCACTGTCACCACTTCTGTTTATATTGGTCATGGATACTATCACTCATGTCCTGCAGCAGAATGTGCCCTGGACTATGCTCTATGCCAGGGTTCACCAACCTTTCAAATCTCAGGGACCACTAAATGCATAATTTTAAATCCCGCAGACCATTAATATGAATTTTTTAAAAAGATAAACAGTATTTAGTGCAATATAAGAAATGCAAATAATTTTTCTATGGACCACCAAAATTTTCTCACAGACCACCAGTGGATCATGGATCACCAGTTGGTGACCTGCTCTATGCTGATGATGTTATGCTCGCTTCCACCACCAGAGGCAAACTATAGCAGCAAGTCTAAACATGGCATGATCACCTTAACCATTTTGGACTCCACCCCAACATCAAGAAAACTGAGTACTTAGACACTGTTACTGTTGAATCCGTTGAGGCCTTAGGACTCTCCCACTCCCTGGGTGGGACGGCAGGGGCAGCTGGTCTGGACTGCTGGCATTTCTGACATTTAGAGACCCACTCCGTGACATCCTTATCTATGTTGGGCCACCAGACATAAGTTCTAGCCAGACCTTTCATCTTTACAATACCTGGATGGCTGTCATGTAAACATTCCAACACAGGGAGCCGTAGCTTGGGGGGAACCACCAACCTATTTCCCCATAGGAGGCATCCACGCAATGCAGACAGTTCATGCTGCTGGGCCCAGAAAGGCAACAACAGGTCAGACACCGGACCCAACAGCCAGCCTCTGCCCACCCAATCTAGAACCTGAGACATGACGGAGTCCTTGGCTGTGTATGTCGCAATATTGGCTGCAGAGATGGGGGCACGCAGTTCTTCGATCAGGAGAACAGAAGGGGCCGGTGCAGGGTCAATAATGGACACAGGTAAGGGACAGCGACTCAGCGCATCAGCATGCACAATCAGCTTACCCGGGCGGTAAACCAGGGTATAGTTATAGGCAGCTAAAAAAACTGTCCAGCGGGACATCCTGGGGGAAAGAATAAGAGGGGTTTGTCGATCTCCAGCCAACAAACCCAACAGAGGCTGATGATCAGTTACTAACTGAAAACTGTGGCCATAAACATAACCGTGGAACTGCTTGACAGCAGCCACGGGAGCCAGGGCCTCTCTATCAATTTGACTGTAATTGCGTTCAGTTGAGGACAGAGTCCTCGAGTAAAATGCAATAGGGGCCTCTGACCTATTTGGAAGCTTATGGCTCAAAACAACCCCAATCCCATACGGGGAGGCATCAGCGGTCAAAACCAGTGGAAGGTGGGGACTGTATTGCACTAGTACTGAAGAGGATACCAGCAATCCCTTAACCACTTGAAACACTTTGGATTGCAAGGGTCCCCATGACCAGGGGTATTTTTGTCAAGGAGCCTATGAAGAGGCTCAGCAACCAAGGCCTTATGGGGCAGGAATACACTGTAAAAGTTTAAAAGCCCCAAGAAAGCCTGAAGCTCAGCTTTGCAAGATGGAATTGGGGCATGCTGAATGGCAGCCACTTTAGAAGGGGTAGGGTGAATGCCAGAAGCATCAATTAGGTACCCTAAAAATTCCACATTAGGCACTCCAATGACACACTTGGACTTCTTTAACCTAAGCCCTGCCTCCCGGAAACGGGTAAGGACGGCCTTCACACATTTGATGAGCTCACTATGACAAGAAGCCGAGATGAGAACGTCATCGAAGTATGGCACGACACCGGGTAACCCATGTAGGAGGCGTTCCATCAGGTTCTGAAACAAACCCGGGGCAATACTAATTCCCAACAGGAGGCGGCAACACCAGAAAGCTCCCCGGTGGGTGACAATGGTCTGAGCTTCAGCTGAAGCATCATCCACCAGGAACTGTTAGTATGCCTGAGCCAAATCCAGTTTTGCAAAAATGGATGGTGGACCAAGAGAATGAAGTAAATGTTGAACAACCGGAACAGGATATGGATTGGCTTGCAAGGTTTTGTTGAGGGTGCATTTAAAATCCACACAGATGTGAATAGAGCCATCCAGTTTGATAGGAATAACAATTGGGGTCTCCCAGCGTGAGTGGTCAGTGGGCTCCAGAACCCCCTGGCTGATAAGTTTGTCCAACTCAGCATCCACCTTGGGGCGGAGGGCAAAAAGAACCCTGCGGGGCTTCAGCCTAATAGGTGCAACCTGAGGGTCCAGATTTAGAGACATAGGGGAGCCAACATATTTGCCTAGGGAGTCGCTGAATACATCAGCAAATTCCTGATACAGATATTCCATGTTTGTAGTCTCAGTGGAATGAATTCCAGAAATGCTAAGACCCAGAGAGCTGAACCAATCCAACCCCAGGAGACTAGGAAGGGAGCCGCCTACCACAATTAAAGGAAGCCGGTCAGTGAACCCATCTTTTTCAACTAGAAAACGGCCATGGCCAATGATTGGAATAGAATTCCCCTGATAATCACGCAGCCTCACTGGACAGGGTTGCAACTGACTTTTCTGCAAGGATGGCACCAGTTTTTTTATGGTGGCCCAGGAAACTATTGTTTTAGTCCATCAGGCATGACACTCCCTCAATCTTGACAGTTAAAGTCAATTTGCTTTGAGTATCACGACCAAATGGTCAGGCTGTCACCTCAGCGACCCTACCGCCTCTGAAGATGGCAAAACAATTCTCACTGGCAGTTGGAGGTTTGGCCAAAAAACGCCTTGTACGTGCTTCTGGGGGAGTTTGCTTGTTTGAGCAGCAAACTCTAGCAATGTGGTCTGATTTTCCACAGCGATGGCAGGTAGCAGACCGGAAACGGCACATCAAGCGGGGATGTGGATCACCACAGCTGAGGCAGGAAGCAATTGGTGCTTTCTTGTCACCTCTTCTCCTGGAGCCCGAAACCTGCAGACGGCTAATCTCTGCCTCCTCATCTATGTCCTCCTCAGCCAAGAGAGCTTCCTCGTAATGAATAGCTGCGGTTTGGCCAGTGGGGGTGTGGAACCGATGAATGTCAGCAGTTGACTTGCTGGAAATCTCTGATGCCTGAGCTTCTTCTAGGGCTGCTTGGAGAGTCAACCACCTTTGCAGCCTCATATCATGGACCCCAAAAACCAGCTGTTCTAACAAGGAGTCTTCCAGATCTGGAAACTCACAATCAAGTGCTGCAGTTCTGAGGGTAGCCAGGTAGTGATTTACTGACTCTCCCTCCTCTTGGAGTGTCTGCTGGAACTTAAAACAGTGGGCAATGTGGGATGGGGCTGGTGAATAATGCCCCCTCAGCTTCTCTCTCAATGTCTCCCAGGGTGCTGTGTGGACTTGCTGCGGGGCAAGTAACGCCCTTGTGGTCGCATAAACCTTAGGGCCACAAGAATTTAAAAAATGCACCCTCTTCTGGCTGCTGGAAAGATCAGTAAAATCTAAGTAGCAGATTAGCATTGCCTCTAAGTAGCATTCGAATCTCTCCATGTAAGCCTCCCAAGTCTCTTCAGCAGCATCAAAAGGTGCGAATGTTGGCGGTGCCATTAGTGACAGCTGGTATAACACTTCTGAAATTGCCTCGTTTGCTTCAGGCAGCACTCTCTCAATGCAGCTGCTCCGGATTCAGCTCGTTGATCGCCTCAGTAACCCACCTCTCATTGCCAGTGCTCTGTTCGTGACAGAAGGGGGTAATGACTGAGGTGACCAGAGGCTTCAAAACACTGACAATTTATTAAGGAACTTGTGTGCTAACTATAACAACTCACAGAACAATAATCAGCAACATAACACAGCTGACAGCTCTTTATACCGGCTGTCAGAACAGTCCAACCAATGGGAACCCTGGAAACTCCCGCTCTGCGAGCCAGCCAATCAGGAGCACCGCAGTCCGTGTTGTCAGGGTTGCCAGCCGAACTCAACAGTTACCACCCCTGGAATGCTTCAAATCAATGGAGAAAATTTAAAGAGGATGGACATTTTTCAGTATCTGGGATCCTATCTCCAAGGCAATGGCAATATCAGTGGTGAAGTGTGAGCAAGGGTGAATGCAGCCTGGATGCATTGGCGAGAACTCACTGGTGTGTCATGTGACAGACGAATGCCAACCCGTCTTAAATTTAAGATTTACAAGACAACCATCCACCCCATTGCACTGTATGACACTGAATGCTGGGCAGAAACAAGAGGGACCAAAAGCTATCTCTAGCTCATGGAAATGTGAATGTTCCACTGGATATAGGGCAACTTCACTCATCACACTGGGTGTGGCTGCCTTAAGGGACAACTTTAAAGGTCTACTCCATTTTCCCCAAATGTGTGAGGCGCACATCTGTTTGAATAACAAGACTAGGAGCGAGGAGGAAGGCTGTTGTCTGAGATGCCTGGCAGTCTAAAAGGCAGCATCCAGAAATAGGCTCTAAGCCTTTTCTTTTTTTCCATTGCCCACAGGCGAAACAGCCACCGGAGAACTGGAACTTTACTCGGCTTATCCATACGAGCATTCCTGGGCGACACCTGCCGATCACAAGGTCATTAGGGACACATGTCAAGCATCCGTTTGTGGCCCATGTGCCTGAGACCATGTGCAGAGGAACGGACTTAGGTTGCCAGTCTTTATTCTATTCCATCTGCCCTGCAAGAAGGTGATGGAGAAACGGCATGTAGTTCTTATGAGTAAACCTTCCTCCTGATTCCCACATATGAAATAAGCGTAGGGTTGGAGCGTGTAGAGCCATAATGGCAAACCTATGGCACACGTGCCCAAAGTGGCACATGGAGCCATGTTGCCTGGCATGTGCGGCATCGCCTGTTCCTGTTCTGAGTTTCTGGGGTGCATGTGCACGTGACAATCAGCTGGCCTTATTGTGTGTTGCAGTGCCAGAAACTGGAGGAGCCGGTCTTCCATTTTCCTGCCTGAGCATGCGCGCCAGCCAGCTGATTCGTGGCACGTGCATGCGCGGCAGAAACCTGGAAGAGTAGGTGGCTGGTGCGCATACAGAAGCAGGAAACTGGAAGTTCATTTTTGGGTGCACACATGCCCCCTGGGCAGCACTCGGTGCTGAAAAGGTTCACCATCACTGGTGTAGAGCAATAAAGGGGCAGGTGTATTAAAACAGAGCAGATCTTAGGATGTCGTGCAGGGCCAGTGGAGGAAAATGGATACAATGTGTGTTAAGACAGCTGGTGTGGAAGAGAGGAAATGTTCAGTAACCTGTTGCTGACTGAACAAAACTTTTTGAAATCACAGGTTTCATGCAGCATTGTGGACAGGTGCAAGAGGGAAAGATGATAAACGCTATTTCTCCAGTTATGCCTTCCGGGAAAGAAATCTGCACAGCCGCATGTTTGCAATTTTAAATAACGCTGTTCGGTTTTTATGGGATTTCTGCAGCAAGCGTCTAGTGCAGATTTGTTCAGAAAATCTTGCTTTACTGATACCTATTTCCCAATAAAGTGAATGATGTGTAACCATAATTTGCAATCATGTAGTAAATAGGACATAATTTCAAATTGAGCATACTTAACCCAGAACTAATTTGGAGAGATTGTGACAGAAAGAGATATAAAGCAAATGTTTAAAATTAACAACAAATCTTATATTGAAGTTAAGATAGATGCAAGATTTTAAAGGATTGGTTGAGTAAAACATCTTTTTAAAGTGGATTTTAAAATTCTAAATAGGCTGTAACTTTTAAAAAACTGACTTTAATAGATCAATGATAAAAACTTCATAATTTAATCACTTCTCTTCTGTTTCTTTTATATAGCTTGCAATATATTTGAACTGGATATATATCACTGCCCAGTGATTGACTTGTTTTTGGAGTCTGTCACTCACGTCTCAGTAGTCTTAATTTCTCCAAATCATCATCTATTGTATTTTGTAATCCATGGAATTAACAGTTATCAATTGAAAGTATTCTCTGACACTATTTACACACAATTAGTTTTCAGTTTTATTTGGTGTGCATTTTGCCATTAAAATGCCTCAGTATAGTTAAAAGAAAAGTGTATATCTGACAGTTATCATTATCTCAACTTTCCTTGTTACATTAATGATACTTGCTTAAAATCATTGGTCATGTCAAGATTATCTGAAGAACTCTAGTAAATATATTGTGCCTTTGATGGCCTTTAAAGAAGTTTTTCAAGTAATCTGAAGTGACTTCTGTAAGATTAAAAAGCCATATTCACACATGTTACACCAAGATGTGATCTGCCTAATTCTGGTCTAGAAACTATTGTTTGCTATTAGCATGGCGTCTGAATCCAGCCAACTGTGATTTATTGTAATGGTTAACTATGCATGATGTGTAAACCATTCATAATGTCATGCAAATTGTTTTGCTATGTAAAATTCTTTAATTTAGGGGCTTTATCTGAATTATGCTACCTTAATTTTTACCTTCGATTCAGTAATTGGTAAAGCATTTAGTTCTTGAGTTATAGGTGATCCAGTTTCTTTAGTCAATAATGTTTTGTCAGCATCAGTTCAAACAAATGCACTTGAGGAAATATTAGACCAAAATTGATTTTTAATGTGATTGCAAATATTAAACAGAAATAAATAAATAAATAAATAAATAAATAAATAAATAAATAAATAAATAAATAAATAAATAAATAAATAGAAATAGAAATAGAAATAAATAGAGTAGAAATTTGAAATTCTAGACTGGGCCTTACCAAAAATGTCAGAATATTCATGACTGGGAAGACATGGCAACAAGGTCAGCCAATGAATAGGCATAGCAAGTAAGTCAGCCAATTGGGAACTGAGACAGACTGGAGCCAGGGCATGTCTTAGTCTGCAGCTTTTGAGTCTGTGCAGAGGAAAAGAAACTGAAACCAGAGTGTGTGAACTTGTCTGCTGATCTGAGCTGAAATGAAACTGTGAATCTGCTGTTGGTATTGTAAACTTACTTCATGTATTATTGTGAATATAAAGAAGTTAATGAATCCTGCTGCATGGGTTTATCTGTGTGTGCTTCTGGATTTGGATTTTGCATGAAACTCTGACAAAAAATATCATTCAAAACCAACATTGCCAAACAAAAGCTATCATAGTTTGGCCATGCCATGCAACTTGATTCACTCAAAAAGTCAATAATACTGGGAGTGATTAACAGAAAAAGGAGAAGGGGGCCACTTTAGTATCTGCTGGCTGGATGCTATAAAAGATGATATTGGAAGGACCATGGCCGATTTGAAGGAGGTGGTGCTTGACAGTGGGGCATGGAGAGTGTTGATTCATAGAGTGGCTGAGGGTTGGACACAACTGAATGGCTGATGACAATGATGATGTTAATATTTGCTTGCAATAAATAATAAATAGAAAAATGTTCTAAAATGTTTGAATTCAGTTTGTTTTTTACAACACTGATCTGATACACAGTTAAAAATGATTCTTTATGTCTATTTTTTTTAGTTGTGTACCATTAAGATGAAAAGGAACTGTATTCATTCAGGAATTGCAGATGTCTTCTACTTGAGTATAAATAGTCAATCCTTAAGTGCATATATAATCTATTTTATATTTTGCATATTCTATTTATATCCAAACTCTTAGCCTCATGAAATTACTTTTCTGCAGTTTTCTAGCCAAGTATGAGCCACCTCCTCTACTACTAAAAACACATCTGGATTCTGGGCTTGTTTAATTAAAAAAATAATGCCAAATGGGAGTGAATTCCCCCCCCCCCACTTCTCTTTCATCAATGGTATCATGAGAGCAAAGTGAGGTAATGGAGAAAGGATGAAAACTTCTGTTCTTACCAGGTTATTCACTTCCCTGAATGAATTCTTTGGCATCCTTATCCCCCTTTTTAGAACATTTCACATGATTTCCATGTTCTTATTATAGCCACATACTTAACATAATATAATTTTCTTTATATTTCAGGTAGGCTAGGAACAAGCTGAAGTTAAGGCAAACTAATTAATGAGCTGAGCCAAACTGAAGATTGCTAAACTATGTGTCAAATGATCTAAGTGCCAAAGCCCACTGCAACTATATATCAAAAAAAGCTCTAAGAGTTGTAAATCTAATCTTGCGTAGCTTCTTTTCCAAAAACACCACACTACTAACCAGAGCATATAAAACATTTGCTAGACCAATTCTAGAATACAGCTCACCTGTTTGGAACCCTCACCATATCTCTGACATCAATACAATTGAACGTGTCCAGAAATATTTTACAAGAAGAGTTCTCCATTCCTCTGAAAACAATAAAATACCTTATCCCACCAGACTTGAAATCCTAGGCTTAGAAAACTTGGAACTCCGTCGTCTTTGACAAGACCTAAGTTTAACTCACAGAATCATCTACTGTAATGTCCTTCCTGTCAAAGACTACTTCAGCTTTAATTGCAATAATACTAGAGCAACTAATAGATTTAAACTTAATGTCAACCGCTTTAATCTAGATTGCAGAAAATATGACTTCTGTAACAGAATCATCAATACTTTACCTGACTCTGTGGTCTCTTCTCATAATCCTAAAAGCTTTAACCAAAAACTTTCTACTATTGACCTCACCCCATTCCTAAGAGGACCATAAGGGCGTGCATAAGCGCACAAACGTGCCTACCGTTCCTGTCCTATTGTTTTTCTTTTCTTCTTCCTATATATATATATGCTTATACCTCCTTATATTTACTCATATATGTGTTTATATACTATATAATCTTTTTGTATGATACCTACATATATCGTTGTGACAAAATAAATAAATAAATAAATAAAATGTGGAACAATGCCATCTTGACACTATCCTGGCGATTAACAACATTTTAGTTATTTGAGGCAAAACTGTTAATTGCTTTAGGACTTCTATTTAAAAAAGATGAGCTTTTTTTAAAAACTATAAGTTTCTACAACTATAATTATTTTTTCTCCTTGCATTGTTATCAGAAAAAAAAGACCCATTTGTATTCTTTCTATGATGTTAGAATTGTTGACATTGATTCTTGTAAACAAATTTGAAATAGCGGACTAAAGTATTGGTTAGATCAGTTTCCCCCCATGTGTAAACTTTAATTCCCAATACTCTCATCATTACCCAGGATGTTTTGGCTGATGTTGGGAACATCTGTAGGCGAAGAAATATATTACAGTATATGTTTTTGCCATTTACAAGTTTAAAAAATGGAATAGGCACTGAGTCAGTAAGCAGAAGCTCAAATCATTTAGTCACATGATACAAAAAGATGATATAAGAAACAAGTAATGTTTTCAAAGTTGAGGGAAATATAAACAAAGATGACAGGTGGACTGAATCAAACAGATCATTGTGATGTCCTTTGAAGAGCTATAGATTATTGCCAGGTACAATATATAATAATAGGTGCTTGTACATACAGTTTCTAGGGATCAGACTTCATGACAAGCAATTAACAAGAATTGTTAGAATTCATATTTCATGACTGATGGGCATCCCAGTGAAAAACATTAGCACCCACCCCTCTTCGAAGAATGGAATATTCAAGGAAATATTAAAAAGGCAGAATATTTTATTTCCCTGGATGAGAAATGGAGAAATAGATTTTTTAAGACAAAGAGCAGCTCCCTGCAGCTCCCTGTCCCCAGCAGATATTTTGATGCCAGCCTATCTATAAAAGAAAAGACCTTAGCTCTAGGGTGATGGGATTAAGACATGACCTTCCAGGACACAATAGGATTATCTAGCTCACCACATGGCACAACCAAGCCCCTACATTACATCAACCAAGCTTATTTCACATATTCATGTGCAAATTTCCTAGAATTTGCACATGATCCTTACAGCAGCCAATAAGATACATTTCTTAAACAGGAACAGGAAGCTCTAGGGCAAGGCCCAAGAGAGGGTATAAATATCTCTCCACTCCATGTGTTCAGCTACACATGCGCTTGGTGGTTCTGTTTCATCATTAAACCATCCTTCCAAACAGCCTCCTTATTTCCAGGGACTTTCTCCCCACTTGGAAATGAACCCAGATGAATATTTCTTCCAACACCAGTTAGAAAAATGAAGTTAAAGGAATGAAAGAGAGACCATCAAACAGAACTCAAATTGGTTAATGGTGTGAACAGCTTGGGGTTTCAGGGTTAATGACTTGACTAGTCTAGGGAACAGATTTCATGGGGCTTCACCAGCAACTGCAGATGGCACCTTCAGAGGCCAAGTGATCTGCTATGCAAATCATACTCAAACTAAGCAAGGACTGACTGGGCTTCTGTCTTTATAGCCAAGTATCTAGACTTTTGTTTAGTCTTTGACTGAGCTGGTTTCTCATTGCTGACAGTTGATCAAAGGTCACGGTCACTAAATCCTGAACCCAACCTTGCAGCTATGAAAGCCAATTCGGTGCAGTGGTTAAGTTGCTGGCCTAGGACAGGAGTTTTAGTTCCACTTAAGCATGAAAAAACTGGGTGACACTGGGCCAATCAGCAGGAAAAAGAGAAGAAAGAAGGAATATTGTTATGTATACCTTGAACTGTATGTAAAAAAAAGGCAGGGTAAAAATCTTTTAAAAGGCTACACTGTTGTTAATAGTTATCTCAATACTAACATTTTTAATATATTTTCAGGATTCATTGTTTAAGATGCTGCCTTTAACAGATGCATTGTATTTCCCAATCTTTCAAATATTTGGCAGATAATTAAAACAATTAGTAAAGGAACACATAGAAAATTTTCAAGGAGTTCAACAAGAAAAAACAAGACAGCACTCAAGATCTTGGATCCTGTTCATGTAAGTTTCTTTGAAATGAATAACTAATTTAAACTTATTAACAGTCTCTGACAAAGCACCTTATGAATTAGCATTCGATATGTGAATCCATTAATGGAATTTCACTCATTTGGAAGGCTCTGGTTCTTCTTTTGTCTGATAGAAGAATGCTTGGTACACAGACCTGAGAAAATGTTTTCACACAAAATAACGAAATCATTACAAAAAGAAATAATAATAAAATAGCAGTTATTTGTAGCAAAGTGGGACAGGTTTTCAGCACCAAGCTGCAACTGAATTATGCTATGAAGTAGTAGAGAAACATTTGTGTACATAACCTGGTCATAATAAATAATGGTATTCACAAGGGAGAGTAGTTTGTATCCCATAGTATCTATACTTGGACACTTGACTAATGCTCTAATGTACAGTTCATGTGGTTCTAAAATACGTGAACGGGGAGATGCAGCCCACATCTGTTACAACAGGTATATACTTGATTTTGGGGGATTAAGGCTGCAATGATCTTTGAAAAACATGCTGAGGGTTTCACTTCCCAAAATAGGTGGCCCAGCACAAAGAAATGAGCAAGAACAAAATGAAAGCTAAATAATTGAAGGTATAATTAATAGGATTACTCCGCGATCAATTTAATTAGATCCTAGTTAAAAATTATAGATCATAAATTTAGAAGAGGTATGGCCAAACTTTGCAGGTAGTTACATGGCTATAGGAACATAGACTACGAACATGGAGCAAATAGTATTAAATGGTAGATTAAATGGATTAGAAAAATATCCTTATTTTCTTATTTTATTGCATAGATGCCTCATGTTTATGGCACAATCATACAGGTGTATAATCCCATAAATCAAAATTTAGCACCCAAGACTTAGCTTTCTGTGAAATCTCCTTAAGTTTTATAAACAGCCTCCTTTATTTTATGTAACTGTCTTTACTGCATCTTCTAATTTTGTATTATCATCTGTAAATCTCCTATAGTAATTTGATCACTATGAATGCTGTTTCTTTGTTTTGTTTAAATTCATCTGTTTGCAGAAATTACTTGTTTCCTTTTATTTAAATTGAAGGGACTATGAGTAGCTGCAGAGGGAGCCATTGCAATAAGCAAACAAACAAACATAAAATGCTTTAAACAATTCTGTTTCTTTGGAAATCCAAGGCTGGGAAAACTTGACAGATGAAGAGGCTATCCAAAGTCATTCATTCCAAAATCCATATTAGGGCAATATCTTTGCTATCTCAGGATTCCAAATAGTGTGCAGGAATTCTTTGTTGCTCAAAAGAAAGAAAGGAAGAAGAGAGGGGGAAGAATATAGTTTGACGCAGTTTTTATTTATTTACAGTTTTAAGATTATGAATAAAGCATCAATCTAAGGTCCCTCAGATGGTTAAGGATTCAAGTCTCACCAAAGATTCTCCCAGTGCCTTCTGTAATAAATAATTAATTCTTTGGTTGTAAAAACATAACTTCCGGTTGCTATATTAAATACTTACTGTTTTCATAGTATTGAATCCTGAAGTTGCATTCTTGGCAAACATTCTTGGCAAACAATTCTGGTGACAGAATTGGGAAAATAATTTGTTCTTGCCCTTTTTCAGATTATGAACATAACTTTGTTGTCATTTTCTTTACAGCAAAAATTGATTGGTAGCTTTCATCTCCATGAAGTTGCCTGTGTCCTATCCAAAG
The DNA here is from genome assembly GCF_028640845.1 of Ahaetulla prasina. Classification (NCBI taxonomy): domain Eukaryota; kingdom Metazoa; phylum Chordata; class Lepidosauria; order Squamata; family Colubridae; genus Ahaetulla; species Ahaetulla prasina. The sequence goes on from NC_080542.1 coordinate 125,637,012, forward strand.
AACAGAAAAAATTGTCTGCATCACCCCTGACCTTCCACATATACAGTACCTCTGTGTTTCTTCCCTTGTTCTGTGGGTCTGCAGTTTTTGTGCAGTGACTGTCAGCCTCCACTCCAAACTTCGTATCTCTTTGTACTCCTTTGTACTCCTTATATTCTGTTGTACTCCTTATATTCTGTTGTTAGATAGAATGGGATTGTATTTCTAATGTAAATAGCTATTGGATTCAAGTTAAGAAGAGAGGGGCCTTTAAGAGTGTCGGTCTGACATAATTAAGGTGGGAGGAGAGATTAATGTTTTGAATTCACAGGAATGTTTGGGCGCGAACGCTAACGGACATTGCATTCCTGATTTGATTGACAACCAGAGACCTGCAGAAGAAGATTACCACGGGACCCCAGGAAGGAGCTAGCATTGGACCAGACCTGATGACCTTTTGGGAAAGAGGAGGGAGGAATAGGGTGATACAGATTGTCAGCCATATTCTGTCTCAGATTCAACTTAAACCCTGCTGCTATCCAGATGTAATTAGTAAAAGTACTTTTCCTTATTTGCAAATGAAGTCAAGGTGTATTCTTTCCTAGTTATAATCAGAGGCAGCCTGACAGTAAGTTGAATCTCACAGCATGTTGACCAACCAGGATTTTAACCAAAATACCGAGGGGGTCGACAGAAAAAATTTGATGGAAAGCCAGCCGATTGCTGAACCGGGGGAGGCGTCCGGAGGATTTTCTGCTGACAGTTTTAACTCTGAACTGGAAGATTGCAGAGCTCGATGGATAGAGCAATTACAGCTGGAAGAGAAAGGGTGGAAACCAGACCCTGAAGAGTTTCCGTCTGGAGTGACTAAAAGGAAAAAAAAGGGAAAAGAAAGACTTTCAGACTGGAAAGAGGAACAGGAGATAACAGACAAGCTCCGGTTGGAAGAGGCATTGCATCTTTTTCGTGAAGTGAAAGTAAGGCAAGCTGCGCGCCAAAGGTATGAATCCCCTATTCAGTCCTCAAGGTGGGAGGGAGAAGAGGAGGAAGAAATTACAAAGGGGCCAGCTGGAGGAGTTTCCCAGGGCGGAGAGATTTCGGAAGGCCCAGAACCAGAAAACCCCTTCCCAGAGGCAGCTGAATTGGATGGAGGGCGCATGCCACCTGCTGACCAAGTGAGGCTGTGCAGGGGAAGGAAAAAGCCAAAAATACCCCCCCATATCAGAGAAATTCGATGGAAATGCCAAGGAGCTAGAACTGTTCCTGGCGATAGTGAATGACCACATGATAGACTGGGGGGAAGATTATTGGTCACAGGAGGCACAAGTTAGAGCTGTGACCCACAACCTAACAGGAAGAGTAGCTGCATGGTTTGTGTCACTATATACCAACCACTCCCCTTTACTGCAAAACTACAAGCATTTTATGACTGCACTGAGGAGGAGGTTCGAGGACCCCCTGGCAGAGCAGAAGGCCAAAGGCCGGATGAAAACCATCAGGCAAGGGAGGAGACTGGTGGCTGATTACAGCCAGGAGTTCAGTGATTTAGTTCCCTTGATAAGAGGATGGTCGGAGGTGACCCTTGTGGACATTTACAAAGACGGTCTGAATGGTGATCTCTATGAACTATGCCGGGCACGGGCCTCTCCAACCACGTTGTACGGCTGGTACACCCTGGCAGCGGAGATGGAAATCGAACTAGTGAAAGATCGTGGCAGAAGACAGCGCACTGGAAGGCCGTACCCTGCCCATTCTCCTGGAGGCCCTTCGAGGGACGCTCCTACATCGGAGGGTGGGAGACAATGTTCGACCGCATGCTACAGATGTGGAAAAGAAGGCCACTGAGCAGCCGACTGTCGAGTGAAGCTGATGCCAAGGACGACCTCTGGTGGTGAAAAGGAACCAGTGAAACCAGCTGCTAAGGCGCGAAAGCCGGCAAAAATGGGAGAGGGCGTCGCCAAGAAGGCCACGCCCATCAGGGAGGAGTGCGAAGCATCGACCGAAACTGATGACAGCAAAACCACATCAGAGTCCGATGAAGATCTTCTGGTGAGTTGGACACGGGGTCCCTTGGACATTCCAGTCAAACTGCATGTACCCTCTTCGGGTAATAAGGGGGAAATGTTAGCGCTACTAGACTTTGGATGTACTAGGTGCATGATCAGTCCCGAACTAGTAGAGAAAATGGAACTAAAACTGAGAACCCTAAGTAGGCCCATAGCCTTTGCCCAGTTGGATGGCTCTGTGGCAGGGGGAGAACCCGCCCATTTCGTAACAGAACCCATATAAATGATAATGGGAGACCATCAAGAGATCCTAAACTTCATAGTAGCCCCAGGGATGGACCAACCCCTGTTGCTGGGGTTGTCATGGCTACGGAAGTGGAACCCCCATATTAACTGGAGGACGGGAGTCTTACGTTTCCGCTCTAGGACACTAAAGGGGGAGAAAAGAGAAACCAAGGAGGCACCTACCGTGGCCATGTTCCAAGATACGATGGGGGCAATGATCGAGTGGATAGAAGGAGAGGAGAGGATACCTAAGGAATACTGGGACTTGCGAGAAGTCTTTAGTGAGAAAGCATCAGATGTCCTACCTCCCCATAGGCCTATTGACTGTGCAATAGACATCCTTCCAGGGGTAAAGCTTCCAAAACCAAAAGCTTATCCCATGACCCAAAAGAAATTGGGAGAGTTACGTAAATTCATAGACAAAAACTTAGAGCGGGGGTTTATCCAACCGGCTAGGCCTCGTGTGGCTGCACCAGTGATGTTCCAGGAGAAGAAAGATGGCTCGTTTCGTCTTATAGTTGACTATAGAAATCTTAACGCCGTGTGTGCCGAAAACGTATACCCCATGCCGCTCATGAAAGATATGTTAGCGCATCTAGCAAAAGGAAAATTTTTCACCAAATTAGACCTACGAGAGGCTTACTACAGAGTTCGTATAAAAGAGGGGGATGAATGGAAAACCGCTTTCAATTGCCCCCTAGGGTGTTTCCAGTTTCGAGTTTTGCCGTTTGGACTGCAGGGGGCGCCCGCAGTTTTCATGCAACTAATAAATGAAATACTCCATCAACATTTGTTTAAAGGAGTTCTTGTCTACCTTGACGATATACTTATCTATACAGAAACAATGGAAGAACATATTAAACTAGTAAGAGCAGTTCTTAAAAAGTTATTATCTGCAGAACTTTACTGCAAATTATCCAAATGTGATTTCCATCAAACTAAAATAGACTACTTAGGATACCGCATATCGGCGGGTGGACTAGAAATGGACCCAGAGAAAGTGAAAGCTGTCTTAGAATGGGCCCCCACACACACACGCAAACAGTTGCAAAGTTTCTTGGGATTTGCGAACTTTTATCGTCAATTCATCCCTTCCTTTGCTCAAATTGCTTTGCCAATCACCAACCTTTTAAAAACTAAAGGAGATATAAAACCCAAGCCATCATTACCTTTTGAATGGACAATGGAATGTCAAGCAGTGTTTGAGAAATTAAAACGACTGTTTGCCGCTGAACCTATTTTAAAACACCCCGACATGGATGTCCCTTTTGTGGTACAAGCTGATGCTAGTGATGTAGCAGTCGGAGCCGTTTTACTCCAAAACAATTCCGATGGTAAACTACAGCCCTGTGCTTTCACTTCTCAGAAATTAACTGAAACTGAAAGATGATGGGCTATTTGGGAAAAGGAAGCATTTGCAGTCCACTGGGCTCTTCACACATGGAGACAATTCTTAGAGGGTTCTAATCATCCTTTTGAAGTTTGGACTGATCACAAAAATTTGGAAGCGCTAAAAACTCCTAGAAAACTTTCGCCTAAACAAGCCCGATGGGCTCAATATTTTAACTGCTTTAATTTCTCCTTACATTACATTCCTGGAGGGAAAATTTTTTTGGCAGATGCTCTTTCACGCTTGCCCCAATACATTGGTACTCGCTCCAAGGTGGTTCGCCCAATACTTCCCATTCAACAGTTAGCAGCTCCAGCTATAACTCGAAGCCATACCAAAACCGAGTCATCACTACCAGATGAACTAACTAAGTTGTTTAAGGAAGCTTTGAACTCTGATGACTGGTTTTTGGCGCATTCGCATGAATGCACGCTCCGTGATGGACTAGCTTGGATTGGAGCGAAGCTATATGTTCCTTTATCACTCAGAGAAACCATCCTACAACGATGCCATGATGCCAAAATGGCAGGACATTTTGGATTTGTAAAAACCTTGCATCTTCTTAAAAGACAATTTTGGTGGCCAAGTCTTAAAAAGGACATTCAATCATATATCTCAAGTTGCCCTGTTTGCGCATCATCTAAAAGGCCTCCAGAAAAACCTCCTGGACTACTCCAAACAGTAGCCCGACCAGGAGCTCCATGGAAAGAAATATCCATGGATTTCATAGTGGAGCTACCCGAAAGTGCAGGCAATACTGTAATCTGGGTAGTGACAGACCTTTTCTCCAAACAAGTCCATTTTATTCCATGTTCGAAAATACCCTCCTCAAAGACTCTGGTGAAGTTGTTTGTACAACACATTTATAGACTACACGGCGTCCCTGAATGCATCATTTCAGATCGCAGAGTTCAATTCACTTCTCAATTTTGGAAAGAATTTCTGCGACTGATTGGCTCCACCCAAGGATTAAGCTCCTCCCATCATCCCCAGACTAATGGAAGTTGTGAATGCTCGAACTCGGTACTGGAACAATATTTACGTTGTTACATTAACTATCAACAAGACAATTGGGCAGACCTACTTCCTTTTGCTGAAGTCGCCTACAATAACTCAATTCATAGTAGCACAGGATTTACTCCTTTTAAAGTAGCTTCAGGCCAAGATTTTGTCCCCATTTCAGAACTTCCAAAGGAGAAAACCACGGTTTCCTCCTTATCAGAATGGATAGATCAAGTACAAAGCACATGGAAAATGACTCGCAAGGCGATCGATGACGCTCACCATGCACATAAAAAACAAGCAGATAAAAAAAGATCCCCTGAGAACAAATACCAAGTTGGTGACAATGTTTATCTCTCCACCAAATATTTACAAACTACTCAAAAGTCTAAAAAACTGGGACCTAAATATGTGGGACCTTTCCCCATAGTGAAAATCTTCAACCCCGTTACAACTAGAATTACCAAAAACACTTAGAAGAATTCATCCTGTTTTCCATGTCAGCTTGCTGAAACCGGAACACACATCCACTTTCTGTGCTGTCCATATACCCCCTCCTATACCAATTCTCATAGAGGGCGAACAACATTTTGAAATAAAAGAAATCTTGGATTCAAGAAAACATAGAAATAAAATTCAATATCTCATTGCTTGGAAGCACTTCCCTTTGTCCCAAGCCGAATGGGTGAACAAGGAAGATGTTCGTGCTTCACAAAAGATAGCTCAATTCTATAAAAAATATCCTGACAAACCCTAACTTTTCTTTTTTTTCTTTCTAGGACTGACGTCCTTGTTGCAGGAGGGCTGAATGTCAGCCTCCACTCCAAACTTTGTATCTCTTTGTACTCCTTTGTACTCCTTATATTCTGTTGTACTCCTTATATTCTGTTGTTAGATAGAATGGGATTGTATTTCTAATGTAAATAGCTATTGGATTCAAGTTAAGAAGAGAGGGGCCTTTAAGAGTGTCGGTCTGACATAATTAAGGTGGGAGGAGAGATTAATGTTTTGAATTCACAGGAATGTTTGGGCGCGAACGCTAACGGACATTGCATTCCTGATTTGATTGACAACCAGAGACCTGCGGAAGAAGATTACCACGGGACCCCGGGAAGGAGCTGGCATTGGACCAGACCTGATGACCTTTTGGGAAAGAGGAGGGAGGAATAGGGTGATACAGATTGTCAGCCATATTCTGTCTCAGATTCAACTTAAACCCTGCTGCTATCCAGATGTAATTAGTAAAAGTACTTTTCTTTATTTGCAAATGAAGTCAAGGTGTATTCTTTCCTAGTTATAATCAGAGGCAGCCTGACAGTGACAGTGATAATATTGGATTATAGAGCCCTTTCCAACTACAAGCCTTTTGTAAATATGGGATTGGAACAAAATAAAAAGGGAAATAAATGGCTTTGCCATAGGTGTCCAGGTCACACAACCATGCAGAAGAAATAGATGAACTTTTACTAGCCAATTAATTAATGTAGAAGCACACCACAACTATAATGGGAGACTTTAACTACCTGACATCTACTGGGAGATCAAACAGGTTTCTTAAGAGTCTAGATGACAATTTGATCATCTAAAAGTTAGAGAAGAGAATTAGAAGGTTGGACTTAATTCTTACTAATAGAGATGAAATAATAAAAGGGTTTGAAGTTGCAGGAATTTGGGGGAGAAAGCAACCATGTTATATTGGAATTCAATAAAATGCAGACATAAGCAAATAGAACAAAACCAAGCTAGTGCCTTAGACTTTAAAAAAGCTCATTTCAACAAACTAGAGAGAGTTTAGGAAGGATTCCATGAATGAAAATCTTAAAGGCGAAAACAACTCAAGAAGCTTGGGAAACTCAAAATATGATTATAATATGATTATAAAAGCTCAGTCTACCACTGAAAAAGAAAAATAAGAAACTAGCCTGGTGGCACAAAAAATTCTCTGATAATCTGAAAGACAAAAAGGATAAGTATAAAAAAAATTGGAAAGAGGGACACATAAGTAAGGCAGAATACCAGCAGACTTAAGAGGGCTTTATCCTCAACACCCACCTTTTGAGAAGTCAAAGGGATGGTTTTACTGCTCTCTCTTCAAAATCGCTAAGGTTATTTTTTCTTCACAATGGAAGTAAATGTAACAAGAAAATAATGGAGAGGGGTAGGTGGGAGATGAAACACCAGATTTTTCATTCCATCCTCAGATGGTTGGAAGTCCTTTCTGTCCTTCTTCCTCATCCTCAATCAGACTGAAGGAGCAACCATAAGCCTCTTTGTGAAGCATCACAAGTGTGCTTAAGGAGAGTGGTTAGCCAGGCTGTGCAAAAGTGTCCTAAATCAGGAATCCCCAAGCCCTGGGCCACTATTGTTTGGAACCAGGCCGTTTGGAACAGGACACAGAAAGGGTGAGTGAGTATACACTCACGCACACCCATTTGTGCAAGCAGCAGGTGGGCACATGTGTACACATTCAATTTGCATGCATGGTGGGCGCTTGGCCACCGCTCATGCAAACGGAGCTGCATGGGCACTCCTGCCTGCCTGCTGGTCACACAGAATCATCCACTCTCCCCGCCCCACCAGTCTGCAGAGCTGAAAAGGTTGGGGAACTGTCCTAAACCACAGGTTCTGATCTCTCCTCTTTTGTGTAGGGGATGCCATTTTAGATAAAATGACATACTTCTGAATATTAGTAATAAGGGAATGATATATAATGATTTGTTGTTCGTATTTTTTTTTTATATTTTTTTTTGTTTACATTTATATCCCGCCCTTCTCCGAAGACTCAGGGCGGCTTACAGTGTGTAAGGCAATAGTCTCATTCTATTTGTATATTTACAAATTCAACTTATTGCCCCCCCAACAATCTGGGTCCTCATTTTACCTACCTTATAAAGGATGGAAGGCTGAGTCAACCTTGGACCTGGTGGGGCTTGAACCTACAGTAATTGCAGGCAGCTGGTTTTAATAACAGGCTTCTTATAGCCTTGAGCCACCACGGCCCTTTCAGTAGCTGAAAGGCTACTTTCTAAATTCTTTCTTGCAAAAGCATTAGAAATTAATTAATAATGCTAACCGCATAGTGCTAATCCCAAAGAATAATAATCCCAGAGGCTTATTGTGATCCAGTAGGCAGACTGTTTGTTCATTTAAACCTTTGAAATGTTACTAAATTATATTATTTGACTTTGATCTTTACAAAGTTAACATCATACCCTTGCATTTCATTTACATTTCATTCCTCAGGAGAAATATGTAAATATTTACATTTAGCTGCGGTTTTCTCACTAGGTTTGCCCTTTATCAGTTCTGAGCTTTGTTTTATTGAAATAAGCAAAACAACTCTTCCATGAAGAATTAACAGCAGACTACTTTTGAATGGTCTTTGGTGTGGGAATATCAATATTAGTCTGGATGAAATTTCTCTTCAGGTCTCACAAAGCAATTCAAGGCAATTCAACTATTGTAGATTTCTAGAACTCATGGTTGTAGAATAAAATGATCGCAGAAATCTTGCAAAAAAATAAAATTTATATTATTTAAATATTAATTTGAAATAGTTAATGGCTATATTTTATTTGTAGAATTTTTTATATGTAAGAATGTATTGGTTTCAGTTGGGGTTTTTATTTTCAATCTCTTCCCCAGTACTGTACATTATTTTATATTCTGAAGGGATATATATCTCAGCGGCTTTTGATACCATCGACCATGGTATCTTGCTGCACCGGTTGGAGAGTTTGGGAGTGGGAGGCACCGTTTATCGGTAGTTCTCCTCCTATCTCTCCGACTGGTCGCAGACGGTGTTGACAGGGGGGCAGAGGTCGACCGTGAGGCACCTTACTTGTGGGGTGCCTCAGGGGTCGATTCTCTCGCCCCTCCTGTTCAACATCTACATGAAGCCGCTGGGTGAGGTCATCAGTGGTTTCGGGGTGAGTTATCATCTTTATGCTGATGATACGCAGCTGTACTTTTCCACCCCGGACCACCCCAAGGAAGCTGTCGAAGAGCTGTCCCGGTGTCTGGAAGCCGTACGGGTCTGGATGGGGAGAAACAGACTCAAGCTCAATCCCTCCAAGACGGAGTGGCTGTGGATGCCGGCACCCCGGTACAGTCAGCTGCTGCCGCAGCTGGCTGTGGGGGGCGAGTTATTGGCCCCAATGGAGAGGGTGCACAACTTGGGTGTCCTCTTGGATGGGCGGCTGTCGTTTGATGATCATTTGGCGGCCGTCTCCAAGAGGGCCTTCCACCAAGTACGCTTGGTGCACCAGTTGCGCCCCTTCCTTGACCGGGATGCCTTATGCACGGTCACTCATGTCCTTGTCACTTCCCGCTTGGACTATTACAATGCTCTCTACATGGGGCTGCCCTTGAAGTGCACCCAGAGGCTGCAGCTAGTCCAGAATGCAGCTGCGCGGGTAATAGTGGGAGCAACTCGTTGCTCCCATGTAACACCAATCCTGCGCAGTTTGCACTGGCTCCCTGTGGTCTTTCGGGTGCGCTTCAAGATTTTGGTTACACCTTTAAAGCACTCCATGGCTTAGGGCCTGGGTACTTACGGGACCACCTGCTGTTACCTTTTGCCTCCCACCGACCCGTACGCTCACACAGAGAGGGCCTTCTCAGGGTGCCATCCGCCAAGCAATGTCGGTTGGCGGCCCCCAGGGGAAGGGCCTTCTCTGTTGGAGCTCCTACGCTTTGGAATGAACTTCCCCCTGGTTTACGTCAAGTGCCTGATCTTCGGACTTTTCGCCGTGAGCTGAAAACGCACCTATTTATTCAAGCGGGACTGGATTAAAATTTTATTGGGATTATTTATATTTTAAGGTTTTAAATTGTTTTAAATTTTTGGCCACATTATAATATGTTTTTTTTATTCTCTTTTAATGTGTACATAGTGAATTTTTACTTGGCTGTACACTGCCCTGAGTCCTTCGGGAGAAGGGCGGTATAAAAATCGAATAAATAAAATAAAATAAATAAAATAAATATGTTAACCATTCCCTACTGGCTCTATATGCATTTGTTAAAGATATTTAGCTTGTTAATGATCTTAAAGAATTCTTCAGAGATGATAATAATCATAATATACCTTACTCTTTAACTTTTGCAAAATCTTGAGTGCTTTAGAAATTCTGAATTCTGCTTCTCAAAATCACTTCTTATCTACTGTAGTTTGGCAGATGGAATTCCATCCAGATTGAGCAGGTTTTGGAAAGGAATATCTATAGAACCTCTGCTTTCCACGGTTTTATTGTCAAAAAATCATTAGAAAAAGTTGTGCTACAAATTGCATGAAAATTAGTCTAGGACATGGACAGATGAGAAATTGTTCATATGATAGCTTTATTTAACTTGGAACTGAAAACTATTCACATGGTTGTATGAAGAAATAAAAAGTAAGATGTATTATTTGAGAGACAAATTCTTAATTTATATGTTTTTCATGTTGCATGCTGAGTATATGATGATCCTTATATTGGATAAGTAAAATCAAGCAGTAACACAAGAAAACATATATTTTCAGGGCTTTTTTTAATTGATGTGTTACTTGGTACATCTGAGTACCAAATAGTAATAACCAAGCTAATTATCTATTCTGGTCCAAATTGTTCTAAAACTGCCTTTGAAGTTATCAGACTAAAGTGAAATTTAATGGAGAAAATAATTAAAAAACAAAATGGAGATTGGCCAGCAAATCAGATTCCCTAGAATTTCCACCTTGTAGCCCTCAACCTCTATAAACATCTTCGCTTTTTCATTGTTCAGATTCCTCTTTCAATAAAACTTAGTTCTTGCTCTTTCTTCAGATTAAACCCGCAATGGACATTTATTTTAAAATACTTTTATTTAAAAGAAAAGTATACACTTTTTCTCTAAAACCTTGCCAGCATTTTAATTTCATTTTTGCCTAAGTACATTTGGTTTTCTTCCAGATGTCCTTCCTTGCACTAATCTGTAATGCTATCACCAGTGTGAAAAACAAGTAAATGACAATGTAGACAAAAGCAGGTTATTTGAAACCACTTCACCGTGGTGGCATAATGGTTCACTGTGGAACTATTATTGTCCAGATTTCAGTAGGAGTAAAAATGGAGCAGCTTTATTTTGACAATGAGTTCTAATTATCCTTCAAAATATATTGTCTTTGAAAAGGAACTCTGTATTAGAAATAAATGTTGACATCAATTATATGTTTTTCCTATATTTTGAGAGCACTTTCCATGCAGCCCTTAATAATTGCTCCTTTTAATCCAGTTCTACTTACCTTAACCCATTACAACCCTAAATCAGCCTTTTAAATTAGCCATTTCTAATAATTGGAAAAGTAATATATTTTCTTTACTTTCCAATTAAAGTAATCATGCTCTTTAGAATAATGCCCTTTTGCTCTCTGCAAAATCAAAGATTTTGTGATGTCAGTAGGCTTTAGAAAGCCAAATACTGGTAAAAGGTGATTTTCTATGGGAAATTATATAGTCAAGTACCTTGCTTGAGCAGACTGAGGACATAAATTATTGTCTACGGTAGAATACAGAACAAAGGATAATTTCCTTCCATCATTATGTAGGAAAGAAAAGCCAGATGGAACATTAAGTATGGGTTTTCCATAACAACTATACTACTCTCAGATGTGATTGCAGTGGCTCTTAATATATTGTCATTTGATAATGTGCTGAATGTTCCAGGTATGAATTAATAGGTATATTACTGTGAGTATTTTTTTTCCTGTATAGGAACAAGCACATCAATTAAGTGTGATTTTGCCCACTTTCTCAATTTTCCAACTTTGTATTCCTTCTGCCTGATTTCTACATGGGTTTATGAATTTTTATTGAAGTCTGAAAGCAAGTTCTCCCACAAATGTATACTTTTTTGGACATCTCTCTAAATGATAATTTAATTATACTTTTTTTGTAATAGGTGCATTTTAATGTCTTACCAAATGATATGTGAATAGTGGTCTTTTTTTTTTTACACTTGATGTGTAAAATTGCTCTATCAATGCATTCTGGCTTGCAATTTAATCAAGATACTTTTTTTTTTCATTTCAAAAACAGCATATCTGGATCTTGCTTTACTTTGGAAAGTTATAGCTGGAGTTGGAATATCCATTCAGCTGTACTTAAGTGTTTCTATCATACTTAGCTTCACAGCCATTCTTTCTCGTTCCACATACCATCAGAAAGAAGGCTTGGTTAGAAACACGAGGTAGAAGTTGGAATGCTAAAGAATCAGGTTAGGTGGACATGGAAAGAAATACTATGTAGGTATTAGAATGTAGGTATTAGAATGATAGATAAGCTGAACGTTCTAGAATATAATGGTCAGAAATAACTGTACAACACCAGCACTGTTTAAAATAGTATATATGTTATCTTGTTTTTTACCTTTGTTTCATGGCAACTGGAATGCCGGGACAACTACACTGAATTCAATATATTTATATGTAAACAATAAAAATATATTTTAAAAGGAAGTTCTTAGCTTTTAGCAGCTGTTCCAAGATGAGCGCCTTGGCCCAGAGGAAATATGTTTAATATTTAATTTGAATAGTGATGTCATGTTCAAAAAGAGTTGAAACCCCCAATCAAAATATTCTAATACTGCTCCAGCCAATCTGAAATTTTCCATAGTTGGTAAAATTTCTAGGAATGGAAATCAAAATACATCTGGAATACAGGTAGTCCTCACAAAAACAATGAAAAAAGAGCTCCAAGATCCAAAATCTTGATAATACAGAGATGGGAAAAGAGAAACAGGTCTTTAAAGCTAACAATTGGATACCATTTATTGAATGTAACATTTCAAATTAAGGTTATGTGAAATTGGCTGGGGAAATATTTCTGAACTTGGTTTATATCCAACCTTGGCAACTTTAAGCCAGGCTTAAAGTTCAACTCTCAGAATTCCCCAGCCAGCAAAGCTGATTAATACTGTAGGTGGCCTGGATTTTTTTCAAGCCTACCTAAACACCAAACTCTGCAAGCCTCCAGTTTCTCCAATTTCCAGAAGGTAGCCAGTTTAATTTTTGCAAAAAACTTGAAGAATCTAGTGGCATTTTAAGAGTTAAGGCATAGTCTTTCTTGTATGATTTAATGTTTCATCTGACCAGGAAGAAATATGTTGTGGGCCAGAAGAGAAAGAAGGCTAATGGAGGATAATGAAAGGAGAGATGAGAGATGTTTGCCAATAGTAACCACAAACAAAGCAATAGTTAGATGTGACACAAGCACTCTTCCATGTGAATGGAAGTAAAACACTCTAGGCTCTGCTTAATCTATGGGAAATGAGATTAAATCTGATGAATTTTGACTCAACAGTTTCTCAGTGAAATTAAGCTTTAAAATTTTTCTTCCCAAGAATGGGCACATTGAGTATGCCTTGGGCACTGAAATCTCTACTCACTGGTTTTAGATGTTGTAATTTCTGGTGTCAAATATAGGTCTCTTTTGTCTTTTGAATAGCATTTGACCAGTTTGTCCAGTATAAATAGTAATGGATTTTGGGTGATAAATAATGGTATATGCCAAATGTGGAACATGGGTAAATATATGTTTCTGTGATATCATGATAAAATTAATAAGTCTAGGGATAGTTTAATACAAATAGATAGGGAGCCATATTTGGCTTACTGATATAGAAAGTAAGACTATACATAGAATACTTACTTTTTCCATGGCACAACCTTCTCTGTTGTCCTCACCAACACTGACATTCCCATTTCTTCTTGCCTTATTGTGACTATGCTAAACTTATAGTGATGGAGAATAGAAACTCTTTTTCTTCCACCCTTCTACTGACATCACATATAAGAAATGTGGAAGATATATTTTCCCCAATGCAATATGGTAACTTATTAGTAGAATGGTCAAGCACTTGTAAAAATAAGTAAACAATATAGATATTTAACAAGTTTTTGGAGAGGATGTAAACTTTTTGTATAATAACCTGCTGAATACTACCTCTAATATGTATACACAAATACACACATACATACAGTATATGTGTGTGTGTATCTTTGTGTGTGTGTGTGTGTGTGTGTGTGTGTATTTGTTTTCTGAGGTTTTTGCGGGTGTTTGTATGTAGGTCTTTGGTTATTCGGGTTTTCTCCCGCGTAAAATTGGAAGTGTCTTGGTGACGTTTCGACGAAGTCTCATTCGTCATCTTCAGGCTTCAGCTTCGTGCTTCTGGGAGCAATGTGTGATTGCAGCTGTTTCTTCCTTTTTAACTGCTAGTGGGGGTTTGAACTGATTGGGTGGGAGCTTGGCTGTGCTCTGATTGGATGGGGTTTTCTTGTGCTCTGATTGGATGGGGGTGTGTCCTGTTTGGGGGGGGCTTGGTTGTGCTCAGATTAGTCTGAGTTGCAGGGGGATTTGAGCTGGTGAGCTGCACTGCTGCTGTTTGGCTTCGTGTTCGTGGTCGTGCTACATCTTCATAGGGCGTGTCAGTCGGCTGCATGTATGGATTGGAGGGGTTTGAAATGGCTAATGTTGCAGCTGCGGTCTGGCTTCTGGTCCTTGGTCGTGCTTCTTGATCAGTGTGGGTTTGGGTCTGCTTTTTGGGTGGATTTGTGGTGGTGACATCCTGTGTGGACCTCGTGAGTGTGGGTCTGGTGTCATTCCTCGTGTTAAGGACTCGTTTGTCAATAAGGGCAAGTTTCCAAATGGCTGGTAGGCGGAAGGTATCATCTCGTTTGTTCATGCTGTGTGAGCGTTTTTCTATCTCGATGGCTTCTCTGATTATTCTGTTGTTAAAGTGTTCAGTTTTGGCGATAGTTCTGGTCTTTTTAAAGTCAATATCGTGTCCTGTGGCTTTAAGGTGTTGGACTAGGGAAGAAGTTGGTTCCTCTTTTTTGACTGAGTTCTTGTGTTCTTCAATGCATGCACTTATTCTTCTGTTGGTTTGTCCGATGTATGTGGTGGGGCAGGCGGTGCATGGGATTTCATATACTCCTTGATTTTCTAACTCATTTTGTCTTTGGGGTTTCTTAGGATGGTGGATATTTTTTGGTTTGTGCAGAATGCTGTCTTGATGTTATGTTTTACTACCCAGAAGGTAGCAAAACCAGTCATGGAGAGGATGTGTAGCATCTCTTACAATATTGCAGATACTGGTCAAGCAGTGTTTATATGCCATGTCCTGAGTAGAAGGAAGTGACATCCAATAATCTGTTCTGCCATTGTCTCCATTCTGCACAGCCTTCCTGTCTTGGAGGACTAAACTTAAGTCTGGGGTTATCTCTTATTGCCTTTTTATAGGGACTCTTAATATTCCAATTATAATAACTGTATGATAGGGACATCCCAGTAGAGAAATTGAATCTTTTATTAACAATATTTTCAGGTTCTGGTCTGTCCATTGTACTTAACATTGTGTCCTCCTTAAGAGGGCTGAGTAATTTTAAGTGGCTTTTCAGCTGTCTTGTAAACACTTGTTGAATATTTATTCCTGCTACATAGTGATGAGTCTAATCAGTACTGCTGAACAACTGAGAATACTTGAGGGATTTAGAAATATTTTTCCCAATTATTTTTTATTATAGTTACACAGGGGAAGATCTGGGACTGACTTTTTGAAGGCAGTTTTTGGGGTGGGGGGAAATGAATGAACATAATTTTGTTTATTTTGTGAATAAAGCTCAAATGGCAAGTAGAAAAACTTGTTCAAATGGTGCATATACCAGCATGCATTCATTTAACATGATTGAAGATTCTTAAACTAGATATTAAATTGTAAATGTGGTTTACTTTTTCCTCTTAATGTAGTTGCTGTGAATAATATCTGAATGGAAGCGGTCTTTGGGCTGGAAATAGTATATAAAATGTTTCCAGCCTATACCCAGAGCTGAATATTTGCCCTGGCTAAAATAAGCAGGTGACTTAATTTCTCCTTTCCCTGTCGAACTGCTGTTTACTGGTTTACGGGTACTAAGCATATTTAACAAGGTTACATATATCTTTAACTGGATCGAGCGTTTTTCCTTTTTTCTTTTATTTAGGTGGGGAATTATGTAATTTTAAGTATTGAGATTTATTGTTCCATGATTTTATCAATCTATTCTTCTTTTTCACCTAAGTAAAATTTCTTGTAACAAAGCTAACTCAATAATATTTGTTACATCAGTAATTGCAGTGCCCATGGGCTTTGTAAGTAAAACACACTCCAAGCTGTCCATTCTAATCCAGTGTTTGCTTGTACCTATTATTTCCACAGTAGCTGACTCTGGAACCTTTATGGCTAGATTGTTCTTCATTCCTCTCTTTAAAACTACCTACGACAGATTGTAAATCACTCTGTAAGGTTGGAAGTTATTTTGTTTGGGGAAGTTTGTTATAATTTTAATACATTAATGATTTTTAAATTGTGAATGTATAACTACTCTTTACATAATAGTAATAACTACCAAGGTGTGGTGTACATGGAACACATGTACTTTCAAGAAATTATTGAAGCTGATAATAAAGGATATATATCAGCTACAGTTGAAAGATCAGATGTTCTGTATGCTAAGAAGAATAGAAAGCTGAACTCATTGGAAATATTCTCTCCTAAATAAGTTTAGGAGTAAATAACCTTACTAATATTTTGCCCATTCTGTCTGTTGTAGATAACAGGTTAATTGCTTAATAAACACTCTTTTTTTCAGGGGCTGCAGCATTTGCATGAAAACAAGATTATTCACTGTGGTATTAAAGCAAACAATATCATTCTAACCACTGAAGAAGCAGTTAAGCTTTGGATTTTGGTAAGTTATGGTTCTTTATACAGTATCTAGAAGGGTCATTATTTTCTTTTCAAAAAGTTTCAGTGTGAACAGCAATAAACCTAGGGATTTGAATTAGTGTATTTTAACAATTTGTCTGTCATGCCACCTACAAGTGGAGAGAGGGGGTGGATTGCATATTAGTAATTTTAATGCGATTTTTTAAAATATTGCCCAAAACAAAATAATTCTTGTTTCAATATATTCAAATTTCCCCCTTTTCTTCTGGTGATAGAAAATACTTCTGGCCTGTAGGACACAATGTTTTTCTTATCTGCTGAATGAACCTGTTTTGAAATATAGGGTTTTTCTGCATATGTTTGTGGAAGAGTCCATGCATGTTATAGACTGGGAAAAGAATATGACAGACTAGAAAAGAAAGTATACCATGTATGTATAGACTCCATACATTATATACTTTCTTTTCTAGGCTATCACATTCTTTTCCCAGCCATACTAGCACATAATAATTAAAGGCATCTGCATTTGGCAAAACCACATTCTCAGATTTGTAACTAGCTCTACTCTGTTTTTTAAATGTGCATTCAAAATGTGCTAGACTTTTTTTCTTTCAATGGCTAAGCACAGGTGTTTTTCTAAACAGCAGTGGATATGACTGCTGCTTCTTTAAGGTAAAGGTAAAGGTTCCCCTTGCACATACGTGCTAGTTGTTGCCGACTGTAGGGGGCGGTGCTCATCTCCGTTTCAAAGCCGAAAAGCCAGCGCTATCCGAAGACGTCTCCGTGGTCATGTGGCCGGCATGACTCAATGCCAAAGGCGCACGGAACGCTTTTACCTTCCCACCAAAGGTGGTCCCTATTTTTTCTACTTGCATTTTTACGTGCTTTCGAAACTGCTAGGTTGACAAAAGCTGGGACTAGTAACGGGAACTCACCCTGTTACACGGCAGCACTAGGGATTCGAACTGCCGACCTTTTGATCGACAAGCTCAGCTGTCTTAGCCCCTGAGCCACTGCTTCTTTACCTGGTGATAAATTGAAACAATTTCTGCAGAGAAAGAAATTCACCCACTTTCCAAATTTTTTTGTTTGACACATAACTTGTTCTGTTTTTATGGTTTTTGTATTGTTCTTTGTTTTTAAAACATTTTAATGTTTGTTACCCACCGAAAGACACTGGTATTCAGGCAGCATTTAAATTATTATTATTATGGAAACCATAGCTAAGGTTTTGACCACTCAGCAACCATTCAAATTTGCAATGGCACTAAATGAGGGGGCGGGAGGAGACTTACAGTATCCTTGCAGTCTTGGGCTTGTGATTTCCAACATTCCCTGCCAGCTTCCCACAAGCAAAATCGGTGGGGAAGCTGGCAGGAAACTAGAAGCCATGGTCACATGAAGTTTTCTCTTAATAACCTATGTAGTGCTCACTTAACAACCTGAACTGGGACTGCCAGAACTATGATTGCTAAGCAGGGCAGTAATGTGATGTCACAATTTCAATAAAGGAAATATTTGTAGCCCAAGGTTGAAACAAGAGGTCCTTGGTGCACTCTGAGCATGACTGTTTTCATGCAGATGTTTCATTACCAAAAATACATAATATCATCAGTTGCTAGATGTTGCAGTTTATGACTGTATCACTTAGCAATGGCAATTCTAGTCCCAACAACTATCATAACCCAAGACTATCTGTTTTGTCAAAAGTGACTGGTTACATCATTCTAGGTAGCACTTTGCTTATTCATACTTTACTGAATAAACTTAGCTTTCTCTGTTTACCTAACAGGTTAAGTCAGTCATTGAAAAAAAATGAACACCAAGAGCCAAAATAAAGCCTGCCCCATTCTTTTTCTCTCCTCTCCCTCGGTTTCCTTTCCGAGTTTATACATGGTACTTTGGTGGGTTGGGAAACAAAACAAATCTCTTAATCCATACAGAAAAGTATAGCATTCATTTTACCTCTATCCCAGAGGTGGGTTTCAGCAGGTTCTGACCAGTTCTGGAGAACTAGTAATGGAAATTTTGAGTAGTTCAGCGAACCGTTAGTAAAAATTTACAAAAAAAAAAGCTTGTCCCCCCTTTGCCCCCTCCCCCCTCTACTCCCTCCCCTCCTTCAAACCCCCAACTTCCCGGAACAAACACAAGGTATAGTTTAAAAATAAAACAAACGTGTTAAAAATTTCCCCTCCCAACTCAGTTATACTCCTGCACTTCTCATCAAATCCTAACCTCCCCCATAGCAAACAGAAATAATACATCCTAATCATTCAAAGGCAGTCTGTTATCTCTTAATCTGATATCTGTTTTGAATATAGTCAATCCATTTTTTCCATTCGTTTAAGTATCTTTCTTGTGTAGTGTCTTTCAAAAAGACTGAGATTTTTGCCATCTCAGCCAAATTAGCAACTTTCAATATCCATTCTTCTATTGAAGATAATTCTTTTTTCTTCCAATAATGTCCTAGCAATAATCTTGCCGCTATTATTAGATCGGTAATAAAAATTCTGACTGGAATTCTAAAAATTCTGACGCCCCCATCTATTCTCTGCCTCCTAAATCCCAGCTGATTGGGAGGAAATTTGGATTTTATAGTAACCTTCCCCTGGAGGGGGTGAGAATGGAGATTTTACAGTATCCTTCTCCTGCCATGCCCACCAAGCTACGTGCACCAACTCATGCCATGCCCAACAAACCTCACCCACAGAACTGGTAGTAAAAATTTTTGAAACTCACCACTGCTCTACCCCCCAGGCCTATAACAAGCCTCACAAGCCCAATGCGCCCCTCAAGTTGACAGAAGTTACACAGTAAAAATATTGTTTGCTTAAGAACAGAAGTTACACCTCAAAACAAAGCAAGAGCATTATTGGCTAATCCAGTGATTCTAGGCAATGACTAACAGTGTCCAGGATTTTACAGCTGAATTTTTGAATCTCTACTTGAATTAAACTATGAGTTTTGTGCTCAAGACATTTCTTCTTTGTTTTTCTGCCTGGGAGCCCCTTTGATCTATGATTAATGGTATCGTTTACTGGGAATAATTTAGTTTAGGAAAGAAAGGTAGTAGATCAGGCTGGACAAAATATAATATTTTATTATGTAGCATTTAATGAATTTTAGAATTTGGTGCATTTTAATTGACAAGTGCAAAATACATATTATGCTCTTTTGTATAACAATATTTCTATCTGAAAATTCCTCAGAGATTCTCAGCCATTTAAATATATCATAGAGTGATAAAAGTCACAATTTAAAAAAATCTTACTTTCCCTTAAAGTGGGGTACAATCTCTGCCTTAACAGATGTTGATACATCATCCCCTTTTCAGAATGATTCCATTGTCAACAGTTTCTCAAAGCCATCAAAGAGTCAGCAGTTGGGTCTCCATGGAAAAACTATTCTATATGGATAGAACATATATTCTTGGGTAGCACCCAGCCAGGCAGAAGAAGATAATGGTAGCTAGCTTGACTTGTGAACATGCGGGTCTTGTTGTTCACACCTGACATACACTGAAAAATAAAGTTTCCTAGTTCTTTTTTCCTAAATGTTACACGGAGATGGGAAGGCACTTTTCATTCTAATGTCAGTGCATGCACTATCTGTAATGTATTTGAATTTTAGGAGGAAATTTGGGCGGGAAAATGCACGTTGCTGATTGGCTGATGCTTCAGCCAAAATACTATTTAAAGAGGGGTTTTTGCCTGTTGGCTGTTGCTGGGATCACAATAAACCAAAGAGCTGTTGTCACTTGTATTGTCTCCTGCCTCTTCATTGCCCGAACTTAACATTGGCGATGAAGGTGGGATTTTGAAGGCAGTGAGACTAGGAAAAGAGCTGAAAGAGCAACTTAGTTTCAAACCCAGCCAGTATCAAGAGCGGATAAATAGCGATGTCTAGCTATACGCCACCAGCGTCATTCGACCCAGCCAAGGAGAAATGGGGGTCGTACATGGCTCATTTCGAGTGTTTCCTCGAAGCTAACGAACTGCAAGGAGTATCGGATAATTGGAAGCGCGCTTACTTCCTGAGCCACTGTGGGCCAGAAGTCTTCGATACCGCCGAATCGCTGTCGGAACCAATGCCTGTACAGTTGGTGCCATGGCAAACGCTACAGACGACGCTACGAGCACACTACGCGCCGGTGCCGTCGAAGTTTGTACAACGGTTCGAGTTGAGGCAAAGAGTTCAGTGAGAGGGTGAATCGATAAGTGTGTACATGGCCTCATTAAGGAAAGCCGCAACCCACTGTGAGTATAGAGACTTGGAGGACTCTCTATTAGAACAACTCATTTGTGGGCTCAGGGACATCCGACTACAGAGGCGGCTGCTGTCGAAAAGCAACCTAACCCTGGTGATAGCCCTGGATAAGGCCAGGGCTCACGAGATGTCCACCAAAGCAGCAGAAACCTTACAAAGCCAAACACGCCGAATGCCGCGGCGAAAGCAACGCCAGTCCACAGCGAAGAAATCCAGGCCGAATCGGATGGTGAAGAAGAGGAAGAGGTTTTCCACACCAGGAGGCCAGAAAAAGGCAACCGGGACTAGTGCGTGAGTTGCGGAGGCCAACACCAATGACAGAATTGCAGGTTCAAAGACGCAATTTGTCGGCGGTATGAAAAGAAAGGACACATAGCTCAGGCCTGCCGAGCTCCACAACCTTCCCACCCAAAATTCAAACCGGCCAATCAACAGGGCGCCGGATCCGCGAAGCGGCCAGGGATTGGTCAGTTTAAAAAAGGCACGAAGTTGAATCAGACCACTGTGTGAGTGGGCCACGCATCGACACGGCTAGAAAAGAAAATATTCACCAAGACATATATTGAAGGAGTGCAGTGTAAAATGGAGGTGGATACCGGCTCATCAATCACGATTATGTCTTGGGACACTATCGCAAGGGACCTACCAGACGTCGTGAAATGCCAGCTGCAACCCCAAAAGCTGAGAGTGCAAGACTACCAGGGGAACCGAATCCCTGTTCGAGGAGTCACGTCCGTCAGAGTGAAATATGGACAATTCAAGAAAACCCTGCCGATCACCATCGTAGATGGAAACCTGCCCAGTTTGCTATGTCTGGACTGGTTCCGCGCCTTGGGCATGGGAATAACCGGGGTTTACAGAAGCAGAGTCAAACTGAAGGACGAACTGTTGAGAGAATTCGAGGACGTTTTCCAAGACAGCCTGGGCAAGTACGTGGGGACCCCCATTTCATTTCATTCAATTTGGACCCCCAGGTGGCTCCCATTAGATTAAAAGCTAGGAGGGTCCCATTCGCCCTCAAACCCAAGATTGACAGGAAACTAGACAAATTAGTAAGCCAGGGAATACTAGTCCCCGTCGACCACGCAAAATGGGAGACATCAATAGTGACTCCAGTCAAACCGGACGGATCAGTCTGGATTTGCACTGACTATAAGGCAACGCTTAACAAAGCATTGCAAAAGGGTGCTTACTCCATTCCCGTAGTGCAACATTTGTTTCACTCATTAGGGCAGGGACAGGTCTTTGCCAAACTCGATCTGGCTCAAGCCTACCAACAATTACCGGTTGACAACGGAACGGCCGAAGCGCAGACGATTGTCACACATCAGGGTGCTTTTAAATGCACTCGACTTCAGTTCGGAGTTAGTGTAGCCCCCGGGTTATTCCAAAACCTAATGGAACGACTCCTACAAGGTCTACCAGGAGTAGTTCCATATTTCGACGATGTACTGGTATCAGCAGAAAACTTGGAAGAATTAGGGGTCAAATTGCGGAAGGTTTGGGGCATTTTTAGGTCTGCGGGGCTTAAGGTTAACAAATGCCAGATAGGAGTTGAATCTGTAGAATTCTTGGGTTACCGGATAGATAAGGAAGGCATCCACCCAACAGAGAGCAAAGTGCGAGCCATTAGAAAGGCTCCAACCCCAAAAAACAAAACAGAATTACAAGCATTTTTGGGGCTTGTAAACTTCTATGTGGTATTTTTTAAAAATAAGGCAACGGTAGCCGAACAGCTACATAAACTGCTAGCGAAAAAAGCTGTTTGGACTTGGGGCAGGGTTGAGGGTTGAGGCTAAGGCATTTGAAGGAGTTAAGAATCTCTTGTCTAGCGATAGCCTTCTAATTCAGTACACTAGTACTAGTTTGTGATGCATCACCCTACGGGGTAGGGGCTGTCCTCAGCCACAGGTTACCGAACGGTTCAGAAGCCCCTATTGCATATTTTTCCCGCACGATGTCCGCAGCGGAAAGGAACTATAGCCAACTAGACCGGGAAGCCCTGGCTATAGTTTCTGGGGTTAAAAAATTCCACGAGTACCTGTTCGGGCGGCAATTTGAAATAGTCACAGACCACAGACCTTTATTGGGACTCTTGGCGGGGGATCGTCCAACACCAGTTGCGTTATCACCCAGGCTGACCCGTTGGACTATTTTCCTGGCAGCATATTCGTACAAACTGTCTCACCGACCGGGCAAGGACTTGGGACATGCGGATGCTTTAAGTAGATGCCCGTTGCCAGAGACTATTGAAGACCCGACCCAGGGGACGCCCATCTTGTTAATTGACTTTTTGGACTCTGGCCCAGTCACATCTACGGAAGTGACTAGGGCATCTTACAAAGACATTGTCGTAAGAACTGTGATCGGTTGGGTGCAGAGGGGATGGCCCGCTGCACCGGGGGATCGTTTCAAAGAGTTTACAAAAAAGCGTTCGGAACTATTGGTACAAGGGGGTTGTCTGTTATGGGGGGATAGAGTGGTTATTCCAGAGAAATTACGAGGGCATGTTTTGGAACTATTGCATGTGGGCCACCCGGGGATTGTGAGGATGAAAAGCCTAGCGAGAAGTTATGTGTGGTGGCCACAAATGGATAAAGACATTAGCAACCGGGTAGGGAAATGCCAAGCATGTCAAGAATCAAGGCCACTACCCCCAACAGCTCCCATTAGGGATTGGGAGAAACCCCAGGGTTCTTGGTCCAGGATCCACATAGATTTTGCCAGGCCGTTCCATGGGCAGACCTTCTTAATTGTGGTAGATGCCTACTCGAAGTGGTTAGAAATTTTACTCATGAAAACCACAACAGCGGAAGCTGTAATCACAGTCTTGAGGCATCTATTTGTGACACATGGGTTGCCCGACACTCTAGTGTCCGATAATGGCCCACAGTTCACAGCCACCTAGTTTGAGGGGTACTTGGCAGAAGAGGGCATCCGACATGTCCTCTCGGCACCTTTCCACCCGGCGACGAACGGACTTGCAGAATGTTTCGTATGCAGTGCCAAGGAAGCGCTATCTAGAATTAGCCCAGGAGATTGGCAATCCAAAATTGATACCTTCCTGGCAGTCCAACATAGAACTGCCTGTGTGACCACCAGCCGCAGCCCATTGGAGTTATTAATGGGTAGAAGACTCCAGTGCCCCCTAGATCGGTTAAACCCAACATACTCCCCTGATGGGTACCAAAGCACAAAGGGAAGAACCAGAACAATGACAACAGGTGACCTGGTATGGGCACATAACTATAGTGAGAGCCCAGCGTGGCTAAAGGGAACAATTGTAGGAGTGACGGGCCCAAAGTCATACATAGTGGACATGGGGGATGGCCGAGTGTGGAGACACCACATAGATCAATTACGAAAAAGAATACAAAACAATCCAGAAACCAAACAGCCAGACCCTGACTACCCAATACTTGAACCAACAGCTAACTCAACCCCGAGGCGATCGGAGGACTTAGCTGAGTCTGAAGAAGTCCAGCGACGCCAACCGGCTCCTCCAGAGGACAGCAGGGACGACTCTGCCAATAATCCAGGGCCGGATGGCCCAGAGGAAGAGCTGGAAGAAACAAACAGTCCCTCCGACCAGCTCGACTCACTCCCAGGGAATGAATTGCGCTCCCAGGTCAGAAAGAGTTAGGAGACGCCCTGTCTACCTGTGTGACTACGTGGAAAAATAACATGCAAATGTTATGCAAAAAACTATGTAAATATGGTAAAATGTGTTCTGGGAGGGGAGGAGTGTAATGTATTTGAATTTTAGGAGGGAAATTTGGGTGGGAAAATGCACGTTGCTGATTGGCTGATGCCTCAGCCAAAATACTATTTAAAGAGGGGTTTTTGCCTGTTGGCTGTTGCTGGGATCACAATAAACCAAAGAGCTGTTGTCACTTGTATTGTCTCCTGCCTCTTCATTGCCTGAACTTAACACTATCCATTTCACTTGAAACAAACACTTCTGAAATTAGCAAGCTGTAAAGATCTTGCATATTAAATTGTACTCATATTTCTCTCCACACTTTTTTTTTTGTTCTTTCCCTTTCAGAGCCCACTTTTTTTTTTGTAAATTGCTTTATTCTGTTATGCACATTCTGTACATTGAGTATTTTTTAAGATTGATTTAAAATTATTCATTTTTGGGATTCTAATAAAGAATCACAGGGGATTGTTCAAAAAAAAATTGTACTCATAAACCAGCACACACAACATTGTATTATTTGATTCAGCTGGCTCTCACTGGCTTGGAAAATGGGATGGTGCATTTTGTATCAATTGCAGTTCCAGCTGTTCTTTAAAAACAAACCCTCTAGGACACTTTGCTATAATATGTTATAAACATGATTGTTTACATAGCTTTCCACTTCATTTGAGACCACAATTGGTGCACTGCACCAGATAAAAGATCACAGATAAAAGTTACCATAATTAAGTGCTGTTGGTAGTGTTACAGGAAGTCCTCAACTTAAGACCAATTGCTTAGTGGTTGTTCAGAGTTACAATGGAGTGCCCGAAAGATACAACCTGATTCCAAAGTTACAATGGTCATGCTTCCCAGTCACATGACCACAGGTTGGGTCCTCAGCAACCAACCCACATTTATGATCATTTGCAGCATCCTGCAGTCATGAAACTGTGATTTATGATATTTTGCCAATTTTCAACAAAACTGGCCCATAGCGAACAATGGTATCCACTTAATGACCACCACAAATAATGCCCATTATAGTTTTAAGTTGATAATTACCTTTATTTTCATTTATCATTAGCTTTATGAAACCATTATTCTGATTTGTTGCAACATTTTTAAATAAAAGAATTAGTTCTATAAATATATTCAGGCAACTGAATCACAAAATACAAGGGAGCAGAGTTGATTCCATTTTAATCACATAATCAACTGTAAAACATATAAATACAAATCTGTAAATCACTGCAAATATCTTGTAGCCATTTTTTAGGTTTAGAGGCACTTCTGTGACAGTTGTTTTACATGGAGACACCCTCCCTCAAAACAGGATCTCATTTTGAAACATCTGCTCTGACACAGAACCAGTATTGTTTGAATTTTCTCAGGATTCCTCTTAGGGGATAGTATTTTTAACATTTGATTCAGTTTCCTTATAACCATTTCTCAATTTCCACTGATAGGCAGAGAGGCACACAAATTTAAACATTTATTTAATAAGATTATCATCCATGTCTGATGACCTGAGATAGTCTAAACCAAATAGAGCAGTTTCCTGGATATTTACAAATATTCTTGCTATGTATACTTAAATTTTCAAAATAAGATATAAATTTTTTTTTGAAGGGGAAGGGCAGGAATTAACAGGCCTCTGCCTTTATGCCAGCTTTTGGACATATGGAAAAATTGTAATATATGAAAACTTTCTCTGATATAACCTTTTCTGATCTTTTATGTTACAGTCTTACAGTATTTATGTATTATTGTCTCCTCACAGTATTCTATAGTTTTAAATTCCATACTTAACAACTTTCTCAGCCACTACCTTCATTTTTGTTCACCAAATTTGAGTTCTTCCTTCTGCTTATTATGGGTTTATTATGATTATTTGAATTCTTTCAATTTTTAATGCATAGGATGTAGCATATAGAAAACATTAGTCATAAATAATGTAAGCATGTTAATTAAATTAATTAACTTAATTCAACTTGATGCATTTAATTTTGTTTTCTATCTCATGATATGCTTTGGGTCTGTAAGTTACAAAATAATGTATGAGAAACAAATAATTCATTGCTAATGAAGTTGATGTCACAAAAATAGATGTACTGTTTATGTTAATGTCAGAAAATTCAAATGCAAGAATCAGCTTATAAACATTTCCAAGTAGAATACTTGAAATATAATTTTCTGAATCACTAGGAAATAAATATTTTACATGTCTTATAATAAGAGATAATCTCCTAATATTTAGGCATACAACCTTGAATTCAGAAATAAGTATAGGTTGCCCTTGACTTACAACCATTCAAAGTTACAACAGACCTCTCCAGGACTACTTATGACCTGGCTTTGAAGTTCCAGCAGCTCCCATCCCCCACAGCCCTGTATCGTATTTTAGATGTTTGTTATGGTCATTTGCTACATCACATCACATCATATGACCATGATTTACCTTTTCTTTTTTGCACCTGAAACTAGTGTTGACTTCAGGTTTCTATCAAAAAAAAAAATCCCATTGCAGATACTGGATTCACTTTATGGCCATAGCAAAAAAGGTAGAGTCAGGTGCAATTATTGTGACCCACTTAACAACTAGCACAATTTATGATCATAATTCTGAGCTCAGTAATTGCACTAGCAATAGCACTTAGACTTATATACACTTTATAGTGCTTTACAGCCCTCTCTAAGCGGTTTACAGAGTCAGCCTATTGCCCCCAACCATTTGGGTCCTCATTTTCCAACCTTGGAAGGATGGAAGCTGAGTCAATTTGAGCCTGGTGAGATTCAAACTGCCAGATTGCAGGCAGACAGCAGAAGTAGCCTGCAGTACTGCGCCACCGTGGCTAATTATATATTGTAAGTTATGTTTGTAAGTCAAGGACTATCTGTAAAAACTCATGTTCAGGCCTGTTTAATCTAGTTCTTCCTTTGCATGATCATGTCCTCTGTCTCTTATTTGCTCATATACGTATATACTACAGTAGAGGTAACTTAATTTCTCATTCCAGATTTTCCCAGTATCTAATTTTATTGATCTTAAGTTTATTTTACTTTATAGCCAGAGAAGGAAGAAAGCACCTAAGCCTGGTCATTGTGGCAAAAGTATGGCAGTTCCTACTGTGTAAATAAGTTGTAAATCAAGTCAGTGAGTTAATTAGTTAAATGAAAAATTGACATTAAAGGCACAAGATAAGACTAAGGATTACCTACACGAATTAAGAAGTCTATCAAAGTTAGATAGTGAGCTATTGCAAGGGTAGCCAAAGTCCAAGTATATGAAATATTTGTTTTGCAAACATTTACTTTGCTTTATTCTCCCTAAAATTCTAGGAACTCATGTGCAAAATAGGTGAACATCAAACGAGAACAGGGCAGTCTAGGATTTAGTTTTCAGTGTCTGAATGGAATTTGTAATCCTTTTGCACATGTACAAAAACGAGCCCAGGTTCCTTATTTCTTCTTCATTTTAGCTGCCTAACTTTGGAGTATATCAGTGATGGCAAAGCTTTTCAGCACCGAGTGCCCAAATCGGAATGCATGAACACATGTGCGCACATATGCCAGAGTGACGGAAACCCAAAGATCCTCTGGGAAATGAGCATGCATGCGCCGGCCACCTAGTCTTCAGGTTTCCAATGTGCCAGCTGGTCTTTGCACACACTGGAGCACCAGAAACCCAAAGACCAGGTGAGATGCGCACACATGCACATTATACTCCAATGTTAGGCAGCTTAAATGAAGAAAAAATAAGGAACCTGGCCTTGTTTTTGTACATGTGTGAAAGGACTACAGATTCCATTCAGCCACTGAAAACCGGGTCCTAGACTGAGATGCATTTCAAAATGCCCTGTTCACATTTGATGCTCATCTACTTTGCACAGGATTCAGCTGTGAGTTCAGCTGGTCTTCAGGTTTCTGGTGCTCCGGAGTGTGCGAAGACCAGCTGGCCAGTGTGCACATGCACCCCAGAAACAAGAACAGCAGCTAGCGATAGTTCGCATGCCCACAGAGAGGACATAGGTTCGCCATCACAGGAGTATATCAGAGGTGGGTTTCAGCAGCTTCTGAACAGTTCTGGAGAACCAGTAGTGGAAATTTTGAGTAATTTGGAGAACCAGTAGTGGAAATTTTGAGTAGTTTGGAGAACCAGTAGTAAAAATTTGGACTGGCCCCACCCCCATCTATTTTCTGCCTCCCAAGTCCCAGCTGATCGGGAGGAAATGGGGCTTTTGCAGTAACCTTCCCCTGGAGTAGGGTGGGAATGGAGATTTTACAGCATCCTTCCCCTGCCACCCCCACCATGCCATGCCCACCAAGCTATGCCACGCCCACCACACCACACCCATGGAACGGGTAGTAAAATTTTAGTATTAGTATTATGGTTCAGTATGTAGTCAGCCAGATGTTCAGGCTGGATTTGGCATTTTTGTCCATCAAACTCACAGCCCGTAGGCTAGATGTGTCATGAGCTGGCCATGCCCACCCCTGGAAGGGTGAAAAAGTTGCAATACGTCACAAGACAACAACGTGTCTTGTGATGTCAACGTGTTTGACACTCCTGGTGTATCTTTTCAAGGACCTGAGATTGGCAGATATGGGTGATCAATAATGTTACAGCTGTTGTTGAAGAATGTAAAGCTGCTTTTAGCAATTCACTGATGGTGAATTTGTCTATGCCAATGATATTCAAGTGGTGCTCCATTTTGGTGGAGATTGGACCAAATTGAGGGGGAGATTGGGGGATTGCACCAAAGACACCTCTTACTATTGGTACAATCTTTGTTTTCTTTTGCCTCAGTCGTTCTATTTCTATTTGCAGATCTTTGTATTTTGTTATCTTCTCAATTCTTTTTTTTTTTTTTTTTTTTTTTTTTTTTTTACATTTATACCCCGCCCTTCTCCGAAGACTCAGGGCGGCTTACAGTGTATAAGGCAATAGTCTCATTCTATTTGTATATTTTTACAAAGTCAACTTATTGCCCCCCCAACAATCTGGGTTTGCCCCCCAATAATTATGTAATTATTGAAAAAAAGCTTTTGTGAGCTACTGGAAATTTTACAGACATCCCTGTACATCCTGATCCACCTTCTGACCACCCTTAAGCTAAAGAATTAGCTACCTGAACAAAAATGGACATTTTTATTGTAGCGCCAAGCAGCATGACTAAACCAGAGGCTTAAACTCAGCAGTGAGTCATTTCTGAAAAAGAAAGGCGAGATAATTGGTTTTTTTATCTAGAAATTTTGACATTGGCATGACACAAGTATTGAAGCATGCTGAATTTACTGAACTGAAATAATTTATTTAAGCAACTTGTGGAAGCCAAATTAGATTAATATATGCAAACTTTTGCTTGTGATTTAGGTGACTGCCACATTTATGAAAAGCAAGCAAAATGGAAGATAAAACTACTTCATCCCAACCAGTTTTGTGAGTTTCCAACTGAAAAAGATTCACATGTTAAAATAAAACCCCACTATGATGAAAAAAGAGATTCATATTTTTTTTAATTTATCACTTCTTTTTAAATTATACTATTACTTCATGTTGTGTATGACCAAATCCTTTATAATATGCATCTTTTCCCTTATATAAAATTCTTTAGCATTTTCATAATGGCAGATATTTCTTCATAGATCAGCAAAGTAATGACAAATTAAACATGGCTCATTCAATATTACTTTACATTTCCTCCAAACTCTTAAGCAAGCCATGTTACTATATTTGCAAAATTTGGGAAAAATAGCTTCTGTCTGGTATGGTGTTTAGCAGTCTTGCTAGTTAATAATAGTCCATTTTTTATATCTGATATTTCTACAACAGAAGATGTTTTGAACAAGTTTTTCAAAACCTTTTTCATCTGGAAGCAGCAATAAAATTCAGAATATTGCTTCTCAATATTATTATGTCATTCTGTAAAAGATTTCATTGGTTTCATCTGAAATAGCTTAAAGTGAAGAAATGTTTCTCTTCATCACATAGCTCAATATTCAGATTAAATGATTTTCTGTGCAAATTGTTTCTATGTGGTTTCGTGTAAAAAGTAGTTTAGACCACTTAAATAAATGTTTGGCTTTGAAATGGTACCTATTTATCCAATCACATTTTCATGCCTTCAAACTCCTAGGTGGGCAACAGGTGGGGCAAGAAACAGGAGTTCACCCCATTGAGCAGAGTTCAGGTCTCAAATCCGGCCTGACAGCTTTCCAGCTGATAAGCTCAGCATCTTTTTTTTTTTAAAAAATATTTT
Source organism: Ahaetulla prasina (assembly GCF_028640845.1). Lineage (NCBI taxonomy): Eukaryota > Metazoa > Chordata > Lepidosauria > Squamata > Colubridae > Ahaetulla > Ahaetulla prasina. The sequence continues at coordinate 125,667,609 of NC_080542.1, forward strand.
ATTTAACTTTTTTACATTAAAACATAGGGAAAAAAGGAAAAGGTTATATTACTTAACAGCTATTTGTGGTGTTTTTCTTATAACAATAATCCGTGCAATGATTACAAACATTAAATTGTATATATTTGTGTTCTTGTTTTAACTATTGTTTATACTTAGTAACTAAATATCCTTATCTATCTCCTTTCTATCCATTTATACCACTGTTCCCATATATTATAAAATACCAATGTTTCTTTACCTTTTAAACTCAGCGTTAGTTTGTCCATTTCTGCGCAGTTCATGATCTTTTGTATAACCAGTTTCTCTGTAGGTATACATGGCTGTTTCCAACATTGAGCGAAGGCCATCCTAGCAGCAGTTAATATGTATAGTATAAAATATTTTATACTTTTCACATATATTTTTTTTAAATCCCCAATAAAAAGAGTTCCGGCTCAGCATCTTTAATCACTGAGCCATTGCACCCCTTTGATATTAGCTGAGGATATTGGAAACTCTAGATCTGCTCAGCAGAAGGAACCAAAGGGTTAATGCTTTACAGATAGTTAATATGTACATGTAGTCCTCAGTTACTGACTGTTCTGTTTGGCAGCTATTCAAAGTTATGACAGCGCTAAAGAAGTAATTTTACAACTGAACCTTCAACTTATAATGTCTACTGTGTGCCACTGTCATATTATCACCATTTGCATGCTTCACAGCTGTCTTTCAACAAGCAGAGTCAATGGATACACTGGCTGTAAAATTATAAATCTCAGTCACATGATGTCTCACTTAACAACCATGCTGGAAGTGAGGTTGTAAGTCTATCATGCTTGCATGATGTCTCACTTAATGATCAAGATGTCTAGCAATTTGTGGTCCCATTTGTGGTCATAAGCAAGACTGCTTGTATTTCCTTGGAAATAAAAATAATTTCAAAATTATGTACCAACCTCTTCCACTCTCCCACCCCAAGAAAAGCTGTTAGAAAATTTGCAACTCTGGCTTCATGCTTGACTGGCTAATGAGGTGCAGAAAGAGAACATTGCCAAGTGTGGCATGACATTGTGATCCTTTGGTAAAAAGCAAGCGCCTTAGGAGATCTTGTTCAGCTAATGGTGCAGACTTCAAAGGCCAGCCTGCTACCTCAAGGAAAAGGTTAATAATCATAATTTTGAAAAAAAAACAGCCTTAAGGAAATCCATGTCCTGCAATTAAAATATAAAACATACATATTTCTGAACATAAACAAAATTTTTATACGCTTTCATTATTTCAGGATTTTTTTTATTAAAGGAGCAGGATGTGATTTCAGACCGAGCCTCTTCAGCAAATCAGCATTGGTTTTACGCTTGCCGTTTTCCCTGTAAAGCAATTTATGATAATCAAATCTGACAGTGGAGCATAATACAGGATTTCAACCCTTGCCCTTTTCTTTGATAGGATGGCCCAAATCTGCATCCTGTTGTGTGATTGAAGTGTCTCTCTAGAGCATAAGACTGGGTGTCTCTCTGCAGAACCTGCATTAATGACTTTGCTGTAGTTATTAAGACATGAGTTGTATTATAGTTCAACTGTTGAATGTGGGGGGGATTGTTCCGTATTATGGCTTTTATCACTGTATAATATATTTAAAGTGCTGGGAATATTTGTGGAGTCTGGTTTTGGAAACAGTGTAATAAATAAGGATTTTGCAGCTGTCAACCTAGATAATAACAGGCAAATTACTATATGATCACTTGACCACCCATTTCTAAGAGAAATTGACCATAAAAATAGGGAAGAAATCCAATTTTCACACACACCACATCTTTTTGATGAATAAGAATTTAGTAAATATGTTTTTCATACTTGGGTTCCAAATAAAGCTTGTGGAGCCCTATCAAACTTATTGGAGATTTTGTTTGGGGAGGGGGATGCCTTTAAGTCAGTTTTTTACTAGACTACCTGGTCTAATCTCTGCATTTTTTTGGCGAAGTTTTTTGGGAAGGTGGTTTGGTTTTGCCTCTTTCCTAGGGCTAGGAGAGGGCGACTGGTCACCCAGCTGGCTTTGTGTCTAAGGCAGAATTAGAACTCATAGATTTTTGGTTTCTAATCTGGTTCATTTGCCACTATACCAAATTGGCTGTCAAAACTTATTGTGATTCCATATTAATAAATTGGTAAGGACAAGTAGGTTCTCTGAAAACAAACTGGCCTTCATATTTCATCACTTGCCAGAAGGCATTGATTAATGTATATTGTAGCGTACATCTAAAAATCTGTGAATTGTAAACATCTAAGAAATCTTTTTGCTTAGTTTTCTTGCAATATTTTTGTCATTTTTAAAATATTAATTTTTTAGTGGAAAAGCAAAGTTAAAAATTGAAATTGGTGAAATATTAGCCTCTGTCACTTGAGTGCACCGTCTGTAACATATCTCAAAATTTTCTGCAACTTTGTAGAAAGAAGAATGTCTTCTGCAAATATATCAGTGTGTGAAAAGGATTCCTTGAAAACATTAATGCAGTTGAAAATTCAGGGATGTGCATTTTATTTAAATAAACTTTCTGTTACATCCTAATTTTCAATCTGTCATCCTAGCAGAATTTGGGACATAATCATTATAACAGCAGTTCTCCCTTAAGAGGAGCCTTGGTGAGTGTCGTATGCTTTTCTTTGAAAACTGTCAATAGTTCTTTTTAAAAAAGGAATAGATTTTTAATATTTTTCAAGATTGCAGTGAAATGAACAGTTACTAGTTGAAGGTAAGATTTCCCCTCCCCCTGAGACTGGTATTGTGCCTTTTTTTAAAAACTCTGCTGTGTTCCTTATAGAAAAAAAACATATGGTATATACTATGATTTACATAAAAAGCCAGTTTGATCCTTTCAGATCCTTGCTGGGATTTCTTGCTGCTAAGAAAAGGATGTGATAATAACTGTAATCATCCATCTGAAAACTTCGCAGTTAGATTGCTTCTAAAAACCTAATTTACAACTAAATGTTAACCCCTTTCAAGTCACTGGCAGAGGAAAAAAAATGCAAAATGGTAAGAAAACAGTTGCCATCATATAGTGGAAGATATCTGCAGAAAACTGCAAATGCTACTACAATTTGTAGAGTCACTGGTGTTTTCTAATCTTGATTGTTTGCTTGCAGATGTTTCATTATTCTACATCTGCCAGCAAACAACCAAGATCAGAGAGCATTAAGCACTCCACAGTTCACAGTTATTCTCTTCTATTAATGCTACTAGAAGAAATACTTTGTTGAAACAATGAGGATAAGAAATGATACCTGCCAGTCAGTGATGGGATTCAAGTAATTTAACAACCGGTTCTCTGCCCTAATGATTTCTTCCAACAACCAGTTTGCCAAACTGCTCAGAAAGTTAACAACTGGTTCTCCCAAAGTGGTGCGAACTGGCTGAATCCCACCACCGCTGCCGGTGGGAATTCTAAAAATTTTACACTGCTGTCAATTTACCTATTTTCTTTAGCTATATCTGGTCAGCTGACCAGCAGTTGCCTCAATTGCAATACTTCAGTAGGAGATTCTCTTTTGAAGGGTTCCTGAGTTTAGGTTGAATTTTATCAATTGTTTATTTTTTTCACATACATCTTCTCTGTTTGTATTTCTCTACGTATTAATCACATGGCAATTCTTCCCACTTCTGCCCTGTTTGCTTTCATTACGGTGTTTTTAAATATTGAGGCTGAATCCTATTTTTAATATGGTCTAAAGTTATTAAAATATACCTAAGATTCTGTTTTTATTCATTAAGGTATAGTAAAATATCTAACTCACATTGAAATTGTATTCTATCCTATACTCAGTAATGTCCATTGTAATAAAATATATAACATGACTTCTTTTTTTAAGTGTATTTTAATATCATCATAGACAACTATCCATTTATTTATTTACCTGCTCTGAGTTCTTTAGTCAGGACAACTTTTATACAGGTAGTTCTCAATGTATGACCACAATTGAGCCCAACATTTCTGTTGTTGGGCAAGATAGTTGTTAAGTGAATTTTTCCCCATTTTACAATCTTGTTACAGTTGTTAACTGAAACACTGCAGTTGTTAAATTAATAAATTTTGTTAAGTGAATCTGGCTTCTTCATTGACTTATCAGAATGTCACAAAAAGTTACCACATGACCCACTGCCATCATAAATGCATGCCAGTTGCCAAGCAACCAAACTCTGATCATGTGATTGTGGGAATGGGCAACGGTCATAAGTGTGAAAAACAGTCAAAAGTCATTTTTCGAAGCACCATTTGTAATTTTCAATGGTCACTAAATGAATGGTTTTAAGTTAAAGACTACTTTATAGTCTACTATACTACTGCATAGTAGCTGAAGGAAAATCTAAATACTGGATGAAATGTTTTGGTAAAACTCACCAACCAAAGCTTTAACTCAACATTGCACAGAGATGTATTTAAAAACATAGGGAGTAGGGATATCACTTAGATCTTTGGATCCTGTGGATCCAGTGTTTTTAAAATCCATGCCATCCCCCCCATCCCACCCAGTCTACCCCCTTTTCATATCTCCCAATAATAAAACTTTGATACCAAAAATAATAACTTTCTCTGTAGCCAGGAAAAAAGTTCTGCAGTCATATTATCTCTGAACTTGAGACTCTGTCCACCAAACCCATGGAAGTTTTCCAATCTAATGTCCAGCTTCTGAATACCTCTTCCAGTGAGTGTGTACTTCCAATATTAGTCTCTTCGTCCTATTTTGAGCTAAGTTTCCTATTTTTTAAATAATCTGCATTAAAGTTTTCTTGCTTGCTTCTAATATGTGTATTATTGTGAAATAGGCTAATACAGGGGTGAAATCCAGCAGGTTCTGACAGGTTCTGGAGGACCGGTAGCAGAAATTTTGAGTAGTTTGGAGAAGCGGCAAATAACACCTCAGGCTGGCCCCAGAGTGGAGTGGGAATGGAGATTTTGCAGTATCCTTCCCCTGCCACACCCACCAAGCCACACCATGTCCACCACACCATGCCACACCCACCAAGCCATGCCCACAGAACTGGTAGTAAAAAAAATTGGATTTCATCACTGGGCTAATGTGTTCTCTTTTGTAACCTTCACAAGGTCCAACTAGAGACATTAACTACTGGCTCAGACTCTGTCGAGCATTGGATAGCTATTTTTTGCATACCAGATAAATTCTACTGTCTTAAACTTTATGTAGCCAACTATATTTTAATTTAGAATGATGTGACCACATGTGTGCCTCAATATTTTATTGGAATATTATGCATGCCATTCCTTGACATTGACCATGCTCACTAAAAGTACTTGGAAGGGGAATTCAGCAACATCTGGAGGGTCATCCCTTGCCCATCCCTGCTTTAAAATATTTCATTTTAAGTATATCACATGGCCTGTGGCAGGGGTGGGTTCCACTTACCTTTACTACCAATTTGCAATGGAAGCACGCGCACTTCTGCGCGTGCGCAGATTATCAGTGATGATGTCGGGGAGGGGGGCAGAGCCTCCTGCTACCATTACTACCGGTTCACAAGGACAGGACCGAACCAGGAGCAACCAATCCACTGGTCTATGGGATTCAATTAATAATAGCCGTCATCATGGGATGGATGGCTACAAAACATGTACAAAAAAATTGATGCTCTAGAAATGCTTTGTGTATCATCACCTGCCCAAATCTACAATATGTGTCAAGGAGCCTTTCTGTGGGTCTCAAGATGTACTGCTGCAGTTTAAGATGAGGAATTGGCAATTTAACAGTTCATCAAGTCACTTACTGATTTATCTCATTTTCAGCTATATAACTGGTTGAGTCCCTTTTTATACAGTGATGAAGAGTCTCTTTAAGTGCTTATTCATATGTGAAGCGTCTTACTAGAGCTTCTTCAGTTATTGCCCATAGCTATCAAAACCTACACTGAATCTTGAAATGTATGCATCTGGTCTTGAAGAAAGGGATTTAAGTGGTCTTTAGATGTTATGTTGCAATAAATGGAAACAAAAGAGGTATTCCCTTTGCCATCAGATATCACTGCAATATAGAGCTATGATATGTGATTCTATGGTTTCAGGGGCAGCGATTTTCAGAAAAATTATCAAATGTTTTACTCAGGCGCTAGGGAAAATCAAATAATTTGAATACTTAACTTTTCAGAATGTTTCTACTTCTCAGGTTGTAGCATAAAAATCTTGAAATCATAGCTGTCTTTAAAAGCTTTAGATTTTTTTATTTTTTTTTAGAAACAGACAGCATGATTGAAGATTGATGGATTGTCAGATCTCTTTCTGGATCAGTATCGGTTTCATCTGTGTTTATTCATATATTTGTTATATTTCTGGATCAGCCTTGTGCATGTAAACATGCAAATATTTGCAAGTTACATACCAACCTATCTTGTCATAAAATATCTACTTTAAAAAATTTTTTAATGTGTTAACTTATAATATGTATTTTATTGCACATTGTAGCCTTCATATATGTTTGACTAAGAGTTATTTTGTTGAGGTTTATATCATAAAATTTGGGAATGCGAAAAAATGATGGGTAAGTCCTTTAGGCATTTTGTCTTTCCCAATCTGATAAATTCAAGATTTCCTGAAATTTATCTCACATGGTTTCCACCTGAATGGCCAAAAATTAGTTAAGAATTTAGGGATTGACTAAATAACTCAAGGCACTGGGTACTTTAAAATTAGTTTAAGGAATGCAAATGAAGTTGAAGCACTTAAAAATGCAAAGTGAATGAGGATTTAAGCATTTTTAGACCTTTCCCAAAAGGATTTCTAATCCAGTTCTTATTTGTTTATTCGTCTACCTTACCTCAGCAGGTTCTTGCACGCAAGCAACAGCAAGATAGCGCTTGTGATATTTGATCTGAAACATGGACCCTGGGGATTAAAACTGTATAGGTGATGGAAACCCACCTTTGGCTGATTTGCATCCCATGAGAATTTGCTTCTGAATACAAAGGTAAGGATTTAGTAAAACTGATCTATGCTTTGGGTTTTTTAACAGCTGTAATAACATTGGAAAAAATAAGTCAGAGAGAAAAAAATTCTCAACCAAATGCAAAGTTCTTAAGAATGCCACAGCCCATTACCTGGTCACTGAATGGAAATTACTGGAATCCTGCCTGATAGCAGACAGAAATGAAAAGCTCTGAGTCAAGAATAGACTTCCTTTTGTTGACTACATTCTCCATCATCAGCTGGAATGATAAGGTAACAGGATTGGCCATCCAACAAAATTTGATAGTTTAAGATGGGAAAAACTGAATCTATGCTTTCACAATTTGTGGTTGTGCTTTCCCACAATATGAGTAGCAGCACTTGAAATAACTTTTCTCTGAAGAGCTCAAGGTTTGGGTAGATATATTCAAATTCTAGGATGCAGTGTTTCACAATTAACATTTTATAATTTGAAAATCACTTTGTCTAAATTATACATGTATTTCTGGTGTTAGAGGAGTGTTATAATTCAGTGATATGTTACTATTACCATGTAATTAAATAAATTGTTTTTACGTTACTGTAGCAAAAAGTAGGACTTACAGAAGGCTACCTTCAGATTTGTCTGTAGGAAATAAATCTTTCCCCATTATTTTTTTTTATTTTTATTTTATTTTGTCACAACAGTATACACAAACAATTGTCATAGATAAAACAACATGTACTGAAGAAAATATATAAGTAAAAATATGCATCAATAATATTGATTTGATATAATGAGGAGAACAATAGGACAGGAACGGTAGGCACTATTGTGCTCTTATGCACGCCCCTTATAGCCCTCTTAGGAATGGGGTGAGGTCAATAGTAGACAGTTTTTCGTTGAAGATTTTGGGATTTTGAGTAGAGACTATGGAGTCAGGTAGTGAGTTCCAAGCATTAACAACTCTGTTACAGAAGTCATATTTTCTGCAATCAAGTTTGAAGCGGTTGACATTTAGCTTGAATCTATTTTTTGCTCTTGTAATATTGCGATTGAAGCTGAAGTAGTCTTTTATAGGAAGGATATTGCTATAGATGATTTTGTGTGTTAAACACAGGTCATGTCGGAGTCGACGGAGTTGTAAGTTTTCTAATCCCAGGATTTCAAGTCTGTTGGTATAAGGTATTTTGTTGTTTTCGGAGGAGTGAAGAACTCTTCTAGTGAAATATTTCTGGACTCGTTCTATTGTATTTATGTCAGAGATGAGGTATAGGTTCCAGACGGATGAGCTGTATTCAAGAATAGGTCTGGCAAATGTTTTGTATGCTCTGGTTAGTAGTGTAGAGTTTTTAGAAAAGAAGCTGCGTAGAATTAGGTTTACAACTTTTAGGGTCTTTTTTGCTATGTAGTTGCAGTGGGCTTTGGCATTAAGGTCATTTGATATGAGAACTCCAAAATCTTTGACAGGGTGGGGGTCGTCAGTTAGGTAATGTCCATTAAGTTTGTACTTGATATTAGGGTTCTTTTTTCCAATATGCAAGACTGAGCATTTGCTGGTTGAGATTTGGAGTTGCCAAGTTTTAGATCAATCGGAAATTAAGTCGAGATCTTCTTGAAGGGTAGAAGTATTATTAGTGGTATTAAATAGTTTGACATCATCAGCAAAGAGAACGCAATAACTTGAGATGAGGTCGCAGAGATCATTTATGTATAGTATGAAGAGTGTTGGTCCAAGAACACTACCTTGGGGAATGCCACTTTTGACAGGAACAGGATTTGATATAGCGTTGCCAATTTTGACCACTTGTTGTCTATTTGACAGGAAGGCATTAATACAATTGTGAAGAGGTCCCGAAATGCCGTAGGATTTTCGTTTGAGGAGTAGTTTATCATGTACTACTGAATTATATTCTGATACAAGCATCTGAGGTTGTATTGGTCTTTGTTTTTTTCTTTTCTTCCTTTTCAACTTCACTGCAGGTAGATGGGGGCAGGGTCTATCTGCTTTCAGATATTTTTCATTTATTCATTTGAAATCAGGTACAAAATGTTAACATTAAATATTAAAATAAACAGAGTCTAAATACATTAAAAACCAGGGTGGTATGAGATGTTCTTCTAAGTCCATTAACTACTTCCAGCATCAAGGTCCCAGGCCAAATGTCAGAACCAGGCATAGAGGCTCTGTTGGAAAGTAGGTAGGGCCAAATGTTGGGAGAGACGGGGGAGAAAGGGAGGGGAGAGAGAGATATGTCAAAAGGATTTTGTGGTTCCTGGTGTTTTTTAATAACTGCTTCTTTGCCCTAATGACTGGCTGCGTAGGTGTGGCTGGGGGGTCATGTGACTGGTGGAAATGAGTGACATTGAATTGGCCACACCCACCCAGGTTTTGTGGCTCCGGTGTTTTCTTTTCGGTGGGAAATGGGTCCAAATGGCTCTTTGAGTGCTTAAGGTTGCAGACCCCTGGTCTAGATTAATGAAAAAGACTAGAGGTGATATGATAGTAGTCGTTCAATATCTCAGGGGCTGCCACAAAGAAGAGGGGATCAACTTATTCTCCAAAGCAACTGAAGGCAGGACAAGAAGCAATGGTGGAGATGAATCAAGAAGAGACCAACCTAGAATTAAGAAGGAATTTTCTGACAGTTGGAACAATTAATCAGTGGAATAATTTGCCTCCAGAATTGTGGATGCTCCAACACTGGAGGTTTTCAAGAAGGGACAATTATTTTCTGAAATGGCATAGAGTTTCCTGCCTGAACAGGAGGTTGGTTTAGAAGACCTCCAAGGTCCCTTCCAACTCTATTATTCTGTAATTCTGTTAAGGATTATAATCCTTATTATTATATATATATTATTTTATAATAATCGGGCTCAAAAGCCCAATTGGGTTTATTATCAGGGGATGTCTTATATTGGGGAAAACAGGGTAATAATATATTTCTTGTTATTTCATCTAGCAGTGGAAAAATCCAGATTATGAGATTATCAAAAATTCTGTTTTAGTCAATGGATTAGGGTAATATTTCTCAACCTCAACAACTTTAAGAGATATGGACTTCAGCTCCCAAAATTCCCCAATCAGATTTCTAGTCAGGAAATTCTGGGAGCTGAAGTCCATATATTTTAATGTTGAGATTTAAAAATACTGTTTTAGAACATGGTCGTCAACTTGCTTATAAGTAAATATATTTTTATCTCAATCTGATAGAATACAAAGAACTGTTAAGCTAATGGCTTTTAAGATTACAGGGAACTTGAATGATGCATAAATAATAAAAAATAAGTCATTAGTCATTAATCATATTTATGGTATAGTATATTGTTAGCTTTGTAACATTAAGGCAATCAGTGCTGAATTCTACTTTTCTAAAAGGGATCCTTATAAATAAGAGGAAATCAATTTGCAATTAGTCTTGCAAATTTATTACTCAGTTTGACTATTCACATTTTAATGGGATGCTAGCTTCAGGCCTGTTGTGTTAACATATTAACTTGTTTTAGTACCATCTTCTACAAGAATCCATTTTTAGAATTACGGCAGCAACAACGATGGCCAGCTGAATTCAATGATTTTATCAGCAAGTGAACGATAGTCAGATCTCTTTTAAAAAGCAGTATATACATTGCACATAAACGCAGCATTGAAAATGTGGTAATATTTTTTGCTTGCTATAACACCTGCCTATTATCCTTGTTAATGAAGGATTTGTGCTACAGTATATGCACAACAGTGATTAAGTAGCCTTCTGCACAGATATTTATTTATTTATTTATTTATTTATTTTGTCACACAGTATATATAAGCATAAGCATGAAATATCTATACAATATATAAGCATATATATAAGCATAAGTATGTAATAACTATATTAATTGGATATAATGAAAGGAAACAATTAACTTGGATAGATTTAAACCCTCTTTCTCAGAGTAGTTACCCAGATGATTCCAGAGGGCCCCCAGTTCTTACACGAGCAGAGTTAAAGAATTGTTGGAAGAAAATGTCCATCTGGGTTCAGTTCCAAGTGGAGAAAAAGACACTGGAAACATGGAGACTGCTTGGAAAGATGGTTTAATGGTGAACAGGATCACATGACTTGAGTTCCTGAACAGAAAAGAGGGAGATGCTGAGCGTACCTTGGTTTTATGCCCTCTCTGAGCTTTGAACTTCCTGGGGCACAGGAAGAGTACCCTGATTGGTTGTCAGACTCCCAGGAGGTGGGGGTCTCAGCTAGCCTTGCTGGCTGATGTAATCTTCCCAGGTGCCATGTGGTGAGTTTCTGTTGCTAGATGGGTCCTATTATGTTGCAGATGATGGTCCATTGACAAAGGTGGGGGAGGATTGGGTTTCTGCCTCTGGCCCATTGACAAAGATGGAGGGGGAGGCAGGAAGGTGGGAGCTGCTTTGTCTTTAAAACATGTTTCTCCATTTCTCATCCAGGGAAATATATTCTGCCTTTTTAATATTTCCTAAAATATTTCATTCTTCTAGGAGAGAGTTGGGTGCTAACTTCATACAGAATGTCATGGCAATGTTTCTGCTGATGGAAACATCACTCAGGCATTGTAAGGTCTCAGTCTATTTGAAGGAGCAAATAATGCTTATTAGCCATATAATAGTACATGCAACATTGGAAGTAGGCAGAGATATAGCCTAATTTCTACAGTAATGGTTCTATCTTGACAAATACAGGTAGTCCTTGACTTACAATCAATCACTTTGTGACCCATTCAAAGTTACCACAGAGCCCTCAAAAGGTACTTACTGCCTGATTTCAAAGTTACTCTGAGAACAAGCAGAAATGCATTCAAAAAGGCTGACAATTCTGTTAAAATATTCAGTAAGAAAATAGTAGTGGGATTTCAGCACAATGTGGTTCTTTCCCAAATCCTTTCATTGCTTTTTAAAATATAATCTGGTATAAAATATAATCTGGTATAATCTGGTATCCTACTTCTGACATAAATCTTTGTTGAAAAAGCTCTTCACAAACTGAAACCATCCCTATCTATAGGACCTGATGGACTATGTGCATACTTCTTTAAAAAGCTTTCCTCTAATATAGCAGAACCCCTAAGCATAATCTTTGAAAAAGCTTTCACGACCTGTTCCCTTCCCAAACTTTGGTTACTAGCCACAGTCATCCCTGTCTTCAAAAAAGGAGATCCCAGCTTAGTTGAAAATTACAGACCTATCTCTCTATGCTGTGTCACCTGTAAAGTTATGGAATCTATCATCAACCAATCCATTACCCTCCATCTAGAAACAAACAATCTACTCTCTGATAAACAATTTGGATTCAGAAAAAAACTATCATGTAACTTACAACTTCTCCACTGTAAAAACATGTGGACTACAAATCTTGATCAAGGCAAAACAATAGATACAATTTACATAGACTTCTGTAAAGCTTTTGACTCAGTGGTACACGACAAACTTCTCCTAAAACTAAAATCCTACGGCATCTCCGGACCCCTCCACAACTGGATAACAGCGTTCCTGTCAAACAGACAACAAGTAGTCAAAATAGGCAGTGCCCTATCAAATCCTGTTCCTGTCAATAGCAGCGTTCCCCAAGGCAGTGTTCTTGGACCACCACTCTTTATATTATACATTAATGATCTCTGTGACCATATTAAAAGTAATTGTGTTCTCTTCGCTGACAATGTCAAAATATTTAACACTACCAACAATACAGCTACCCTTCAAAAAGACCTTGACTTTGTGTCAGAATGGTCAAAAACTTGGCAACTCCAAATCTCAACCAGCAAATGCTCAGTCTTACACATTAGAAAAAATAATATAAACACTAAATACAAACTCGATGGACATTACCTTACAGATGACCCCAACTCTATTAAAGACCTTGGAGTTTTCATATCCAATGATCTAAGTGCCAAATCCCACTGCAACTACATCGCAAAAAAGGCTTTAAGAGTTGTAAACCTAATCTTACGTAGCTTCTTCTCCAGAAACACTACACTGCTAACCAGAGCTTATAAAACATTTGCTAAACCAATTCTTGAATACAGCTCACTTGTCTGGAACCCATACCACATTTCAGACATCAATACAATTGAATATGTCCAGAAATATTTTACAAGAAGAGTTCTCCACTCCTCTGAATACAACAAAATACCTTATGTCACCAGACTTGAAATATTGAATTTAGAAAACTTAGAACTCCGACGCCTTCGACAGGACCTGTGTTTAACTCATAGAATCATCTATTGAAATGTCCTTCCTGTTGAAGACTATTTCAGCTCCAATCATAACAATACAAGAGCAAACAATAGATTTAAACTCAATGTTAACCATTTCAATCTTGATTGCAGAAAATATGACTTCTGTAACCGTTTTAGTGCTTGGAACACACTACCTGACTCTGTGGTCTGTTCTCAAAATCCCCAAAGCTTTAACCAAAAACTCTCTACTATTGACCTCACCCCATTCCTAAGTGGTCTATAAGGGGCGTGCATAAGAGCACAAATGTGCCTACCATTCCTGTCCTATTGTTTCCTTTCATTATATCCAATTAATATAATTATCACATACTTATGTTCATATATATGTTTATATATTATACAGTTATTTTCATGCTTATGCTTATATATACTGTTGTGACAAATAAAATAAATAAATAAATAAATAAGGGCCTCAATGGCTCAATGGTTAGAATGCAGTACTGCAGGCTACTTCTGCTAATCACCAGCTGCCAGCAGTTTGGCAGATTAATCTCACCAGGTTTAAGGTTGATTCATCTTTCCATCCTTCCGAGGTGGGTAAAACGAGGACCCAAATTGTTGGGGGAAATATACTGATTCTGTAAACTGCTTAGAGAGGGCTGTAAAGCACAGTGAAGCAGTATATAAGTCTAAGTGCTATTGCTATACTGTATGTAAAATATGACAGATTGACAATAAAGCTAAGTTATTGGGGGTGGGGAATCCACATGCTAGTCCTATACTTAGGTGGCATCAAGCACCCCTTCTTGTCCTGATAACATTTTGTCATACTTCAAAATATTTCCTAGAAATTGTTCTTATAGCCAAATTCAGGTGTTTAACCAAAGATTATGAAAAGCACCTGGAGTGAATGACCAACCGCAGTACAATTTTGTGAAGCAGGTGGAAGGCAAAGAATATATCCAGCAAATACAACTGATGGAGTCTATTAATAATCGCCAGCAGATGGGCGTTCCTGAAAAAGTCAGGTAATTTTTCTCTGCATGTAGCAAAGTACATTTTAAGATCATTTAATTTAATTTTGACAAGTAAGCTTTAACTAGCTAACATTTATGTGAAATGAATAATGGAGGTGGGATGTTATCCAAAATTTGCCTTCATTGGAAGGGATAGAAAATCCCAAGGTATGTTTTGTTATCATTTTAAGACAGGACAAACAAAACTATGGCGCAAAACCTAAAACAGCTGTTATAAAAATTAAAAATATTTTCTAAACTCTTCCTGCCCCATGAAATCCAGGAAACAGAAGAAAACACAAGCCCCACTACAGTTACTGCCATGTTTGAGTTGGATAGCCATATAAATTTATTTAATAAATAAATAATCAAAAAATATTTGTGATGCTGATCCTTTCCATCAACATGTACCCCACCATTGCTTTGGCCTAAATCTGCAGTATTGGTGAATCTGAATAAAGATTTTGGAGCCAGATTTCCCAAATGTATGAACAGTCTTGCTGGAATGGCCTTAAGTTCTAATACATTCTCTAAAGATCAATGATCATATTGGGCGAAGGGGCTACAAAAAGAAAGATGCAGCCAATTTTCTTCTAGCTGACTAAATGGTATTTAGTCCTCTGACTAAATGGTATGTATTTTTTTCCCCGCCTGTGATAATTGATTCTTGATCTCTATGATCCCCAAAAGAAGTGATCATATTCAGTTTTTAAACAGAAGGAGGGAGTATTTTGTCTTTATAATCTGCTGTTTGCTACTTCATTGCGAACATTGGGAGATCAACATGATGTGAACACAGGTTTTTCTGAATATGAGGATTAAAAAAATTAAAAGATCCAAAACTCCATTCACTTAATTTACATTTAGGAAAATACTTTCTCATTTCAAAATAAAACCACCCTATCCATCTTTCAACTGTTTAATAATTATATAGTTTTCTTTGGTAATGTCTTCTGATGTTCTGCTTTGAATATACATTCAGCTTCAAATTTGCACTCCCTTTTAGTAAGGATAATCAACCAACTTTTCCTTGTTCTCTAAACTTGATCTGAACACTTTCAGCAGTGTGAAATGTCATAAAGAAATAAATCTTATAATCTAAAATATATCTTCCTCTATGCCGGGAAAAGGTGATGTGTTATTTTTGTTAACACCACCATTTACATTCACAATTTACAGAAACATAATATTTCAACATCTATAGCATAAATTGCTATCTTATCAATGGAAAAATATACTAAATCAGGAATTTGTTTTGTTTAATCATATGAATTCATCTATGAATTTGGCCATATCTTTAGATTTTTATTTATTTATTTGTCTCCTGCCTTTATTATTTTTGTAAATAATTCCATGCAGTGAACATATTCAACACACTTTCCTTCGATAGTGGCAAATGTCTAGGGTAGAAGTTAGTCAGCCAGGTTTGTGGGTTGGTTTCCAAACGTTTCTTTACAAGGCTCTTCAGCGGAATTTAGGGGATATCAATGTCGGCATTCTTCTGCTTATAAGGACTTTGTGTGGTCAGTAGGTCTTGGGATGGGGAGGTCACATCAGGTGAAGGCAGGGATGAAATCCAGCAGGTTCTGACAGGTTCTGGAGAATCGTTAGTGGAAATTTTAAGCAGTTCAGAGAACCGGCAAATACTACCTCTGGCTGGCCCCAGAGTGGGGTGGGAATGGAGATTTTGCAGTATCCTTTCCCTGCCATGCCCACCAAGCCATGCCCACAGAAGTGGTACTAAAAATATGGATATCACCACTGGATGAAGATCATTGGGAGGTGAAGTGCTGGTTGGGGGGTTGCTTAGGTTGGTTGAGGGTTGGTGCGGTCGCTGGTTCGCTGTGCAGTTGATTTGAATTCTGAGGGTTTCATAGGCTGATTGTAAGTTGATGTGTATATTGATGGAATTTCCAGGCTTTGATAAACTTGTTTGCATGGTGAATGGTACCGTCTTCCTCCTATTTTTCCTACAACAATAATCCTGAGAGATGAGTTGGGCTTAAAAAGTGACTGGCCCAAAGTCACCTAGCTGGATTTTATAGGTGGGGTGGGACTTGAACTCACAGTTTCCCACTTTCTAGCTTGGCTTCTTAACTACTAGACCAATCTGACTCCCTAGACTGCATTCCTGGAATTCCTCAATGTGTGATGAGTCCCTTTACAATATTTCTTTTGCTTGAAAAATCTATGCAAATATTCATTAGTTTAGTAGTCAGGTGTTGGGATTGCTTTCTTGTCATAGATATAATGTCAGAAAAACTCCTAGCTTGAGTAATCTGTAATATACTCAAGTCCCCGTTTAGCAAATTAAGGAAATAATATTGACAGAATTACTATGGCTTGCACGATTTTAAAGGACATTTAGCAAGATATCCTGTGCCTCATGAAGATGAAATTGCAAGAAGTATTTTACTTCAATGTCAGGTTTCCTGAAACAACTTCATCAAAATAATGTGCTGAATTTGAAATTTAGTTGTTGATGAGTATTGATGTGTCTCTTCTGTTTCAAGGTAAGAAATAACAAATTATCCTTTTTAAAAAAGAAGATAGAATTTCTTTAACACCATTTAACAACGTTTCTTTAACATCATCAATTGTTCATGCCACCTTTTTCTCCATGTCAAATGACTTGAATAGAGAAATCCTTCTAAAATCAGCCCCATTTATTATTAATATTGGTTTTTATGACAGTTTAATGTTGTTTTTGTTTGCAAGCTCCCACTGAGATTTAGAAATTAATTTTGCCCTTTTTTTGTCTGCTTATCATTAATCTGATAAGGATATAGTGTGCAGAAATGTAAACAGTTCTCCTTTTCAGCATTTTGAAGTTCCCTTCTTAATGTTGTCAGAATTAAAGGTATCCTATGTCAGTCCATAACAAAGGATACATCTAATGAATGACATTAATAGACAGGCTTAAAGCTTATATCCAAGAAGTCAATCTATGAATTGATGAAAACAACAGAGTTAAATGTTTATACCGGGAGAAGGGTGGCATAAAAATCTAAATAATAATAATAATAATAATAATAATAATGATGATGATGATGATGATGATGATGATGATGATGATGATGATGTTTCCTCCAACAACCATTGTTCAAAATAAAATGTTTAATATTATAACTAATCTGTTAAAAAGATTTTTGATAGTAGTCTTTGTTCAAGTTCGTGTTTCTCCAACATATAGTACAATAATTTATTACTGGTTAAATGTGATATTCTACTTCCTTGGCTTGTAATTATTTAAAAGATAGAAAGAAAATTAATTAACTCAGGAATACACAAGCTTTCTTAGGCACAATAATGAATATGCCCCTTAAGTAAAACATCAGAAAACACTGTACATTCCACTTTAGGTGAAATACATTTAAAAATGGATGAATTTTCCACTTCTGTCACAAATTACATCAGTTGGGGGTAACAATTCCTGGTTGGATGGGTATGATTCCATTAGATGTCAAATTTCTGGAAGGCTGGTTTGAAAATACAAATATTCAAGAGTTGCATTTTCCCCCATCACAATCCTGTGGAAGTAGATTTTCTATTGTCCAATATCTGGTTTATCACTGTAATATACAACTGCAGCATGGATTTGATTATACTGATCTGTGTTTGTAGTCGTCGTTGTATTCCACCAAGACAAGTTGCATTTTGCTATTCCACTAGCTTTTGAGCCATCTCTAGGAAATTCTTCAGTTATTTTCATCAGATAATATGACAGAAAGCCCAGTTTTTGAATACCCTTAGTGTAGTCCTGCAAAGGGCTCCTATCTTTTCAGAACATTATTTCTCCTTCTTTTCCTCCAGTATGCCCATAAAAAAACAGCTTGGGCTATCCTAACATGCTCCAGTGCATAGCAATTAAGTGACTAAAAGTGACACTCAAGGAAAGAGGTTATTTCATCAAGCGCTGCCTGACAGATTAGCTTGTCTTCTGTTGCCTTATCTGTCCAGTTGTGTTTGCCAGTCAAGAAGAATTGCAGTAATGTTTGTGGTTTGCGTAGCTGATCCAGTTAGTTTTTATTACGAAGATTTGTCACACCCACAGATCAATCAGCCCTACAACATTGGGCCATGATTAACAAGGTGACCTTTAGAAATTACAAAAGCACTGGAAGTTATTTAAGCATTTTGATTAGACTAGGTCTTCAATAAAACAAGTCAACAAGATATGTAGACTACAAACTTTTTGCAATTCAGAAGACTGGCAACCTCATAATGCTTAATAATAGTTAGCTGTAATTGTTTTAATTCTAACAGATCTCAGAAGTTTTGTGAAAACAATCTCATTATTCTTTTTAGAAGGTTTGTATGCAATAAATTGGAAATTTGTGACCAAGTCCCCTTTAAAAAGAGATTGGGCAAACATTTGTGTGAAATGGTATAGGGGATTAGACTAGAAGAACTCCAAAGGCCTCTTCCAATACAGTTATTCTGTTGTTCGGTATCTTTGCCACTGATTTGTAGCAGTTTTATATTACATCAAATTGTAATATAAGTCCTAATAATTAAATATTTTTTCAATGTTATAAAAATGAACACAAAAATCCACCCCTCAAATGTGGGGTGGGGGGAAGGAAACTCCCTAGTTCCACTCATTTGTGTTATGATGAAATGTTGCCCTTCAAAAATAATTAAGTGTATCCCCCTAGGCTACCCGCTGGTTCTCCATTCTTAGTAAAATGCAGAGATATAAGGAGGGTAGAAACAAGTTGTACAGGGGGTGAGGTGGGATCTGTTATTAGTCTATCAACCACCTCCAGTGTAGCACTCCCCTACTGGGACCCCAGGCCAAATGGCAGAGCCAAGTTTTCAGACCTTTTTCAAAAGGTCAGGAAAGAGGGAGCAGATTCAGGTTTGCTTATTTAGAACAGTCGGGAGAGTATTTATAAATAATATCTTCAGGAAGGGGATTGAAATAGGTGTCCTTTCTTTGGTTTATTCAGAATGTTATAACAAGCGATAGGGAAAATATGGAACATTTTGCCCTAAAATGAGGGCAACAGAATGAATTCCTACCTCCCACCAAGAAATAGGAGTCCTTGACCAAAAATTGGATCCATTTTTTGTGTGTGCCTCAGTTGTCCTCAACTTGGCCTGCTCTATAGTCTGTTAGGATTATAGAACACCCCATGTTAGTTGGAAATCCTTGAATCAAGTTGCAATCAAGTGTCAAATTGGGGGTGATTGACCTACTTAACATCTTGAAGTTCCTCTTGGCTTCTGTGTTATGACCCAATTTTATAACACCTCCATCATAACCTCCAAGGTTTATTTTTCTACTCTTGCATATAAATTATTTTAGAATATAAATAGCGATTGTTCAGTTGGCCTAGGATTTTTTTCTATCAGATAAATAATTCTGATTTCTGTACACAGGACAAACATTTACTAAGGACTGGGCTTTTTCCATGCTATTTTTGGGAGCCATCAAAAATCCCTTTTGTGCATTTTGACACTTGGGCTGAAAGTGACCTCCTTCTGCTTTGAGTAAGATAGGAGGAGGTAGGTGGCTGGGAATGAATAGAAAACGAGCTGGAACAATAAATAGTTTGGCTCCTGCTGTCAGTTCAGCCTCAAAGTAGTTGACTGTCACGCTTTGGAAATACTGGAACAAAGACTTTTCCTAAAACTGACAATAGTAATTGTGCAGATTGAAATAGAAACTGTCAAAGATTTGGTTGATTAGACCTATGAATATGATGGTAATGTCTAATGAGAAGTTTTTGGGTTTTGAGAAATTTACTGGCATGGTTGAGAAATTCACTAACCCCCTTAGAGCAAGTCTTTCTCTAGCAAGAAAGTTTGGGTGGGGGATCCCAAAAAGCTAAGGTAGGCAGTGACTATGCACTCAAAGCATAATGCCACTTTTTTTTTTACATTCCTCATGTACCCAATATATGTAAAAAAAAAAAAAAGGCAAGACTTTGATGGTGCAGATGTGTAGACTTTTGTCATTCCCCTTGGACTACCCCAATAACAATAAAACCAGCTGAAATACCTAAATTTAGCCTAAAATTAGGTTAGGGTTCTTTAGGCTACCTAAAATTCAGTGAGCAGGCACTACACACATTTTTGTAAATGAATTACCATATTTTTCAGAATATAAGATGCTCTGGACTATAAGACGCACCTACCTTTTTGGGTGCGGAAAACAAGAAAAAGAAATCTTCCTCTGCCTCCCAGCAATTTTGCCTCCTTGCAGCAAACAGCAAACAGCCTGCTTTACTTTCATTTTCATTTTCAGCATAGCTTGATTAGCACAAGAAAAAATATCTTCTCCCAGCAATTTACCTCCTTGTAGCAAGTAGCAGAAGCCTGCGCAGCAATAGGCAATGGCAATCCCTGCAGCCTAAAACAGCTGAGTCTTGGGAGGATAATCCACTTGTGCTAATTAGGCTGTGCTGAAACTGAAACGGGCTCTTTCTTCTTGCTGCTTGCTGCAAGGAGGTAAATTGCTGGGAGGCACAGGCCAAAGAGTGGGGGCCAGTGGGTAGGAGGGACTGCATTCAGTGTATAAGATACACCCAAATTTTCACCCATTTTTTTGGGGGGGAAAGGTGCATCTTATATTCTGAAAAATACGGTATTTATAAATTAAATAAATATATTTGAAGAGAAAACCCTGATGTTCTAAAAAAATTCCAGATAATATTCATAGCAGGAAAAAATAGGAGTAATTCTCTTGCTCCTTGGATTTCTCACTTTCCCTTAATTCGGCAGCTGCTCAACCCTGTAGGCTGAATGCGATATCACCCTGGCAACACATCACTGCATGTTCGACTGTGTGGTGAAAATAAGGTGCTATATGCAGTGGTTAACATCAGACATGGGAAATGACAGGCTGATTCAAGGTCTATGTCCTTCCCTTGGTTGAAGGAAAATAACAGAAAGGGAACAGATTATCTGTCAGCTCCTGCAGCTGTCATTTGTGTCGCATATGCTTGACTTGGTCAATGTCACCCTGTCGGCAGAATCCGCATACTGCTTGGGCAAGCCAGTTGCTTCAACATTTCAGATCTCTTTAAATGCCAAATAAAGCTTGCCCTCCACAAAATGCCTGCAGCTTAATGCAAACGTTGTTCTTCCTCAAGCCATGCTCAAAACACAGAGCATTTGCAGATCTGTTAGGAAGATGTCGCCTTGCATTAACATTGGTGGAAGTTCCCAAAAGATATTTTAATGCTCAGGAATTATGTCTAAAGCCTAACTCGTTGACAACAACTAGGCCAGGGGTGAGAAACTCAAGGCCCGATGTGGTCAAATCCAGCCTACAGTTCTACCCAATGCAAAGAGGAAAGATCAGGCCGGTGTGGCATTGGCCCTGTCTATCCAATGCAAAGAGGAAACATGCCGGCAGTTTGGGGAGTGGCATCCAGCTGGCCATACCCACCCAGCTGGCCACACCCACCCAGTCTTCCATGCCCACCCAGCCCTGATGCGACACTCAATGAAATTGAATTTGACAACCCTGATCTAGACAATGTTGCTTAAACTTAAAACCCTAAGCAAAATTAGTAGTTAAGATGTCTGACTAGGAATGGGGAGACCAGTGGTGGGATTCAAAAAAATTTACTACCAGTTCTGTGGGCATTGCTTGGTAGGCATGGCAGGGGAAGGATACTGTAAAATCTCCATTCCGTCCCCATTCCAGGGGAAGGTTACTGCAAAATCCCCATTTCCTCCTGATCAGTTGGGACTTGGGAGGCAGAGAATAGATAGGGTGGGGCCAGTCAGAGGTGGTATTTACCGGTTCTCTGAACTACTTAAAATTTATGCTACTGAACCGGTCAGAACCTGCAGAATACCACCTCTGAGGGAGACCAAGGATTTGTTGTACTCTTAGTCACAGAAGTTCTCTGGGCAACTTTGTACCACTCACTGTCTTTTGACCCAACCTAGTTCATAAATTGATGCAAATCAATGTGTAAACAATGTGGAGCTGAGATGTCTTTGCCTTCTTATAATATTTTTGGTATTGTTTAGCTTCCCAGATTAGTTTACAGATTTTGAAATTCCTGATTCTCTTAACTCCCAGTACTAAAAAAATAAGTGTCATGTATGAGAATAAGTCATAAAATGGAGAGAAAATGCTTAAAATATACTAGATGAATTATATTCAGTCAGGTTATACCTTGAGAATCAGATTAGTTTGTTTTAACCAATCTCGCCTAACTGGTTATGCTGGAGGATTGGAAGAAAACAGTGTAGAATTTTATCTGGCTAGGTAATATGGTACTAATATTGGTTTTCAAATGTCAGCAACATTACCTGTACATTCATTGTTGAGTATAAGGCAGTAGGTTTTTGCACATTGCTATAAGATTTTTGAAGGAAGAAAATCC